>NC_088346.1:36645000-36987500 GCF_036884655.1 Musa acuminata AAA Group | reverse complement strand
GGGAGGATATACTGTTTACCGTGACAATCAGAATGTCATCCACCTCTACAAGAATTCAACATACTATTATAGATCCAAGCATATTGATGTTAGATATCACTGGATTAATGATGCGCTTGAGATAAAAAAATTACACTTAGAAAAGATACTAATGAGAATGGATTAGATATATTGATAAAGTTTTTGCATAAGGAGAAACTTAAAGTATGTAGGCGAAGAGCGGGCTTAGTACAGCCCACCGTGTGAGTTAGAGAGGGAGAATTATTGAGACTAACCTATATGTGGGCTTAGACTAGATGATTTGGATAGCAACCCCAAATTTAATTTATAAAAAAAAGAAAAAATGAAAAGAAAAAGGAAGAGACGTGTATAATAAAGGTAGCGAATAACGAAGGTGTGTGTGCAGCGAACACCGGCGACGTGAGAAAGAACAGAGACTCAAATTTTATGTAAAGAATTCTTGTAACAAGCTTTAAATTTTAACGGTATTGATCTACAGTTTATTCTTTATAAAGTACTTTCCTACGATACCTAATTTGTAAGATTTAAAATTTTCTTTTTATGAAATCTATCTTGATGATGCTATGCTAATGTTAAGCTAAGATATATGTTCTTGACGTTATTGTGATCCTTTGGTTATTATAGAGAAGACTTATTAGAAATATGCTATTATTATTAGTGATAGTGGAAGTTTGAGATGGACTTTAGTTTTATAGTTTTTTCTGTATTAGGTTTTTATATTTTAATAATAAGTTGATATTTTGATAAGAACCTATTTTGATACACAAAAATGAAAAATAATTATTTTACTATAATAATTATTCCTAACAATAGACCTTTTAATTGTAGTTTTAAAACTAATGTTTTGGTACAAGTACTTTTTGCTATGGTTTCTAACTTTAGAAATAAAACTTGTTGTAGTTAGAGATATATAAATGAAAATACGGTGTTCATATACATCTCCTCTATCGGAATTCCTCACGTCCTAAAAATTCAGTGCAACCATTTGACTATTGCATTTATCATAATAATTAATATAACTGAATGAACCATGCATTAATATCGATGCATGACCTTCTATATATCCATCTAGTGTTATAATTTTGTATCATCGTTCCCTTGTAAATGCTCAGTGGAATTTGTCCAACTCATACAACTCTTCGTTGCGATCATAACAGTGGACTCTATACGTTATAAAATAGTGATGATGTGAGATTTATTGTCGGATGAACAAATCCATTAATTCATCGAATTTTGCATGCATAAATTTCATTCCCTGTTGGATGACATGGAAGTCTGCATCATCCAACATTAGAGCAGTGCAGTTTGTATTATCGAAAGCGCTGACGGCATGAGGTATTTTGTAGCGTGCAAGTTCATCAACAAGCATAGGTACATATCTGTTAAAAGTCATTGTCATTCAACACATCAGATTATGGCATGACATTAATTGTCGGACACAAATCAACATGCATAAATTTCATCTACCGCTTCAAGGACATCCAAGTCTTCATCATCCAACATCGCGGTTGACTATGTATTGATATGACTTGAGGTGTTTTGTAGCGTGCATATCCATCAACATGCGTAAATTTCATCTTTGTTGATGGACATCCAAGTCTTCATCATCCAACGTTGCAGTGGCCCTATGTATGATGTAAAATACTGATGACTTGATACTTTGTGATGTGCAAACCCATCGACATGCATCAATAGACAACTTGCAGGTATCACAGAAATCTAAATCTCCCATCTCGATGTTATGTAGTTCTTGATATTTTTATTAGGCTTTCAAGGAAAATAGGTCTATCTATCATCTACAGATTGTAACAACGATAAGACTTGATTGTCCTCCTCTTTTTCACAACTCACCATTTGAAAACATGGCGTGGCTACATAGAGGACGACAGTGACGTGCCATCAAAACCTGAATTGTACTATTTGTTGGAGATGACCTTTCCAAGATAAAAAAAATCAACACACTATTACAGTTAAATACGCTTCTTTACAAACAAATCCAAAGCAAAGAAATCTTCATCAGATTCACTGCTCGGCTCAATCATAAGATATTTTCTAAAACTTTGATATGATGAAGATTAATATCTCAGCTAATAGAAACTATCAAGCTTGCGGCGATTTAAAATAAAATAAAAATATAAAATTTGTAAAATAAAATTTATATGATTCGATTCTAACAATCTCCATCTTTATCTTTTCCACTTTATGTTTCAAAAAACCTATAAGTTATTAGTCTGAAGAATATGCAGTAGCTAATATAATCATTTTATAGTTCAAAAATTGAATTATAATTTTAGGTCATTGATGAGATCTCTTTGCTATCATACGAGCTTCATGTTTTACTGCAGAACCATTAAGAACTCATTTGCATCTAATAATATTTTGTGAAGTGATAGATGAAACTAAATATCAAATGTTGTTATATACTAATTAAGATATCATATTCTTCACTTGCACTAGTGTGAATAATGTCGACCTCCAGAGAATGTAGATAATTCAACGGTGTCAAAAATACGACGAGAGATGGCAAGAAAAAACTTTTTAGGTTTGAATGTCATGTTTAGCCCGATCGATCCTTTGATGACTTAAGGTTTTGTGATGGCGGTGTTAGTGGTAATGAGAGATATATCTATGAACTCTTTGATGGGATTATTGATGTCACTCTCCGAAGTAGAATAGGTAGAGGTAATGTAATTGCACAAGATGAGTGGTCACTATAAGGAGATTAACGAGGAGGGGATATGAGCTATATGAGAAGCATCGAGACTTATCAATGAATTTTTGTCTAGAATTTTTTTCTAGACCCATTGAGATAATTGAAATAGGAAAATGAGGAACATCATATAAGTTCAAAAAAAAAAAAAATAGTGTTCATATGACTAAAGTGATGTGAAGATAAAATAATTTTTAATAAATCGAATATAAAAATTTTATTGGATGATTATGACTACTACCCAGGACTAAAAAAAAAGTTTAATTTATGATAATTGATATTTTTTTCAAATAACTTCTCAAAAGATTTTGAAGATTTAAGATTAGGGTTGGAAGATGATTGATTAAATAGATAGTAGATGTTACGATGAGTAAATGTTCGAACATGAGATATCCGTTGGAGCTCCCTATTTTATTAGATATCCAATAAGTCCCTTAATTATTGGATCTTGTGGATAAGATCCAATAAGAGCCAATGAGAGATTATTGGGTAGAGACCTACTAATCTAAGAAGCTTGAGTGATTGGATAGAGATCCAATACCTAATAGGGTAAGATCCATTAGGATTAAGTTGACAGAGACATCTATAAATAGGAGGAAACCAAAGGAGCATATACTAGATCCTTTTTAGCTGCCACCTCCTATATTCTTCTCTCTCTCTCTTCTTCTCAGTCGACAAATACAATTTGGGGCATATAGGCAGCAAGAAGAGCTGACATCTTCTTGATCATGTGGTGCATGTCGAGAGGAGAATCATGTAGTGTTTTAAGAAGCATCTTCGTCGTATCTGTAATGTGGGTCATCGCTAGTGAATAGGACAATTGACCTCCTTTATCTTCTCTAACAGATCTATAGGTTTTCAAAGATATTTGATCTCTCTAGGTAACATATCTTTTATATATGCATAGTTTTTAATTTTACGGGTTTTTGTGCACTAATCTTCGTACGACGACGATAAGAAACTTTTTTTATAAAAATTTGAGATTTTATTTTAATTCTTCTATGGCACATGTGATACTGCCTCAGGTTTCCTAATACCTTAAGCATCTATTATTAAGATACTATCTTTTACTCCTAGATCTTGTTTCGAGATATACCTCACCGTTAAAAGCCATTAAGGAATATAGTTTACAAATTCTTCTTCATTGATTTACTTTTATATTTCTAACTTTGAGTGTTTCTTTCTTCTTTTGGGTTGATGATTTCTTCAATTATGGACATTCATATTTGAAGTGTCTTGATTTTTTACATTCATAGCATATGATTACATCTTTCTTGATTTTATCTTTTATTGTTTCCTTCTTTTCTTACTAGATTTATCTTATTTTTTCTTATGAATTTTTTGAATCTTTTGTAAGAAGTGTCATGTCTTCATCCTCATCACTTAGAGCTTTCGCTCGACTTTTCTTTTCTTTGTTATATGCTTTGTATGTCATTTCATAGGTCATTAAAGATCGTACGAGTTTTTTAAGAGGAAGGTTATTTAAGTCTTAAGATTCTTAAATCGTTCTAACCTATGGATCCCAATTTTTGGAAAGAGACTTTAAAATCTTACTTACTAATTCAAGATTAGTATAAGCTTTAATAAAGAGCTTTTAATTCATTAATAATATCTATAAAATAAAGGTTCATATTACCAATAGATTCATTTGTCTTAATTTTAAATAATTCATAACTATGAACCAAAAAATTAATTTTGGATTCTTTTACTCTACTTATACCTTCGTGAATGATTTTAGGAGTGTACCATAGATCATGTATAGTGTTATAAGTAGAAACTCGAATGAACTTATTTTTATTTAAAGTATAAAATAAAATATTAACAACTTTAGCATTTAAAAAAATGATCTCTTTTCAAAATCATTCTATTCATCCACTAGTTTAGAATATTTTTAAAAATCAAACTCAATAACATTCCATAAATCAAAATCTCTATAAAGCAAAAATATTCTTATTTGAGTTTTCCAATAAGTGTAGTCTATCCTATTGTGGTAGGATCAAGAGCGACACTAAGAGAGGGGTAAATTAGTTTGTAATGAAGTAAAATAGAATGCAGTAAAGAGAATAAGCAATAAGAAAAGAATACATCGGAATTTATAGTGGTTCGATCGTAGTGACCTACATCTACTTCTGATTCCTTCTCCGTTGAGGTCACCGGTATCCATTAAAGGTCTTCCTTCAATAGGCAAAGACCAACCACCACTTTACAATACTACTAGTATTTATTTTGATGTTTTAGAGTAAAAACAGTTCAGAATTTGATTGTATTGACAGAAACCCTTTAAGTTCTCTTTTTTAACTCTATATCTTTTTTATTTACTATAGTAGTCCATTTAATCTCTATTATCTCTTAGATATTTTCTTAAGTAGTGAATCTTTTTTTAAGTTCTGTATCATTATTTAATTATCCTTAAGGTAATGTGTCTTTTTCCCATTATGATTTTAAACTTGATAAATCTATTTATCTCATTTTTTAAAATATTTTTAGTAAATACAACTATCAATCTTTTAAATTTCATTCCTCTCTAGTTTCCCTATCAACTCTCTAACATTCTATAAATTACCCTCTACCCATTGTATATCATTTTAGGACAAAACTTTTTTTTTCCTAATAAAATCTTAATAAAATCTCACCAATCATATAAATAAGTTGACATGGAACTCCCAAACTTGAACAAAACTATCTTTTTTTTTTCCAATAAAATCCCACCAAACTTGACAAGGAACTTTGGCTCCCAAACTTACTCTTCATGACTAAACAACTTTCCTAACCAAAATACTACTAAAAATATGCATACCCCAAGCAGTAATACAGTCTAAAATACTCTTGATAATTCAAATAATCATAAATATAAGAATGCATAAATCCTCTAAACTAGATACTATATCTTATATACAAATTAGCTTCAATATGCTTTAAATCAGAACCATAATAGTATCAAATAACTTAACAAAGACTGATGTGGGTTTAGGAGATAACCTATACAAGTTACTCTTTTATAAGTATTCCCTCACACACCTCGCTTAAGACTAACTATAAGCACTAGGAGTAGGGAACTCAAAGTTTTGGCAGAGTTTACTTAGTTTTTTCCTCAAGAATTCTTATTCCTTTCTTGTTGCCTAAGTAGGATGTTTATAGGCCCCAAATAGTTTTAAAAATGGAGTCAAAATTTAAAAATTTTGGGTCTTCCGAGTATAGGCGATACTATTGCCTACACTAGGCGGTACCACCGCCTATAGCCTGACACTAGATGGTACCACCACCTGACACACTGTCACTAGGTGGTACCACCACGTAGTCTAGTGGTACCACCGCTTGATAGTCATGGAGATCAGGTTTTTTGAGTTTTCCAACTCACAAGCAGTTCCATCGCTTGACCCAACTTTTGGGTTACTAAATGAGCCTCCTAATGAGCCTAAATCAATTCCAATTAAGACCCAATTGGCCTCTAATTGAGTTAGTATGATTACACCAAAAGCTAACTTAATTAGCCCCCTAAACTATTTTTATCTTAGATAAATGATTATAAAGCATGAATCCTTTGTTCAGCATATTATTGGTTTATCCAATGCTTGTCTGATCCTTCGATGCATCGTCCTCTTCTTTGACGTATTACCCAATCGGTATGTTGACTCCCACAACATCCGATTTTCTTGGTGTAATGTTCGATCCTTCATTTCGATGCCCAAATTCACGGCATGAGCCTTCTACCGACATGTCGACCGATCCTCTAGCTCAATATCCAATCTTCTAATATGTTTACTTCGACCTAATATTTAATTTCTCATGTTTTAATCAATTTGCCTCTCCTTAATCGAAGCTAGTCCTGCATTACTCAAAACACAGATTAGATCACAAACTTATCAATTGATTTTATCATCAAAATTTGAGATTCAACATATTGAATATAGGAGGATGAGTGATATAATAACCCTTTTGATTGCTTGAAAAAGTCATTAATTCTCTCTTGGGTATTAATCCAACTAAGAGAACATTGCTTTGATTACAAAATATTAAGATTTTAATGACACTTAGAGGAGGGATGAATTAGTACAATAGTATTTTATAATCAATTTCTAAACTCAAACAAAATATTAACATATTTTGAAAACTTATTTGATGAAGTTAAAATTATGAGTAAAGAAAATAAAAATAAGTCACAAGTAAAGAGATGCAAACTAGTTTATAATGGTTTAGTCTTCCTGATCTATGTTTACTCCTGATTAATCTTCCTTTAAGGCCACTATCTTTCACTACCAATCTTCTTTGATACGAGCAAGGATAAGCTACCCTTATTATAATTCTCTTTTTTAAGACTTAGGAGATAATATTCATACTCTTTTTATTTAAGATATTTCATCTCCTATAACTTACAATTACAACTAAACTCAAGGGAAGCAGAAGACTCAAACTATGCTCAAAAGGAGAACTTACATCACTTCACCAGCTCAGGAATGAATGCTCTATTAAATAAGCCGATATTTATAAGCTCTAAATGATTTCAAGAATAGAGCCGAAAATTTAAATCCCAAAATTTAGGGTACAAGCGATACTATTGTTGTAAATTTTGATACAACCATAATTTTATACTATAGTAGTATCACATGCTAGTCATATGTACCCTATAAGTCAATCATGTGAATGATGATATGTGTGACATGGCCCGCACTTTTTTTTACTTATTATATTATATGATATTTTATTATTTTATATTGCTTGTTGTATGAATATATATTATGATGTCCATGGATCTATGTAATAGGAATCGAATCATGATGAGATCATGATAATGAGACCGATTCACCCTTAAACATAGACCCTAAATAATTTCAGTCGTAGGTGTTTTATAGGCCAATCACATGAGTAATAATATATGTGACATTATTTACAATCTTTTTGCTACTCAAAACCTGGGAGGCTGAACTCAGGAGATTCCAATGGCGGAATGGGTGCTTTAAACTTCTTTGACTTTAAACAAAAAATAAAATTTATTAGTTGTATATAATTTAATAATAATTAATCTAATCTTTAAGTTATGATATATATTACTTGTACTAATGGCTTTAGCTATCTTCTTTCCACCAAGTCTAAGGGATCTATGTAATGGCATCATTATGCATATACTTGTAAAATTAAAAGTTATAAATAGAGGAATATTATATCCAAAGATTATGGGATAATAAAAAAAGATAAATTCAAACATAAACATATCACAAACTATATTAGAGAGTTCAATATCCTTATATTTTAATCAATTAATATGCCTAACTAAATAAATTAAAATCAAGTATGTGAGTGAGTATAACTTGAGTGTAACCCTTATTTGACAAAAGTATAAATATGAGAATTATCCCCAAAGCTATCCAAACTTCTCAAAACTATTATGATTTTAACATATTTAGTATAACTTATTATAGTTATCCCTAATTTTAGAATAATTAATTTTAAAATATAAGATTTTTATATTGAATATGTGATCAAGTATAATGTGAGTGTAATGTGACTATAACCCCAATGTAACTGAAATTTAAATATAAGAATTCTCTTCAAATCTACCCAAACCTTTCCAAAAGATTAATAATATATTTCTAAGTTGTGTATCATTTTTTTGCTTGATTTTTGAGTGATTAATTGGTGAAATAGGATATTCCTATCATGAATTTACTATTTAGTATAGCTCAAGTGTAACTCAAATATAACTTATGTGTAACTCAAGTGTAAATATATCTAATTTTCTTTAAATCTATTTAAAATTTTTTAAACTATAATAGCATGTTTCTAACATAATTTGTATTATTTTTTTTATATTTTTCTTGATTTTAGAGTCAATAGGTGGTGAAATAAGAGATTTTTTCCAAGGTACATTAGCCTTACATTTTTTTTGTTATTCAACTTACAAAGTTTTGAAGAAGACATTAGTATCAAGATAAAAAAATTAGGTTCTTTTCAATACCTTATTTTTGTAGTTGGTAATGCAATACTATTATTGCACCATTTACAATTGGAGAGAAGATGAGGTCACTAGGGATGTGATGAGATTATCATCGTTCGAGAGAAGATAAGGTCATGGACAAAATTATAAAGGATGCTACCATAGTTGGCTACCGGAGAGGACCAAAGGATACCATAATAAAAAAGGAGCACAGGTTACACCGGCCACAATCGTCGAAGAGGAGAGGATATTGTTTTCATTCAAAGGAGAATGCTACCATATGAGAGAGGGGGATTCTACCACCATTCATTGCCGAAGACGAGAGGACTGTTTGTCACCACCCTCTATAATAGGGTTACAAATGTAACCCTAATCTCTCTGTCTCTTTTATTTTTTAATTCAAATCTAACCCGACTCATAATTTGATTAAATACAGAACCGACCCAAATCAATTCAACTTGAGTCGAGATCTAGACAGAAGTAGCCTTTGGGTCGATCGCGTTTAAATTAAGTCGACAAAATCAATATTAAGGATTGAATAGAGTAGAAGGGTATTTTTTAAATTTTAAACAAAAATGATACCAAAAAATAAATATGGGGCCATCAAATGATAAAACTCCATCAATGGGTTTTTTTTTTTTAAATGCCCAGTATGAAACACATGGTTTTCTTTTTCTTGGATTAAGAAAGAATATTATATTACCAACCTAATAAAATTATCATAATTGACTCCACCACATGTGTTACTCACCTCCACAGTTTGTATATACTTTGATCGACAAAGGAATATGTTTGTACAGAAATATAAACCAAAAGTATAATACAATTCATTTAAAAAATATTGAGCATTCTAGCACAGAATTTTAATATTCATTTAATATTCTAGCTCACAATTTTTGGACTTGTAATATTGAGTATTAAAGAAACGTCCAGGCGTTACAAACTTAGTTTGTATCAGGAATTTAATATGCATGCATAAGGTTTGATAGTCTAAGGATTCACAGATCCCGCTCGGCATGGCCTGGTCGTTATCGTGGCCAAGTTATTCGTGAATGAAAACAGTGGCGCTTGCTGTCTCTCTCAAGACTGTTTCACCAATCTTGCGGATGCTTCACTGTTCCACATGATTCACTAATTGATCGTGTTCTTCTCGCCACCTCACGCAGTAGATGATCATTATGATCGCCTGCATAATTTCTAATGATAAAAAAATAAAACTTTCGCTATATAAGGTGATGGAGTTTAGCAAGGAGGCATGCAAGAGTAGAAAACAAGCCACAAGCTGCAATGGCACTTAGCTTCCTCCTCCTCCTCCTCCTCTTCGTTTTCATGCTCCTCTACTTTGCTTTACATTTCCTTCCCAAGCTAAGGTCTCGGAGTCAAGGGAAAGTACCACCCAATCCTCCACCCGTTCCCATATTGGGCAATCTGTGGCTCATCAAGTCCTTCTCCCAACTCGGCCACGTCCTCCGCCACCTCAAGGCTGCCTATGGCCCGATTGTGACCGTCTATATCGGCCGCCGCCCGGCCATCTTCATCATGGACCGCACCTTTGCGCATCGCTCCCTTGTCCAGAAGGGCGTGGCCTTCTCGCACCGACCACCACCCCTCAGCACCTCCCGCGCCCTTGGTGCCAATGTCCATACCATCAACATGGCTGCCTATGGCCCTCACTAGCGCCTCCTTCGCCGGGCACTCTCGTCCTACGTCTTCCACCCTTCCCACCTCGGCTTGCAAGCCGAGGCCCGTGCATGGGCCCTCGACGCGCTCCTCCAGGAACTTATCTCTGAAGCCGAAGCTGGTGGAGGCATCGTTCAGCTCAGCGAGAGACTGCTGTTCTCTGGCTTCCGCTTGTTCACGCTTTTATGCTTCGGCGAAAAACTTGAGGAGGAAATTATAAAGTCCATAAGGGACGCCCTAATGGGCGCGTTAAAGATCGCAGTTATGCTTCGCGTCTACAATCTTTTACCAAACCTTGCTTTGTTGGTGTTCTGGAGGAGATTGATCAAGTTCTTACGCATCCGGCAGCAGCTGGATGATCTTTTTGTCCCTCTCATCCGAGTCCGTCAACAGCAGCGTCAAAGCCAACGTGAACCTTCCCTAAGCCGGTCATCCTCCTACGTCGACACACTCCTGGAGTTCAGGCACGTCGACCAAGGAGGAAGAGAGCTTAGCGAGGAGGAGATAGTGGGCTTGTGCTCCGAGTTTCTCACCGCGAGCGCTGAGACCACATCCACGGGTGTGGAATGGATCATGGCTAACCTTGTCAAACACCAAGACATACAAGAGAAGCTCTGGACGGAGATCGAGAGCGTCATGTGTGCAACACAAAGGGCGACGGTCGAAGAAGAAGATATACGAAGAATGCCCTATCTGAAGGCGGTGGTGCTCGAAGGGCTACGACGGCACCCGCCGGTGCATCTCCTCTTGCCGCACATGGTGGCCGAGGAGACTGTGTTGGACGGCTACGTGATACCGCGCGGAGCTATCGTGAACTGCTCGGTGGCGGAGATCGGACGGGACGGGAAGGTGTGGAGTGAGCCGTGGGAGTTCCGGCCTGAGAGATTCTTGGCTGGGGGCGAGGGGGAAGGCGTGGACCTGACGGGGAGCAAGGAGATCAAGATGATGCCTTTCGGGGCAGGGAAGAGGATGTGTCCAGGGATGGGCATCTCCGTGCTGCTGCTGGAGTACTTCGTGGCCAATCTGGTGAGGAAGTTCCGGTGGAAGGGCTTGGCGGGGGAGGAGGTAGACCTGTCTGAGAAGCCGGGGCTGGCTGTGGGAATGAAGAATCCATTCCGAGCTCGCATAGTTGGCAGAAACTAGTGAGACACGCCGTGGCTTGGATGCTGTCATCTATTTTCCTTAGATAATGTGTTACCTCTGAAGCCAGGTTACACCACCCCCCACTGTTGCTTCTGCTCCACATGATCGTGATGTAAGTGTTGGATATATCGTTGTCGCTCGTGTACTGTCGTAAACCAACGAAGGTGTTGTCATTTTTCTTTTGTTTTCGTTATTCTAACGCCAAAAGCCATCCCTCCCACCAAATATGGTGAGTGAGTAGCGATAGATTCAATCATGGAGACTGAGTGACCATTCGGGGTTACCGACATCCAACGGCTGCTGTTGGTCTAATCACAACTGTTCTTCCCATTCATTCAATCTCAATATTGTTCAACAGTAATCTCGAAGGCCCAATTCAATAGATCACATGACTCGGGAATCTCGACGTAGGCAATATAAACAGTGGTAATAAAAGTAGCACTAATAATAATAATAATAATTACTCATAAGGGATATCAAAATGATTATCGTGCTCAAAGTTACTAAAAAAAAACAGAGAGTGATTTTATTTTCATTGATATGATTATAAAAGAAAAATAAACTAATTGATTAAGTAACAAAAGAATTACATTAAAAGATTACAACAACAAGAAGAAGACGCTATAAAATTCCACCTGCTTAGTGTCGTCTATTTCCGGTCATAATTGTGATGCCGTCTCACGCAATTGTTATATCATTATTGTTCGCGCGAGGACAGTTAACCAGACATTTAATCAGGGTTAAGGCTAATGTTTGGCAATGGAGGCTAATAATATGAGTAAGCTATATAATGAAAACACTCTACTATATAAGCTAATAATATGGCATGTTATCAAGAACTTACCCATGGCTTATAGTGTCAACACTTAACGCTGGAAACTGTTACACCATCAAATTCTTACTATTGATGGATTGACCAATTTGGGTTTAAAAAAAGGAATTGTCTTATTATTTAAATAAGAATCATAATGAGTCTATTGCTCATTTGTTTTTCACTTGCTCTTTAGTGTAATTTGTATAGTTACTTTTTGAAAATATTTTGAGTACTCAGTTTAAATTTTTTTGTATTATGGGAATAAGATAATTGGTTCAATTAGAGAGATAATCTGACAAACAAAAAGTTTGTGGTCATGATAGTCTTTGTTGTGATAGTATTATGGCTCATTTGATGGGATGAGAATGATACTAAATTCTCAAATGGGATGAGTAGTGTATGATATAAACACTAGTACTATTGCTTACTTGTGAGATTATGTAGATAACAAAGAATTTCACTAGAGCAAGGGTAACATAAACTCAATAATAATGGCTTAGATAACATGGAACAAGTGAGAGGTGTTAGTTTCAATCTCTTAAACATACATATACAGTAATACTACACTTTTATTTGCATGCCATTTGGAAGCAAATAGCATATAATGAAACAATTATGCTAATAGACATGGGGGGTAGAGGATCTTAGTTTTGCTGGATTCTTTACCCTTTTGTATGACTTATCAATCACCACGAAGCCCCTTCATGATATTTAACTAATGTTATCGGATATATTTTATATTGTTTGACTTTTGTTTAAAGAAACAAGTTTAAGAAGATACATGCATCTGGTAATGAAAGCCACATGATAAATTGACAAACAAATTATGCTATATGGTGGATGACTTTTGAAAGGACTATACTTGTTTGTTTTGATTAGAGGTAATGATTGTAATTTCCTTTTTAAAATAATATGGTATCTTTCTTTGGAAAAAAAAAAAAAAGAACTTGACAATATAAATATTTTTAACTTCAAGCTAACAAGGTACAATTAGTAGATCCAATTGGTTGGAAACATCGTTTATAATAAATAAATATGATGATGATGGAGAGATGTGATGTGCTTATATATGCACGAGTTTTTAGTGGTCGGCAGGCATCGTGGTGTTCATGGTTGAAGCTGATAAGTACATGAGATTTTCCTAATTGTTTGAGGAAATCTCTCTACTCTGTTGAGGGAAATCCTCTAACCTATTGAGGAAAACTCTCTCTTCTAACCTGTATAATATGGAAGGGGGATATGTTAATAACAATCAACTTCTTCTATAACTTGTTTATCTATTTATTTTCTAACAGAAGCTCCCACTATGCCCACGTATTGCAGCACAATAACATTCCTTTTTATAAAATGGCCTTCACACACTTGTTTCATGGGTGTTGCATCCCTTGACAACAAAATATGGACTCTGCTAATAATGTTTATGTCCACAAAATGTGCAAGGATATTAAATGATAGATAGATAAAGGGAGGATAAATTATGCGATTAGAAAGGTTTTACTATAAGGATTATGATCAACCCAACTTGCATTTAGAAAGGAATTGATTGGATACCAATTCATTTTTCGAGTATTATTGATTGCATTTAGAAAAGAGAAAAAAATTGCATTATATTATATTTGCATTATATTATATCGTGGCATTAAAACAAAGAATGACACAAATGAGTTAGAACCGATCGCCTGTATGGAATTTGCATTATATTATATTATATTTCACATTTAAATGGCTTGAAACATCACCTCCCATATAGCAAGAAAAGGAACATGGATCTTAAGTTAATTGTCATTTATTAAATCACTCACTGTTAAGTTGATTTGGACTTTAATGATATTCTTATTTCTCTAAAAGCCAGTCAGTAATTTCCTACCTAACAGTTAGTAAAGATCTTAAATCATTGATACTGTTGATTATTTAAATAATATGACTATGAGTCAAATTGATCCGACTGACATACATAACATTATACAATGTAATCCAAAATTTTAAATTATTAAGTTGAATGTCAACCGTAATATTATAAGTTACCAGCTCTGTCCATTTTTATCAACCGTAATATAGGTATCCTTTGCTCTCTTTTAATCATGAATATTTTCATGGCATTTTTTTCTCTCTCCCAATCTTAATGATGATATCATGTTTAGAATTTAGATAACATGAATATGAGTCAAATTAATTCACACTCACGTACGTAGTACGAACGAATAACTACAACACAATGTTTATAACGATTAGATATGTACTGAGATTATAACTTTATGTTACTGCAAATTATGAAGATATATATGCCTACTATATATATAATGCAAATTATGGGTTGGTATTGAGTCCTTATGAATCATTATCATAATGAAATGTCTAGAAAGCGTCGTCATAAAAGTTACGTGATAAACTTTCATCGATCGTGACGTTGACCACAACAGCGAGGACATCTATATCAGTCTCACAGAAGCTCATACTTGTGCCATTATCATCATGTCGTCATTGTGAAACAGTGCAATCCATCAATGATGTGACCTAAACATAACGACGTGTCAAATTACATATGTGTTCCCACATATATAATAATTAGATGATTCATAGTCGACCGAGAGACATAAGGTACCATTATTGTGCGGCAAAAACACAAAAATTAAACCCCTTTTTGGTACGAATTAAACACGTTTTTCTTCACTATTCTTGTGGCTCTTCACAATGTGATTGGACTTTTCACATGATTTTGAAAATACTTGATTAGAGGTTAAAAAAAAGTTGTTTTAATCAAATCTTTCATTTTAATATATAAAATGCATCCCATACTATAGTTATCTATATTTTACACAAGTTGTGTGTTTCATTTTGCGCTTTTATATTTATATTATATCTACTGTTTTCATTTAGTAGTTACCTTAACCTTTGCTAATTATATTTTTTTAAACTAAAAAATTGAATAAAAACCATATATAATTTAAGTATATTTTTATGGAAGATCGATATTATGAAAATACCTTTTTTTTTTAATTATCAACACTAATTAAACCTAATACCAATTTTTGTTTGGATTTGTTATTTACTACGACCACAAATCTAATATAATTTTGAAACAGCTTAATCCTACCCTTTGTCAATTTTATATAGAAATTCCAAGAAAATTTCAAATCCTAATTTGTTATAATAAAATAATAAGTGATAAATGGTAAACATAATTTAAAATATAGTTTTTTTCCAAATAAGGAGAAGTATATTAATTTTGAAATCTGTTATTACAATAGTAAATCTCAATGATAAATAAACTCAAATTGTAAATCTATTTTGTTACGAAATAAATCCCAAAATTCAATGGCAAAACTACAGCTAAAGAATGTGTTCCAAAGATTCAAGCTGGTCATTATAGAATATATATGATGCACATATTGTAATTCCAAATATGTGAGAAGTTCGGAGGCCAATATTCTTTAGCTAAAGTAAAGAATAGCGTGTTAGCATAAAATCTCTAATTATACTATCCGTAATACGGAAAAATTTTTATGCCAAGATTGAAATTAAATAAATTGGATATAACAATATTACGATGCATACCTTTCTTGTTGTTCATAAAAATAAACCTTATCTGATCTACGAACGCTTAATCTTCGGATTTGAAATATTAATCTGCAAGGATATGCAAGGAGAACTAGATCCTTCTTCTCTAGAGGGAGATTGAGAGAAAAAAATCTTAATCTCTCAATTGACTCTCCTCTTTACTGTGCTTTTGCTATGCCTACACTCGTATACACTTTCAAGTTTCTGAAAATGGATTTAATCGCAACGAAGTTTTAAACCGATGTAATTTTTACCGCTGCACTAATTCACTCCCCCCCCTCTTAGTGCCAACTTTTTTCCTAACAAACTTATAGTATGCATTTTATGAGTTTTGTATGATGTTTTGATATGAATCAAGAACTTGTGGTTATATTTTATGAGTTTTACATGATGTTGATCTTCTCCTCTTATGATGCAAATTTTACATGATGATGTGTGTGAGTGTGTGTGAGCTTTGTGAGCAGTGCTCACTGCCTGTAAGCGGTGGCACCTAATTGATTCCCCTTCCCAATAGATCAAGGATTAATCTATGATATTCTTTTAAAGATCACTAGAAAGGAGAACTACTAAGGTATCCTATAAACCAAATTGATTCCCCTTTGAATTACTTATTCTAGCTTCTTATTTGTCTTCATAATTGTAGTCTTTATGGGTTCTAGAAAATCCTCAAGGGACAAAGGGAAGGAGATTAGATGAAAATTATGACTCTCTATTTTTTGATTATAATCAACATGCCCTAAAATTTTCTTCCATAGAGTTTAGACATGTTCATAAGGGTAAATATGTTGATTTAAACAAATTAAGTGATTTAGAACTTATTCAATGGTTTGCTAATCTAGACATTCTCTTAATCCTTCAAATGAGTGAACCTATCTACCCTAGACTTATTAGGTTATTTTACAATAATTTACATGTAGATGAAGACGAAAGGGTATCTACCTATCTATTAGGACATCATATATCTATTACAGATAGAATAATTTGTAACATCATAGGAATTCTGGTAAAAGAAAGAGGGTGTTATTTTAGAGGACAATGGGATGAAGAAACAATTGGGATTACTTCCATTGATGCCTTAGGAATAAATTTTGGTAATCATAACTTAACTATTCTTTCAAAAAGCCACAAACATTTACTAGCCTTAAGCACCAAAATACTTTATCACATCCAGATAAGTATAATTCTCCCAAAACAATATCATCATGATGAAGTAAGCCAAATGAAATTAGGTACCATATATTGGATTATGAAGGGACATAACAATTGTCTTGGTTACCTAATCCAAAAAAACATGCTTAAACTATAAAAAAAGGACATGATGCTTCCATATAGTGGCTTAATCACAAAGATTACTCCATGCCTACGATATTACCATTCTACCCGACGAAGAAGTTATAAAACTAGACATATTTATAATCATAAATAGAAATCTACTTCGATAGTTGAGATGTACATTTAAAAATGGTATATGGACTAGACTGCCTAGAAGGACTGATCCCCTCTAACCTGAATCAGAATCTGAAACACCAATATTTAGGGATAATCAATCTCCTCCAACTAGTCCCTTTGAGAAATCACCTCCAATAGAGCAAGTACCTCCATCATCTATCGACGACATAGGGACTCAGATGGATCGATTTGAACAATGTCAAGATCGACTTGAACAATGCCAAAATTAAATTTTGATTGAGTTACAGTAGATTCATCAATAACTCAATATCCTGTTTAAATATTTTGACTGGCCACCACTTGTATAAATAATTATAACTTTTTGTTGATGACAAAGGGGGGATAAATTGATGAAATACCTTTCTTTTATTCTACTTACTTTGATGTTGTAATCCTATGTTGTTTACCTTGATTTTGTAAACTTAAAATGCTACTTACTTTGATGATTATAATTTTGTGCTTTGATTTCTATGTTATTTCATCAAATGATGAGTATCATATTGCAATATCGTGCTTACTTTGATGCTAAAAAATTATGTGATTTTGACTCGAAAATGGATGTCATGTCTTGACATCATTTTTATCGACGAATATGTGGTATCATCTTTAGATTTAGTAAATCATGATGTGTATAATGATAATAAGTCTAAATTATCAATTTGATGCTTGAATTCAAAAGGCGTTGAATTCAAGAGTGTCTTTTCTCAATTATGGCATATAGATAGGGAGAGTTAAGATTAACTCCCTCACCAAGTGGTTATCATCATAAAAAAAAGGGAGATTGTTGAATCTTGAATTTTGATTATGAAATCAATTAATAAATTATTTGATCTAATACATGTGTTGAGATAAGTGTGCAGGATTAACTATGATAGTAGTAAGGCGTAAAGCAGATGATGGGCCGGAGTCGAAGACTCGGATGATATACTGGGAGCTAGCCGAGAGTGCATCGTGAAATCATAGGAAGCACATTGGAAGACTCACCGAAAGCTCATCGGGAGATTACTAGAAGCACACCAGAAGGCTAGCCGAGAGTTGGTCGGGAGTTCGCTAGAAGATCATCGGAAGACTCGCCGAGAAGTTCGTCGGAGGATCGCTGAGTAAAAAATTGACGTACCGAACCATGCTTGCCTTAATCGTAGTTAGAATGATAATTAGAGTTGATTTAGGAGATAATCTCATTAACTCTATTAGGAGCCAACTAGGCTCGAAGCTAGGATGGTTTGGGTTGAATACAAGGCCTAACTAGGTGGTTGGACTTTAACTAGTGATGGCACCGCTAGGGCCGGTGGTGGCATCGCTTATAAGACCCAGTATCCTAGGTAGTTTGGGCGGTGATACCGCCTAGACTGGGCGGTGATACCGCCTAGACTGGGCGGTGATACTTCCCAGACTGGGTGATGGTATCGCCTAGACTGGGCGATGGTACCGCCTAGACTGGGCGATGGTACCACTAGCAATTATTGCTGTCAATGGTGGTACTACTCTTGTCAAGCAATGGTATTGCCAAAACTCGGTCTCTGAGCTATGTCAAGCGATAGTACCACCCAGATTGAGCGGTAGTACTGCCTAGTGTCAAACTATAGGCGATAATACTATTGAATCTTGGATTTTGATAATGACATCAATTGTCATTTGTTATCTAATCCATATGTTGAGATATGTGTGCAGGATTAACTACGATGAAAGTAAGACATGCAGTAGGAGTTGCGTCGGAGTCAGGACTATGATCACGTTGGGAGTTCAAGAGCTTGACGGAAGTCCGGACGGTCGACGGAAGTTCTACGGGAACAAATCCGAGAAGTCCAGGAGCTTGCCAAAAGAAGCTCGTCAAACCTCGCCAAGTGGATCATCGTAAGTCCAGGAGTTTTGCCGGAAGTCCGTAGGAGCATCATCGGAGGACTATTAGATGTTCACTGGAAGTTCACCGGAAGCTCGCTGGAAGAAGCGATTGACGCACCCGAGCAAGCTGTAGTAAAAGTCTTAAGAATTGTCGTTGTTAGTACGATGATTAAGTGAGAATTGAGAGGTGATCCCATTAACTTAATCTAGGGGCAATTGGGCCCTGGAAAGAACAAGATTAGGCCGAATAGATCAACCCATTCGAACCCAAATCTCTCGCCCAGAGGTGGCACCGCCCAGGGCTCGGTCTCCGAGTTCTGGCTGGGCAGTGCAACCGCCCCAATCAGGCGGTGGCACCGCCTAAGCTCGGTCTCCGAGCTCTGCCAAGCGGTGCAACAGCCCCTGACAAGCGGTGGCACCACCCAGAGGCTCAGTCTTCGAGCCCTGTCAGGCAGTGCAACCGCCCTAGTCAGGCAGTGCAACCGCCCCAGTCAGGCGGTGCAATCGCCAGACCCCGGAATTCCAGGAATTGACAGTTTTGAGCTCGGAATTCAAACTGGTTTGGGGCCTATAAATACCCCACTCTTTCAGCAATGAAAGAAAATAAAAAAAACCACCAAAATCCTGATCTTACTCTGAGATTTTTTAGCTCAAAAGTGTTGTAATAAGCTAAAGGTTCTTCTCCCTCTTTTCTTCCAAGTTCATATCTTTCTAGAGAGGAGAGAAAAGTTTGTAAGGGTTGTCTCCTAAGCTTGTCAAAAGGAGTGAATATGTAAAAAGGTGGTTGGCCTTCGCCTATTGAAGGAAGGCCTCTAGTGGACGTCGATAACCTCATCGGTGGATGAAGCAAGAAGTGGATGTAGGTCAAGATTGACCGAACCACTCTAAATCACGCTGCTCTCTGGTTTGCATTTACTTTGAGCTTATTATCCTTACTGCAAACCTCCGTCATAGCTTACTGTCTTCTGCGCCTTTACGTCTGCGTTTCCAAGCTCAATACTTTCCGAATCGTGTTTAAACGTAAATCGATCTTCTCGTACAAACATCGTATTTCAGTTTGCGCTTACATTCTGATTTCTATCACAACAGCAAACTACCTTAACAGATTCGTTTTAACTGCCTCTTGCCTAATCACAAGTTAAAGTGATTTACGAATCGAATTTTTTACTGAAATCGACTTTGTCGTACGAATTCAGTTTTAAACGTAGAAAGTTTTCTGCTGCACTAATTCACCCCCCCCTCTCTTAGTGCTCTTGATCCTAACAATTGGTATCAGAGCTCGGTTCACTCTCAAACGGATTAAAACCCAAGAGAGATGGCATATGCCAGAAATCAAGAGGGCCATTCTATTACATGTCCACCTATGTTCAATGGAACGGACTACACCTATTGGAAGACCCGAATGTGGATCTTCCTTATTTCGATGGATTTTAAACTTTGGAATCTTGTTGAAAATGGTTTTTCGAAATCTTCTCTTCCAATGATCGAATGGAATGAATTGGAGAAGAAAACTTTCGCTCTCAATGCAAAGGCTATGAATGTATTATTTTGTGCGCTTGACAAAAATGAGTTTAATTGTGTTTCGGTTTGTGAAACCGCATTTGATATTTGGCATACACTCAGAAGTGACTCACGAAGGCACAAGTAGAGTGAAAGAGTAAAATATCAATCTTTTGATACACTCTTTCGAACTTTTCCGAATGAAACCGAGTGAGACTATTGGCGACATGTACACCCGTTTCACGAATGTCGTCAATAGTCTAAAAGGACTCGGCAAAAGTTTTTCAGATTTTGAGCTTGTAAATAAGATTCTAAGATCCCTTCCTAAGAGTTGGGACCCTAAAGTCACTACTGTTCAAGAGGCGAAAGATTTAAGCAACTTCCCTCTTGAAGAACTAATCGGGTCATTAATGACTTATGAAATGACATGCAAGGCTCATGAAAAGCAAAAAGACATCCTTCTAAAGAACAGGAAGGATATGGCACTTAGAACTTTAGATGACCACTTGAGAGAAAACTCAAGTCATGAGGACTGTGACGATGACTTGGCACTTCTAACAAAGAAATTCAAAAAATTCATTAAGAGAAACAAATTTAAAAATGATACAAAAAATAAACTTGAACCTAAAAGGGACCAAGTTATTTGCTATGAGTGTAAAAAACCGGGACAGTACAAGAGTGATTGTCCCTAAGCCAAGAAGAGAACATCAAAGAAGAAGGTGCTCAAAGCAACATGGGATGATTCGAACGCATCCGAAGAAGAGGAGTCCAACACCGAGCAAGTTGCTCATTACGCCTTAATGGCTATCGGAGAGGAGGTAACAAATTTAATTGATGTAGATTTATCATTTGATGAATTATTAAATGCCTTCCATGATTTATTTGAAGAATGCAAGATTATTAGTAGAAAATACAAATTGCTAAAAAAGGAGCATGATAGTCTTAATTGTGATTTCGATAAGTTAAAGACTGAATATCATGATAGTTTAGGCTCTTGTATCAAATGCCATGATCTAGAAACTATCCAAAAGCAAAACTTGCTACTCATGGACACCTTGAAGAAATTTGAGGTTGGTAGCAAGTCTTTGAACATGATCCTTACAAATAAGGGTCACGTTCCCAAAAGAAGGGGAATCGGATTCGTGAGAAATTCTCACCAAAATAACAACCTTCATAAAAGGCCCTATCCTACATGTTCAACATCAAAGCAAATGCAACTTTTGTTGCAAGCATGGACAAAAAACACATTATTGTCCATTCAAGAAAATTAGTCCGAACAAATTAATTTGGGTTCCTAAAGGAACCATGATAAATTCTATGCAACATGACAAACAATATATATCAACTTTTGAGGCACCCAAAAGTAAATGGGTACCTAAAAAATATCCTTTCTTGTAGAGACATACACCATCACAAGCTGGGAGCAAGAAATGATATCCTACTCTTTGGATTCTCCATATTTATAACCCGAGATCCAAAAAGAACACGTGATACTCCCTAAGCGTAAATAAAAAGAAGATTAGAAAACTAAAACTACAAAAGCAATACAAACCTAGCTTATCCCTCGGAATGGGAAACCCATATGTACCTTCACATATCCATTGGATTTCCGATCCCATCAAATTGATAAGTTCGTTATTTTTAAAATCAACTATATCATGAACATATATTTTGTAAGCAAAGTTTGTCATGAACTTGCAAAGCTTACCAATGAGGACAGATTGTTACAAACATGAAAATGACATTTGAAGATGAATATGCACGTCACTAGATCTATCTTGATCGTGCAAATGTTTTATCTTAAAATGAAAATTCTTACTTAGTTATGAAAGAAAAGTTGACTGCTCCATAAATAAAAACTCTTCTCAAGTAAGACATTCAAAATAAACCACAAAGCAATCAAAACGAGTGCTCACTGCCTACAGGTGGTGGCACCGCTCCAGCTGGCGGTAGCACCGCCGGCTGTCACGAGTTGCAAGCGGTTGCACCGCCCCAGCCAGTGGTGCAACCGCCCGCAATCCTACCCCCTATTAAACCGAGCTAGGGCCGGCGGTGGAACCGACCCCAACTTACTCCCTTCCCCTCTTCTTGTTGGGAAATCATGGGGGTGACATCACATGCGCAGCGGAAGAACAAGAAAACAAAATCCCCAATTCCCAAAGAGATGTTCGTCGTCGTGCAAAGATTGGTACGCAAAAATCTGCGAAACATGAAATTGCGTATATTGTAGATTTTGTTACCTAGGGAGATCGTATATCCCTGTTTCCTTGCAGATCCTTAGGAGAGGGTGAAGGAGGTCAAGCGTCCTCCTCTCTAGCGGTGATCCACACAGCAGGGTTGCAACGACGCTCCTCAAAACTCCAAGCCTGCTCTGAGGTGGAGAGGGAGAGGAGAATAAGAAAAGTAAGCAAAGACTCTAGCCTATGAGGCTCTGAATCCCTCCTATTTATAGAGGTCCCCTATCAAACCCTAATGGGTCCTCTCCTAGTGGGTATTGGATCTGCATCCAATAAGACAAGGGCTCCGTCGGATATCTCATATCAGAACCTCTACTCGTCGCAATACCTACCATATGTGTGTGACCCTCTAGGCCCAATATCGAGCTAGCCGTGAGTCATACCTATTAGAACTCCTTCTAACTCAATAAATTATTATCTCTGTAATAATTCACTCGACTCATCGACTACAGACGTACTAGGCCACTACGCCGTAGTCCCCAGACGATACAGGGGAATCCAATCCATTGGACCTGTCTGTCCTCAGTTACCGTGTACCTATAGTCCCTCATCCATCTAATATCCCAGAGACCGTATATCGAGCATGGTGCTGTCAGACCCATACGGTTTCTACTCGAGTCTTGCTCTAATCGGATTCTCCCGGAGAACTCTTTCTCTCTCAACCCGAATGACCCTAGCCAGGGATTTGTCTAAGCAAGAACACATGGGATATTCCTCTCATGACGCCGAGAGTGGATGATCCTCTATCGACACTCAATAGCCCTCGTAAGGTCGACTACCACTCACAATGACCAGTTGTATTAGATCTGGGACAGCCAAACCTATAAGTCTGGTATCAAAGAGTGGAGCACTCATACAGGACATCCTTGGTGTCTCAAGTCTAAGGACCAAATACACCACTAGGACTACGGAATCACTGTTTGACAATAAGGCATCATCAACCATCCAGCATTCCGTAAGCGGATCAATCAGTGAACTCATTCTCCAATGAGCACCTGTACTATATCCCTAGTGTCCCTACACGAGCAGCTATGAGACCAGCTGCATCCATCATATGGACGGGTATACAGCACACCAGTCTGTCCGGTTATCACGATGTCCCTCTCGTGTAACCTATGACCGGGATTATTTAGGATATGTGTTTAAAGGTGAATCGATCTCATTATCGTGATCTCATCACGATCCGATTCCCATTGCACAAATCCAAGGAAATCACAATATATATATGCACATATGCAATAGTTATAAAGTGATATATGCCAAAAATATAATAAGCAAAAAGATTCTGTATCAAGTCACACGTGCCATCACTCACGTGATTGGCTTGTTGGGCACCTATGACTAGTAATCTCCTACTTGACCTAAAGCCAATCACCTATGTGTTTGATCCCCATCAGACCCTTGTGACGCTCAAAGACAAAATGAGACAACGACTTTGTCAGTGGATCTGTAATGTTATCTTTGGATGGAACTCTTTCTACTACTACATCTCCTCGGGTTACGATCTCTCTGATAAGCTGGAACCTCCTCAGAACACTTCTGATGAGACCCGGGTTCCCTTATTTGAGTAATCGCCCCATAGTTGTCGCAATATAAGGAAGTCGACTTCTCGCTATTCGGAACGACTCCCAAATCTGTGATGAACATCTTCACCCAGACTCCCTCTTTTGCTGCATCTGATGCAGCAATGTACTCTGCCTCTGTGGTCGAGTCAGCAGTGGTATCTTGCTTGGAACTCTTCCAGCACACTGCTCATCCATTCAAGGTGTACACATACCCTGAATTCGACTTGCTATCATCGACATCAGACTGAAAACTTGAGTCAGTGTAGCCTTCAACCTTAAGGCTATTACCTCCATATACTAGTAAAAGATCCTTAGTCCTTCTCAAGTACTTAAGGATACACTTTACTGCTTTCCAGTGCTCCAAGCCTGGATCCGCCTGATACCTGCTCGTGACACTCAGAGCATGCGCTATATCAGGCCTAGTACATAACATGGCAGACATGATAGACCCTATTGCTGAGGCATAAGGTATCATATTCATGTTCGCCCTTTCTTCTGGAGTCTTTGGGGTCATACTTATAGAAAGCGATATCCCATGTCTCATCGGTATGAGACCTCTCTTGGAATTTTTCATGCCAAACCTTTTGACAATGGTTTCTATGTACCTGGACTGGGATAAACCAAGCATCCTCTTGGATCTATCTCTATAGATTCTAATATCCAAAATATAGGATGCTTCCCCTAAGTCCTTCATGGAGAAGTGTCTAGATAACCAAGCCTTTACTGTGGATAGCATTCCTACATCATTCCCAATGATGAGGATATCATCCACAGATAACACCAAAAAGGTGATAGCGCTCCCACTTATCTTTCTGTACACACAAGGCTCATCTTTGTTCTTAACGAAGTCATAAGATCTGACTGCCTCATCAAATCTTATGTTCCAACTTCGGGAAGCTTATTTTAGTCCATAAATGGATCTAAGCAACCTACACACCTTATCTGGGCAGTTCTTGGACACGTATCCCTCAGGTTGCATCATATACACCTCCTCCTCGAGGTTCCCATTGAGGAATGCAGTTTTCACATCCATCTGCCAGATCTCATAATCATAGTGTGCTACAATAGCTAATAGAATTCTGATGGATTTTAGCATTGCTACGGGTGAGAAGGTTTCGTCATAGTTAACACCTTGCCTTTGACGATACCACTTAGCCACTAGCCTTGCTTTATAGGTCTCTACCTTTCCATCTACTCCGATCTTTTTCTTAAAGATCCACTTGCAACCGATGTATACAATACCTTCGGGCGCATCAACTAGGTTCCAAACCTTATTGGAGTACATAGAATCCATCTCAGAATTCATAGCTTCTTGCCATTTCCCGGAGTCTATACTCATAATAGCCTCCTCGTAGGTCTGAGGATCAATATCCTCTACATCCTCTCCTCTAATATGTCCCAGATATCTCTCAAGAGGATGGGATACTCTATCAGACCTACGTAAAGTTGAAACTTGTGTATTAGGTACCTGAACAGACTCGGGCTGTAGAGTGGTGCTTGAGCTTGGTTCTCCAACCTCGCTCAATTCTATTATTCTCCCACTGTCTCCGTCAAGAATGTGTTCCTTCTCAAGGAACACTGCTCTCTTAGCTACAAAGACCTTTTGGTCATCGAGATGATAGAAATAATACCCACAAGTTTCCTTGGGGTATCCCACAAATTTGCATCGCTTTGTCCTTGATTCTAACTTATCGGGGTTGTGTCTTTTAACATGGGCAGGGTAGCCCCAAATCTTAACAACCTTAAGATCAGGCTTCTTTCCTTTCCATATCTCATATGGTGTAGACACTACCGACTTAGTTGGAACTCTGTTCAGAAGGTAAGCTGCGGTTTGTAGGGCATATCCCTAGAATAAGATGGGTAGGTCAGCGAAACTCATCATGGACCGTACTATATCTAATAGTGTACGATTCCTCCTTCCAAAGACACCATTGAGTTGAGGTGTATAAGGAGGTGTCCATTGGGATAATATCCCATGGTCCTTGAGGAACTGAGTAAACTCTGTACTTAAGTACTCACCTCCTCGATCTGATCGAAGAGTTTTGATACTCTTTCCAGTCTGGTTCTCCACCTCATTCTTATACTCTCTGAATTTCTCAAAGGCCTCGGACTTGTACTTCATTAAGTACACATATCCATACCTTGAGAAATCATCAGTAAATGTAATGAAGTAGGAGTAACCTCCAATGACATGAGTTGACATGGGTCCACATACATCACTATGTATGAGTTCCAACAACTCAGTGGCTCTCTCTCCAGATCCACTAAATGGAGAGTTGGTCAGTTTTTCACGAATGCAAGGCTCACAAGTTGCATATGACACATAGTCGAATAGATCTAGATATCCATCATTTAGCAACTTTTGAATCCTTCTTTCATGGATGTGACCTAGCCTACAATGCCACAGGTATGCACTGTTCAACTCATCTCGTTTCCTTTTGGACACATTTACATTCATGATATGTGGAGTGGTGTCTAACATAAATAAACCATTATGCAATGTTCCTTTCGTGATGATCTTATCATCTAATAATATCAAACAACCATTGTTCTCAAAAATAAATTTATATCCACTAACTGTTAAACATGAAATGGAGATAATATTTTTGATAATAGAAGGAACAAAATAACATGCATCTAATGCAATAAAAGCTCCACTAGGCAGATGTAGGGCGACCTTACCAACAGCTAATACACCAACTTTTGCTCCATTACCCATCTTGAGGTCCATCTCGCCTCTCTCTAGTTTCCTAGGCCTTGCTAGAACCTGCAACGAATTGCATATATGATAAGCACTACCGGTATCCAATACCCATGTGTTATCATAAGAGTCTGACAAATGGAAACTGATCATGAATGTACTTAAAGCTTCATCAAGCTTTTGTTTCGCCCTTTCTGCAAGGTACTCTTTGCAGTTTCTCTTCCAATGCCCATCTTTACCACAGTGGAAGCACTGGCCTTTGTCCTTTGCTGGGTCTTTCTTAACAATCTTTGCTTTACCTTATTTGCCCTTGCCCTTTCCCTTCTTAAGGGACATTTTTGCTTTACTTTTCTTTCTGGTCTCACCAGTGTAGAGAACTGGCTTCTCTTTCTTAATAGTACTCTCTGCCTCCCTCAACATATTGAGGAGCTTTGGGAGAGTCACCTCAAGCTTGTTCATATTAAAATTCATTATGAACTGTGAAAAGGAATCTGGTAGGGACTGAAGCACAATGTCCACACACAAGTTATCCTCTAGGACCATTCCTAGACCTGTGAGTTTCTCTATCCACTCAATCATCTTTAGGACATTGTTCTGAACCAGTGTCCCCTCAGTCATCCTAGCACGGAAAAGGCTCTTGGATATCTCATATCGTTGAGTCCTTCCCTGTTCCTCAAACAATTTGCGGACATGTAGGAGAATGGATCTGGCATCCATCTTTTCATGTTGTCTCTATAACTCTGGAGTCATAGAGCCCAACATATAGCACTGAGCAAGAGTGGAGTCATCAATGTACTTCATGTAGCGAGCGATCTCATCCTCGCTTGCCCCTTCTTCGGGCGTAGGCATCACTGTATCAAGGACGTACACGATTTTCTCCGCTGTGAGAACAATTCTCAAGTTACGGAGCCAATCCGTATAATTTGGACCAGTGAGGCGGTTGACATCAAGTATGCCACGTAAGGGATTTGAAAGCGACATTTTCTGAAAATAAAGATGTAGCAGAAATTAATAACATACAGATTTTACAAGAAATAAACTATCAAGATATGGACTTCTATCTTAATATGCTCCCACTATTTTATTAACGAGTTACGCGACACCCTCAGCACGTGAAACGGAAGTCTCCGGCAGACTTCTAGTGGGGATCAGGATCCAATCAGCGTCTTAGTGTAACCTCGAGGGACTCGACCAATCACACTAAGCCTAAAAGGTAGGCAACTCTTGCCGATCACAACTCCTTGTGATTCCCGTCCTGTTTGGCCTCCGAATCACCATGGCCTCGAGGGACTCGACCAACCATGATGCTCGGTTAAGTCAACACCTTCGTTACAAGATGAGTCTGATTTGATGATATACCCTCGAGGGACTCGACCAAGTATACCATGCCCTCAGGTCACCGGTGACATCTCTATATCGTAAGCAAGATAGCGAATCGCGATATAGGTGAGTCTCGAGGGACTCGACCAACTCAACCTACACCGGGAATCGGTTCCTACTCATAACGATGGAAGGCCACGTGAGTCAATCTAATTGCCTCACGTTTACCGACTTAATATTATCGAGAGATGTTTCTATAATTTGGTCTCCTAATATGACATGTCACACATATACATATTTAATATATATCTACATCGCATGCAAATATATATACATATCTAGTATGTGTATAAGCAATCACATCAGATGATCATGGACCACAACCTAATATGATTAGGCCCGAGCCAGTAGGCCTAATCACTCACATCAAGATCTATGTGTGCAACGGTGCATCTCCATGCCCTGTGATCGTCCATCTCGTCCTCGTCAGTTCCGTCGACATCTTGATGCATCTCCATGCATCACGATCGTCCATCTCGTGGGTCCTGCTATCGCATCCACGCTCCCACTGCGCCTCCTCATGTTATTACAACTTAATCATAAGTACGCAGGCCCGACAATAAACGAGAAATATAATGGAGGTTCGCAGACCTCAATAATAATTATCACAAGTACACACATCACACGGTCCATGATCATCCGTCCACATATCATACATCACATGTATAAATAATCATCATCATGTAGGACTACTAGATAATAATAAAAATAATAATCAACTAAACCTTTTAATTAATTAATATTTTTCTAAAATCAGGGACATATAGGGAATTTCTCAATTCCTAAGGGTATTTTCGTAATTTGGATAAAAGACAGAAACTGGAATTTCTCAAATTCCGAGGGGCAAAACTATCTTTGGCCCAGAAAACCCTAATACCCTTTCCCCTTTTCGCTGCTGCCGCCGCCGCCACCGTGCCGGCGGCGGCCTGTGCGGCGGGGCGAGGGCACTGCCCTCGCCTGCAGGTGGCACGCCCGCTGGCGGCAATGCCGCTCCGGGTGGGTGCCCCCTTCGGGCGCCGCTGCCTCCGTAGACGGTGCTGTACCGCCGGGCGGCCGCCCCTGTAGGGGGTTGTCGCCCGCGGGAGCAGCGGCGGCACGCGCCGCTGCCCGTGGGCTGCTAGCCCCGCCAGTAGGAAGCCTGCTGCAAGCAGACCGCCGGCCGACTATTGCAGGCACAGCGCTTGCGCATGCGCCGGCGCTGTGCTGCCTGGCTACGGTTGCGGCTGCCGCTGCAGGTGACTGCAGGCATGCAGATCGAGGGCAACAACTGTTGCTGCCCTTCCTCGCTATTGCGTCAACGATTTTGACGTCAATATTCTTCCTAAACACAACACACGCAGTTCAAAACCAATCATTCGCACGAACAACCTAGCTCTGATACCACTGTTGGGAAATCATGGGGGGCGACATCATATGCGCAGCGGAAGAACAAGAAAACAAAATCCTCGATTCCCAAAAAGATGTTCGTCGTCGTGCGAAGATTGGTGCGCAAAAATCCGCAAAACACAAAACTGCGTATAGAGATTGTGTTACCTAGGGAGATCGTATATCCCTGTTTCTTGCAGATCCTTAGGAGAGGGTGAAGGAGGTCAAGCGTCCTCCTCTCTAGCGGTGATCCACATAGCAGGGTTGCTTTGACCCTCCTCAAAACTCCAGGCCTACTCTAAGGTGGAGAGGGAGAGGAGAATAGGAAAGGCAAGTAAAGACTCTAGCCTATGAGGCTGTGAATCCCTCCTATTTATAGAGATCCCGTGTCAAACCCTAATGGGTCCTTCCCTAGTGGGTATTAGATCTGCATCCAATAAGACAAGGGCTCCATCGGATATCTCATATCCGAACCTCTACTCATCGCAATGCCTACCATATGTGTGTGACCCTCTAGGCCCAATATCGAGCTGGCCGTGAGTCATACCTATCAGAACTCCTTCTAACTCATTGAATTATTATCTCTGTAATAATTCACTCGACTCATCGACTACGGACGTACTAGGCCACCACGCCGTAGTCCCCAGATGATACAGGGGAATCCAATCCATTGGACCTGTCTGTCCTCAGTTACCATGTACCTATAGTCCCTCATCCATCTAATATCCCAGAGACCGTATATCGAGCATGGTGCTGTCAGACCCATACGGTTTCTACTCAAGTCTCGCTCTAATCGGATTCTCCCGGAGAACTCTTTCTCTCTCAACCCGAATGACCCTGGCCAGGGATTTGTCTGAGCAAGAACACATGGGATATTCCTCTCATGACGCCGAGAGTGGATGATCCTCTGTTGACACTCAATAGCCCTCGTAAGGTCGACTACCACTCCCAATGACCAGTTGTACTAGATCTGGGACAGCCAAACCTATAAGTCTGGTATCAAAGAGTGGAGCACTCATACAGGACATCCTTGGTGTCTCAAGTCTAAGGACCAGATACACCACTAGGACTACGGAATCGCTGTCTGACAATAATGCATCATCAACCATCCAGCATTCTGTAAGCGGATCAATCAGTGAACTCATTCTCCAATGAGCACCTGTACTGTATCCCTAGTGTCCCTACACGAGCAGCTATGAGACTAGCTGCATCCATCATATGGACGGGTATACAGCACACCAGTCTATCCGGTTATCACGATGTCCCTCTCGAGTAACCTATGACCGGGATTATTTAGGATATGTGTTTAAAGGTGAATCGATCTCATTATCGTGATCTCATCACGATCCGATTCCTATTGCACAAATCCAAGGACATCACAATATATATATGCATTTATGCAATAGTTATAAAGTGATATACGCCAAAATATAATAAGCAAAAAGATTATGTATCAAGTCACACGTGCCATAACTCACGTGATTGGCTTGCTGGGCACCTATGACTAGCAACATGTACTCCCGTTTCACGGATGTCGTCAATGGTCTAAAAGGACTCGGCAATAGTTTTTCAGATTTTGAGCTTGTGAATAAAATTCTAAGATCCCTTCCTAAGAGTTGGGACCCTAAAGTCACCGCTATTCAAGAGGCTAAAGATTTAAGCAACTATCCACTTGAAGAATTAATCGGGTCATTAATGACCTATGAAATGACATGCAAAGCTTGTGAAGAGCAAGAAGACATCCTTCCCAAGAACAGGAAGGATATGACACTTAGAACTTTAGATGACTACTTGGGAGAAAACTCAAGTGATGAGGACTGTGACGATGACTTGGCACTTATAACAAGGAAATTCAAAAAATTCATTAAGAGAAACAAGTTTAAAAATGACACAAAAAATAAACTTGAACCCAAAAGGGACCAAGTTATTTGCTATGAGTGCAAAAAGCCGGGACACTACAAGAGTGATTGTCCCCAAGCTAAGAAGAGAACATCAAAGAAGAAGGCGCTCAAAGTAACATCGGATGATTCGAGCGCGTCCGAAGAAGAGGAGTCCAACACCGAGAAAGTTGCTCATTACGCCTTAATAGCCATCGGAGAGGAGGTAACAAATTTAATTGATGCAGATTTATCATTTGATGAGTTATTAAATGCCTTCCATGACTTATTTGATGAATGCAAGATTATTAGTAGAAAATACAAATCGTTGAAAAAGGAGCATTATAGTCTTACTTGTAATTTAGATAAGCTAAAGACTGAATATCATGATAGTTTAGGTTCCTATATAAAATGCCATGATTTTAAAACTATCCAAAAGGAAAACCTACTACTTAAGGACACATTGAAGAAATTCGAGGTTGGTAGCAAGTCTTTGAACATGATCCTTACAAACAAGGGTCACGTTCCCAAAATAAGTGGAATTGGATTTGTGAGAAATTCTCACCAAAATCCAACCACCTTCATAAAAGGCCCAATCCTACATGTTCGACACCAAAACAAATGTAACTTTTGTTGCAAGCATGGACACAAAATGCATTATTGTCCATTCAAGAAAATTAGTCCGAACAAATTAATTTGGGTTCCGAAAGGAATCATGATAAACTCTATGCAACATGACAAACAATATAGATCAATTTTTTAGGAACCCAAAAGTAAATGGGTACCTAAAAATTATCCTTTCTTGTAGAGACATACACCATCACAAGCTAGGAGCAAGAGATGGTACCTTGAAAGTGGATGCTCAAGGCATATTATCGGAGATCCATCTCAATTCTCTAAGCTCACTAGCATATACGAAGGCTGTCACCTTCGGAGACAACAACAAGGGTAAAATCATTGCCAAAGGAACCATAGATAACAAATCTAACTTCTTTATTGAAGATGTTTTGTTAGTTGATGGTTTAAAACATAATCTCTTGAGCATTAGTCAATTATGTGATAAAGGATACATTGTCAAATTTGAATCTATTGCATGCATCCTTAAAAAACCACGCAACAACACATCTATGATAGCATTAAAACAAAATAACGTATACACCGTTTACATCAATGATCTGTGTAATGAAATATGTTTTTCAGTTTTAAATGAGGATGCTTGGCTATGGCATAGAAGATTAGGTCACGCTAGCATGAAACTAATCACTCAAATATCATCCAAAGAACTTGTACGAGGAATTCCTCACATCAAGTTCATCAAAGATAATGTTTGTGATGCTTGTCAATTAAGAAAACAAATTAAGAGTAGTTTCAAATCTAAGAATCAAATAAGCACATCAAGGCCCTTATAATTGATCCATATGGACTTGTTCAGACCAATCTCTACATCAAGCCTAGGAGGTAGCAAATACGCCTTTGTCATTGTAGATGACTATAGTAGATACACATGGACTTATTTTTTGAAACACAAAAATGAATGCTTTAGATATTTCACCAAGTTTTGCAAACTTGTTCAAAATGAAAAAGGTTTTATGATTTCATCAATTCGAAGTGATCACGGTGGTGAATTTCAAAACCGTGATTTCTAAGAATTCTGTGAATCTAATGGATTCAACTACAACTTCTCTACTCCAAGAAATCCTCAACAAAATGTAGTAGAAAGAAAGAATAGAAATTTATAAGAAATGACAAGAACCATGTTGAATGAACAAAGCCTACCCAAATATTTTTGGGTCGAAGTTGTAAACACTACATGCTATATCTTAAATAGAGTCTTAGTAAGACCCTTACTCACCAAAACTCCCTATGAGTTGTGGAACAATAAAAAACCCAATGTTTCATATTTTAAAGTTTTTGAGTGTAAGTGTTTTATCTTGAATGAGAAAGATGCCTTAGAAAAATTTGATGCTAAATCCGATGAAGGAATTTTTCTTGATTATTCTTCGGTTTCTAAAGCTTTTCATATCTTCAATAAAAGGACTTTAATAATAGAAGAATCAATTCATGTTATTTTCAATGAGATTTCTAAAATCAAGGAAAATGACTTTGATAATGTTAATTTCGATTCTTTGAATTTAAATGAAACCCCTTCTCCAACTAGCAACTTGCATGCATCCACTTCCGAAACATCCTTACCTAAGGATTGGAAGTATGTAGATGCTCATCCTAAGGAGCTAATCCTAGGAGACACATCTAAGGGGGTTCAAACACGTTCATCTCTTAAAAATTCTTATGCCAACGTTGCTTTTCTCTCCCAAATTGAACCTAAATGTATTGACGAAGCCATGAAAGATGATTCATGGATTATCGAAATGCAAGATGAGTTAAATCAATTTGAGAGAAATAAGGTGTGGAAGCTTGTTCCTAGGCCAAATGATCATTTAGTTATTAGTTCTAAATGGGTCTTTAGAAACAAGCAAGATGAATATGGTATCGTGATAAGAAATAAGGCTAGATTAGTGGCCAAAGGTTTCAACCAAGAAGAAGGTATCGATTACGAAGAAACCTTCGCTCCTGTGGCTAGATTAGAAGCCATAAGGATGCTCTTTGCCTATGCTAGTAATAATGATTTTAAGTTATTTCAAATGGATGTTAAAAGCGCTTTTCTTAATGGTTTTATTTCTGAAGAAGTTTATGTTGAACAACCCCCCGGATTTGAAAATAATAGCCTCCCTAATCATGTATTTAAATTAACCAAAGCTCTCTATGGTTTAAAACAAGCCCCAAGGGCTTGGTATGACAGATTAAGTACTTTACTTATTGAAAATAATTTCACAAAAGGTAAGGTCGATACTACATTATTTATCAAAAAATTTAAAAATAACTTTCTCATTGTTCAGATTTATGTTGATGATATTATCTTTGGTTCTACGAATGAATCTCTTTATGAATCTTTTGCTAAAACCATGAGTCTCGAATTTGAAATGAGTTTGATGGGAGAATTAACTTTTTTCTTAGGCTTACAAATTAAGCAACTAAGCAATGACATCTTTATTAGTCAAACTAAATATGCCTTAGATCTGCTAAATAGATTCAATATGAATAGCTCAAAAGCTATTAACACTCCTATGAGCACCTCCACTAAGTTGGAAGTTGATAAAAGTGGAGAAAGCTTCGATCAAAAAACTTATAGGGGTATGATAGGAAGTCTACTTTACCTCACTGCAACCAGACCATATATCATGTTTAGTGTAGGACTTTATGCTAGGTTTCAATCGAACCCTAAGATATCTTATCTCAAAGCGGTTAAAAGAATACTTAGATATCTTAAAGGAACCATAAATCTAGGATTATGGTATCCAAAATCCAAAAATTTTCAGTTAATTGCTTATGCTGATGCGAATTTTGTCGGGTGTAGACTAAATAGAAAAAGCACATCAGGAACATGTCAAATTTTGGGACATTCCCTTGTTTCCTGGTCATCTAAGAAACAAAACTCAGTTGCTCTATCAACAATTGAAGCTGAATATATTGCAGCTAGTGCATGCTGTGCACAAGTTGTGTGGATGAAAAACACCTTAGAAGATTATAAAGTCCATCTTAAAAACATTCCCATTAAATGTGATAACACAAGTGCAATATGTTTAACAAAAAATCTCATTCAACACTCAAGAACAAAACATATTGATATTAGACATCACTTTATATGAGATCATGTTACTAATCATGATGTAATTATAGAGTTAATAGATACTAAGTATCAACTAGCATATATTTTTACAAAATCTCTAAGTGAAGAATAGTTTGATTTCATAAGAAGAGAATTAGGAATGTTGATGTGTTCGAATGCATAAACTCGTTAAAATTATTATTCGGACTTTATTGATTGAATGATCAAATTACTTAATTGCCATTATATGCCTAAAATAACATGTTGGAAATTAATACAAAATTTTCATAACAATGAGCATGTCTTCATGATTGTATAGTCTTGTCCGATTGCATGAAAGTGTTAAATTAAACTTTTTCTTCCAATCGGATTTCATGAATACATTATTCTCTTTCGGACTTTGATTCACGACAAATAGAATCATCTAGCAAATGCATATCTTTTATACTTATCATGTGAAAAATATTCCCTTTGAGAAATAAACTTGATGATTCCTTCTTATTTCTTTAGAGAAATAGTTTACGTACAAGGATTTGATTCACACACGTATCTTGATCCTTGTAACAATGAAGTATGCTTTAAAATCTTATCAATTTTTAACTTCATTCGAGTAAGCTCACAAGAGGAAGAAGTAATGAAAGCTATCTCCATGTCATGTTTTTCTTGAGATGTTTGTATCCTATAAATGACATGAACCTACTTATGGCATCACACGTAGTTGTTTATATCGTTCTCCTTTTTGTTGATGACAAAGGGGGAGAAGTATATGAATTGATAATATGAATTGATGCTATGAATATCATATTATGTTGAAAGAAGCAGACATAATTATTAATCATGCCATGTTTACTATGATTGCCATAGTTGCATCATGATAAGATATCAAGAACTTGCATTATAATTTTACATGTTGATATCTTACTATATGATGAACTGCTATCTTTACAAAATTCACATTTGAAAGTTGAAAATGGATGTCAAGCCTTGACATCATACATCATTTTCAGAGAGATACATCATGATGGGAATCATGATGAGAGTATTGATAAGATTAAATGATTTTAACTTATCAATATGTCCATTGAATTCAAAGGTTTTGAATTCAAGAATGACTTATCTCAATTATGGCACATAGATAGGGGGAGTTAAGGTTAACTCCGTTATCAATTGATTGTCATCATCAAAAAGGGGGAGATTGTTGAATCTCGAATTTTGATGATGACGTCAATTGTCATTTGTTATCTAATCCATATGTTGAGATAAGTGTGTAGGATTAACTACGATGAAAGTAAGACATGCAATAGGAGTTGCGCCGGAGTCAAGACTATGATCACGTTGGGAGTTCGAGAGCTCGACGGAAGTTTGGACGGTCGTCGGAGGTTCTGCGGGAACAAATCCGAGAAGTCTAGGAGCTTGCCAAAAGAAGCTCGTCGGAACTCTCCAAGTGGATCATCGCAATTCCAAGAGTTTGCCGGAAGTCCGTAGGAGCATCGTCGGAGGTCCGTCGGATGTTCGTCGGAAGTTCACTGGAAGCTCGCCGGAAGAAGCGATTGATGCACCGGAGCAAGCTATAGTAAAAGTCTTAAGAATTATCATAGTTAGCACAATGATTAAGTTAGAAATGAGAGGTAATCCCATTAACTTAATCTAGGGGCAATTGGGCCCTTGAAAGAACCAAATTGGGCCGAATGGATCAACCCATTCAGACCCAGATCCCATGGCCAGAGGTGGCACCACCTGGGTCGGCGATGGCACCGCCCAGGGTTCAGTCTCCGAGTTCTGACTGGGCGGTGCAACCGCCTCTAACAGTGTTGCAACCACCAGAGCTCGTAGAGCTGGGCGGTGCAACCGCCCTAGTCAGACGGTGGCACCGCCTGAGCTCGGTCTCCGAGCTCTACCAGGCGGTGCAACCGCCCCTGACAAGAGGTGGCACCGCCTAGAGGCTCAGTCTTTGAGCCTGTCAGGCGGTGCAACCGCCAGACCCCGAAATTTCAGGAAATGACAGTTTTGAGCTCCAAATTCAAACTGGTTTGAGGCCTATAAATACCCCAATCTTTCAGCAATGAAAGAGCAACGAAAAACCACCAAAATCCTGATCTTACTCTATGATTTTTAGAGCTCAAAAGTTTTGTATAAGTTAAAGGTTCTTCTCCCTCTTTTCATCCAAGTTATGATCTTTCAAGAGAGGAGAGAAAAGTTTGTAAGGGTTGTCTCCTAAACCCGTCAAAAGGAGTGAATCTGTAAAAGGGTGGTTGGCCTTCGCCTATTGAAGGAAGGCCTCTAGTGGATGTCGGTGACAACATCGGTGGAGGAAGCCAGAAGTGGATGTAGGTCAAGATTGACCGAACCACTCTAAAATCGCGCTGCTCTATGGTTTGCATTCACTTTGAGCTTATTATCCTTACTGCAAACCTCCTTCATAGCTTAGTGCCTTCTGTGCTTTTACGACTGCACTTGCAAGCTCAGTATTTTCTGAATCGGTGTTTAGACGTAAATTGCTTTTACCGTACGAACATCGTATTTCAGTTTGCGCTTACATTCTGATTTCCATCATAACTGCAAACTGCCTTTATAGATTTGTTTTAATTGCTTCTCACATGATCTCAAGTTAACGTAATTTCAAATTGGCTTTTCTACCAAAATTGCTCTTGTCGTACGAACGCAGTTTTAAACGTCGAAAGTTTTCCGCTGCACTAATTCACCCGCCCCCCCCCCCCCCTCTTAGTGCTCTTGATCCTAACAACTGAGCTCTTGAGTGGTGCCACCGCCGGCAAGGAAATCTGGGTCCGAATGGACTGATCCATTCGGCCCAATTTTGCTTTGTCAAGGGCCCAATTGCCCCTAGATTAAGTTAATGGGCCCACCTCCCATTCTTTCCTTAATCTATATGCCAACTATGATATTTGTTAAGACATTTACTGCAACTTGCTCCGGTGCGTCAATCGCTTCTTCTTGTGAGGTTCCGGCGAACATCCGATGAACCCTCGGTGATGCTCCAACAAACTTCTGGCAAACTCCTAGACTTGTGACGATCCACTTGGCGAGTTCTGATGAGCTTCTTTGGCAAACTGTTGGACTTCTTGGATTTGTTCCCGTAGAACCTTCGACGACCGTCCGGACTTCCGTCGAACTCTTGAACCTCCAACGTGATCATGGTCTTTACTCTAGCGTAACTCTTGTTGCATGTCTTACTTCCATCGTAGTTAATCTTGTATATGCAAAATAAACTTTGATCTAGACAATTAATACTAAGTATTAATCAAGTTGTCTGGCATGTCATTGGTCCCTCGATGCTTCGTCCGATTCTTCGGCGAATCATCCTCTCTTGCGGCCTATTGCCCAATTAGCCAGTTGACTCTGCAACTCCAATATTCTTGGAGCAATACCCGCTCTTCTTGGCCCAATGCCTGAGTCTATGGCCCAAAGCCTTCTGTCGATACATCGACTAATCCACCGACCCGACGTCCAATCTTCTGACATGTTCCTCCGGCCCAACATGATTTTCCTGCTTTAATTGTCTCATCCTGATCGAAGTATCCTGTGTCACTCAAAATGCAGATTAAATTATAAACATATATCAAGTGGTTTCATCATCAAAATATGAGATTCAACACTTAAGACATTAATGCTACAAATCATGTTCCGATGCGTCAATCGCTTCTTCCGGCGAGCATTGATGAACTTTCTATTGAATCTCGGATTTTGATGATGAAACTAATTGATTGTATTTAGATGTTTAACTGCATATTGAGTGATGCAGGTCTACTCGATCAAGATTAGACAGTTGACGTAGGAGGAATTGACGTTGCGCCGGAGGAGATCACGTCAGGATATTGGACGGCAAAAGGCTTCGGACGTCGAGCATCGGGCCAAGGAGAGTGTAATTGCGCCAAGGATATCGGGGTTACAAAGGTCAACCATCGATTGGGCAACAAGTTGCAAGAGAGGACGATGCGCTAAAGAATCAGACGAAGCACCAACTAATGACGTGCCAGGCAACAGAATGTCAATTCGCGTTGTAATAATTATCTAGATTGGAGTTGAGTTTTGGCTTGCATGTGCAGGATTAACTACGATAACGATGAAGATATAAAGCGAAACAAAGTGCGGAGTCAAGCGCGAAGGATTTGTTGGGAGTTCGAGAGTTCGACAAAAGTCCGAAGGTTCGTCGGGAATGCTACCAGAACTAGCCGAGAATGAGTCGGGAGCTTGCCGAAGGGTTTTTCGGATGCTCGTCGGAAAGTTCATGGGAAGTTCGCGGAGCTCGCCGAGAAAGATCGGAGCTTGCCGAAGAAGCTCATTGGAACTCACCATGATCAAATCGTGAAGTCTAGGAGCTTGCCGGGAGTCCGTAGAATGGTTTCCGAGAGTTTATCGGAAGACCGCCGGAAGTTCGCCGGAAGCTCGCCGGAAGAAGTCTTGACTTATGGACTTTGTAATAGCTTATAAAATGTCTTTAAATTCATAGTTAGCACATTAATTAGGGTTAAGATTAGGTGTTAATCCTATAACCCAAGTAGGGGCCAATTGGGCCCGAGTTCGGACTAGTTTGGGCCAAGTTTGGAGCCCAACTAGTGAGCTGTAATAGTGTAGGCGATGGCATCGCCCAGAACCCGAGATCTGAGCGGTGGCACTACCCAGCACCCGAGAGGTCCGGCGGTGGCACCGCCTGCCTCGGAAACCCAAGAGAATTCAAATTTTGGAGCCCAAATTTGAATCCTCTTGGGGCCTATAAATACCCCTCTATTCTCAGCTGAGATTACAACCTTTGAGAAGCAAGAGATTGAGAAAAGAGCCTTGGCAAGTCTTAACAAGTCTAGTTTTCAAATTGCTTGAGTGTTCACCTCCCTTCTTCTTGTTGAAAAGAATTGTAAGAGTGTGAACCACTTGTAAAGGTTGTAAGAGGGGTATTAGTCCTTCCCCTACAAAGAGATTTGCTAGTGGAAGTTCGGAGCCTCTTCAAAGAAGGCTTCGCATGTGGATGTTGGTCATTTTGACCGAACCACTTTAAAACTACTGTGTTCTCTGGTTTGCATCCTAATCTTGTCATTTACATACTGCAAACTTCTTTACATACTCACTACGCTTCCATATGCTTCTAAGTTATCAAGCTTCCATATCGGTTTTCATCAATATTGGTTTTTTATCTTACGGAAGTTTTTAAACCAACATCATTTTACCACTACACTAATTCACCCCCCCCCCTCTCTTAGTGTCGCTCCGATCCTAACAATTGGTATCAGAGCCCGGTATTTCTCATTTCGGATTGACACCCGAGAGAAATGACTCTTCATGTCTTTCAAGAAGGCTTATCGGTTGTTCGTCCACCGTTGTTTAACGGATTGAACTACACTTATTGGAAAACTCGAATGAGAGTTTTCTTGATTTTTATGAATTTGGATTTATGGTATGTTGTTGAAAACAGTTTTCAACTTCCCTCTAAACCGATAAACGAATGGTCGGATTTGGAGAAGAAGTATTTTTCTTTAAACGCAAAGACTATGAATGTCTTATTTTGCGCTTTGGACAAAAATGAGTTCAATCAGATTTCTACGTGCGAAACGGCTTTTGATATTTGGCGAACACTTGAAATCACACACGAGGGAACTAGTAGAGTCAAAGACTCAAAAGTTAACATTTTATTGCATAATTTTGAGCTTTTTCGAATGCAACCAAGCGAGACTATAGGCGACATGTAGACCCGTTTCACGGATGTCATCAATAATCTAAGAGTTCTTGGTAAATATTTTTCGAATTTTGATCTCGTAAGCAAAATCTTAAGATCACTTCCAAAATGGTTGGATCCCAAAATAACCGCAATACAAGAAACAAAAGATTTAAATATCTTTCCACTTGAAGAACTAATTGGTTCGTTGATGATATATGAAATGATGCACAATGCACATGATTAACATGATGAACAAAATCACCTTCCAAAGAACAGGAAGGATTTGTAACTCCGGACAAATGAATACCACTTGAGCAATGACTCAAGTGATGAGGACAATGATGAACTTGAACTTCGAACACTAAATCTTATTAAGTTTATTAAACAAAAATCTAAAATAAACAATGAACTTGAACGGTGGAAGAGGCCAAAGAAGAGGAAGGCAAGTAAGGATGAATCAAGAACTTCCAAAGGTGAAACGGCGAATTGGGCTTTGATGAGCTTCGACTACAAGGTAAGCAACTCAACTCTCTTGAATTATTTTGAAATTACTTGAAGTTTTTCATAAGTGCTTAATTTAGATAGTAGGAATAGGAAATAAAAAAATATTTTTCAAAAATTATATCATGTTTTTATTTATAGCATCTTTTGAAAAATTAAAGAATTTGATCATGAAAAGTATATTGCTAAGGTTTCATGCATGTTATATTTTGAAATGTTGAATGATGTATGTAATATTATGGATGATAATTATATGATATATGATAATGCTTAAGATTAATCTTATGTATGTGCTTGAGAAGCAAGAATGTATATTTTGACGATTTTCATATTGATTTTCAATGACGATGCATGGCTTTTGAATGGAAGGCTTAATGATTTTTTATGAACCTTGTCTTTGGTTTTCAAACATGATGTATGGTTTTGACATATGAACAAAATTTGAGCATACTAAGATAAAGTCAATCATATAAATTAAAACTAAAGAAGTTTTAGTTATCTATAAGAATCATTCAAAATTATGTTCAATAAAACCAATGCAAAATGATGGAATGAAAATATTAAATGTTTTGATACCATTTTATGCATAAGATTTTAAAAGTTATACATAATGATCTTGATTGTTTTTATGAAGAAATTTATTTTTCGATCCTAAATGATTGATGATATATATATATATATATATATATATATATATATATATATATATATATATATATATATATATATATATTTTGGCACAAAAAGGACAAAGGCATGCTTATATGAAACAACTAAATAGATAAAAGTACTTTTCTTGAAAATTCTTGGTTTGATAAATCTATTTTATCATCTTTTTATGAATATCTTGAAAATAATTTTGATTTGATAATTTGAATTTGAATGAGATTTATCTTGATTTTTCAAGATTTATAACTTGAGATTTACTCTATAAAAATCAAGATTTTGTATCCTCACTGTTCCTTTTTAGTATCTACTATCCAAATGAATTATGATTGGTATCATTGCACTATAGAGAAAATTTTTCTAAATGAATCATGATTTTTCGGAACCACAATTCTTTTTATGATTCATAATGAATTGAAAAATTTTATATGCTTGAATTAATATCTTGTTCTCTTATAAGATTGAATGAATTTTATCTATATCATGATCTCCTAAGATTTTCCCTTGATTATTTAAGAGGAGATTTTTCAAAAGAAAACATGTCTTCTGTTATTATCTTTTCATGATATGATTTTTATGCAATTCCTTGTACTCGTGAAATATTTATGTCATCATCCAATAACTCTTCTTGATATTCCTTATGTGATGAAATGAAATAATGCATGAAATACAAATAAGAAGTTAATGATCATGCATGATAGGATGTAATGAATTTTGACATTAGATACTATCATTTGAATAGCTATGATCATGTTGCCAAAATGATATATCATGAATGCTTGAATATCATGTATGATATACCCATATTGATGATTGAGTTATTTGTATCATGCATTAAAAATAAAAGATATAGTTTTGAAATTGTGCATGTTCGAATTTGAAAATATGATGATGCATAATGATGAAATTGTGTAATGAAGATATTAAACATTTTGAAACTATGTTTTAGTGTCATGTATAATGATCATGCTTAATAAATTTTAAAATTATGTATGATGAATCTTGCGATTTACGGATTATTGATTTTTACTATAATGGAAGTGCCTTATTGATCTTTGTTGTAATAAATCTTACACTTTAGGCTTTAAACACAATACATATTTTTATTTGGCATAAATGAAATAAAATCATATGAATTGAAACAACCAAAAAGAGAAAAATATTTTTTCCTTGAAAAATTATTTTTCTCTATCTTATTGATCTTGATGATTATTATAAATCTATGTATACCATTTTGAATCTCTTGAAAGTAATGTTGAGATTTTGATGAATTTGACGATTTGAATTTGAATGAGTTTGTATTCAAATTATGATATTAATTTCCTGGATTTACTACTTAGATTCTTTTTTAATCATAATCTCTTATTTGTACACCTATAATTTTTGTTATTTATAAAAGGAATAGATTTAATAAAATGAATCATATCTTTTGGTATTCAAATGGTCTTATCTTTGATGATATGATTTCTTTGTATCTATGATATAAATGTCTTGAAATGATTGAAATATTTTACACTTTTATGCTTTTCCCTACTTTCTTGTTTTCAATGATAAAATGGGGAGAAATTTTGATCATGCATGGTAGGATATAATTTAATAAAATTGATAGCATCATGATTTGAAACATTTATGATTTGAAATTATGCATGCAATTACTTTTTATTGTGATTATATATGCATATAATGTGTATCATAAATGCTCTAAATGATGAATGCTTGGTATCATGATCAAAATATTGATAAATGCTATGATTTTTTACCAAAATGATGTATCATTTGTGATATGCTCATAATGTTCATTGATTTATTCAATATCGTGCATAAATGAAATATAAGGTTTTTGAAATAGTGCCTGTTTCAATTTGAAAATATAATGATGCACAAATGAGATTGATACTTACCTTTGTCATAATTGATGTAAAGGGTCTTCCCTTCTTTTTAACAATGATAAAGGGGGAGATAACTAGCTTGCACAAGTCAAGAAGATGCAAAAACTTGATTGCTAGCTTGCCTATCTTAAGTAGCAAAGATTGCTAACTTGCTTATTTCAAGAAGCAAAAGTTGTCTTCTTGAACATCACTATCTTGCCTATCTCAAGAAGCAAGACTTGCAACCTGCACATTACCATAGGAAGCAAGAATTGATAGCTTACACACTCCAACAAGAAAGCTATCTTGTATTTGCTTTCGAAATTTTTGCTAGCTTGTATGTTGCAAAACTTGCTCACTTTTTCAAACACTTTGCTAGCTTGCACTTTGTAAAGGAAGCGAAAATAGCACTTCTCAAAAGAGAAGAAAGAACTTACTATCTTGAACATCACAAAAGTTTGCTACCTTGCATGATATAAAATTTGCTATATCAAACATCATAAATATTGTTACTTGCAAAGAAAAGCAAAGTGCAATTTTGCACAAAAATTCAAGTGTTGAATTGCCATGATTGAACTTAAGAATCTTACTATGCTTTTGTGCTTATATGTTGTGATAAAAATCTAGTTTCATGTTGTAAAAACTTACATATCTTTTAAAATAGCTAGAGCTACTTTTCCTTTTTGTTGATGACATTGGGGAAGAAGTATATTAATGACTTCATGCATTGAATTGAATATTTTATATATTTGCATGATGGTTTAAATATTTTTCATAACATATGATGAATGCTACTTGGATATGGGATAATCCAAGTGTTCTATCAATGGCATATTGATAGGGGGAGGTTGGTTAAACTCCGGGGAATTAAGGTTAACTCTGTTAGTCATCAATTAGTTGTCATCATCAAAAAGGGGGAGATTGTTGAATCTCGGATTTTGATGATGAAACTAATTGATTGTATTTAGATGTTTAACTGCATATTGAGTGAAGCAGGTCTACTCGATTAGGATTAGATAGTTGACGCAGGAGGAATTGACGTTGCGCCGAAGGAGATCACGTCAGGATATTGGATGGCAAAAGGCTTCGGACGTCGGGCATCGGACCAAGGAGAGTGTAATTGCGCCAAAGATATTGGGGTTGCATAGGTCAACCACTGATTGGGCAACAAGCTGCAAGAGAGGACGATGCGCTAAAGAATCAGACGAAGCGCCAACTAATGACGTGCCGGGCAACAGAATGTCAATTTGCGTTGTAATAATTGTCTAGATCGGAGTAGAGTTTTGGCTTGCATGTGCAGGATTAACTACGATAACGATGAAGATATAAAGCGAAACAAAGTGCAGAGTCAAGCGCGAAGGATTTGTTGGGAGTTTGCGAGTTCGACGGAAGTCCAAAGGTTCATCGGGAATGCTGCCAGAACTAGCCGAGAATGAGTCGGGAGCTTGCCGAAGGGTTTTTCGGAAGCTCGCGGAAGGTTCATGGGAAGTTCGCAGAGCTCACCGAGAAAGATTGGAGCTTGCCAAAGAAGCTCATTGGAACTCACCAAGATCAAATCGTGAAGTCTAGGAGCTTGTCGGGAGTCCGCAGAATGGTTTCCGAGAGTTTATCGGAAGACCGCCGGAAGTTCGCCGAAAGCTCGCCGGAAGAAGTCTTGACTTACGAACTTTGTAATAGCTTATAAAATATCTTTAAATTCATAGTTAGCACGTTAATGAGGATTAGGATTAGGTGTTAATCCTATAACCCAAGTAGGGGCCAATTGGGCCCGAGTTCGAACTAGTTTGGGCCAAGTTTGGAGCCCAACTAGTGAGCTGTAATAGTGTAGGCAGTGGCACCACCCAGAACCCAAGATCTGAGCGGTGGCACCGCCCAGCACCCGAGAGGTCCGGCGATGGCACTACCACCGACAAGCGGTGGCACCGCCAACCTCGGAAACCCAAGAGAATTCAAATTTTGGAGCCCAAATTTGAATCCTCTTGGGGCCTATAAATACCCCTCTATTCTCAGCTGAGATTACAACCTTTGAGAAGCAAGAGGTTGAGAAAAGAGCCTTAGCAAGTCTAGTTTTCAAATTGCTCGAGTGTTCACCTCCCTTCTTCTTGTTGAAAAGAATTGTAAGAGTGTGAACCACTTATAAAGGTTGCAAGAGGGGTATTAGTCCTTCCCCTACAAAGAGATTTGCTAGTGGAAGTTGGGAGCCTCTTCGAAGAAGGCTTCGCAAGTGGATGTAGGTCATTTTGACCGAACCATTTTAAAACTACTGTGTTCTCTGGTTTGCATCCTAATCTTGCCATTTACATAATGCAAACTTCTTTACTTAGTCACTACGCTTCCATATGCTTCTAAGTTATCAAGCTTCCAAATCGGTTTTCATCAATATTGGTTTTTTATCGTACGGAAGTTTTTAAATCAACGTCATTTTACCACTGCACTAATTCACCCCCCCTCTTAGTGCCGCTTCGATCCTAACACTTTCGGGGAACGTCCGAAGAACCCTCGGTGATGCTCCAGCGGACTCCCAGCAAACTCTTGGACTTGCGATGATCCTTTTGGCGAGTTCTAACGAGCTTCTTTAGCAAGCTCTTGGACTTCTCGAATTGTTCCCGTAGAACTTTCGACGACTGTCTGGACTTCCGACGAACTATCAAACCCCCAATGTGATCTTGGTCTTGACTCCGGCTCAACACCTGCTATATGTCTTATTGCCATCATAGATAATCCTGCACCCTTATCTCATCATACGAATTAGATAACCAAATGACAATTGACTTCATCATCAAAATCTGAGATTCAACAATCTCCCCCTTTTTTATGATGGCAATCAATTGATGATGGAGTTAACCTTAACTCCCCCTATCTATATGCTATACTGGAGATAAGTCATTCTTGAATTCAAAGCCTTTAAATTCAAGAGACATATTGATAAGTTAAGTTTATTTAAACTTATCAATACCTCTATCATAATTCCTATCATGATGTTTCTCTCTGAAAATGATGTTAAGGCATGATATCCATTTTCAAGTTTCATATTTCAAATGTGAAAGATAGCATTCATAGCAAATAATCACATGGTAAGATATCAACATTGTAAAATTGCGATGCAAGCTCTTGATATCTTAACATAATGCAAATATTTCAAATGTAAGCTCTATGTATAGCAATTCAACCTATCATAGCAATTCATCATATGGCAAGATATCAATTTATAAAATTATGATGTAAGCCTTTGATATCTTAACATAATGCAAATATGGTAATCATAGCAATTCTGTCATCAATTTACCACATATTCTATCATCAATTTACCATATATTTCTATCATCAATTTACCACATATTTCTCCCCCTTTGTCATCAACAAAAATGAGAACGATTCAAGCGTATTTCAAGCATAGTAATAAGTGTAGTAAAGATTCATGTCATAGAAAGATTCACATCATTTTTCAACAATAAGTGATAAGATACTATTCATATAAATTTTTCAAGCAAATATAACATGGAGATAGCTTTTCATTACTTCTTCCCTTTTTTTTATTTGTCATTAACGTTTTGCATGAAGGAGGAAAGCCATTATGTGTTAGAATTTTAAAGGTCACACATGTATAATTAAATATGTTAAGCCATTATTTTTATTAGCCAAAATTAAAGTGATCTAATTAAAGTAAAATTATTTGGCGAAGGGACATAATTATTATTATGAAAATTAATTGTTTGGATACCATTAGTCATATTTCTAACTTAATGATAAGATAAGTTAGGAATATAAAACTCTTGAAGCATAATTATAGATTCATTAATTATGAATATAATCATAATTATAGATTCATCAGTTATGACTATAAATAAGGTTTTGGTCCTCGATTGCAGTATTGAATGAAGCTTATCTTCACCCATCAAGGAGAAATATAAAGTTCTTAAGGATACTTGCAATTGGAAGACTAAATCATCAATTAATTCAGAAAATACTCTAATGGATTTATCAGGTATGCTTCCATGTTAATATGTTTCTTAATGATTGTAGGATTTCATGCATATTATAATGGATTTAATAAGTTTTATGGAAACATTCTTAATCCATTATTTTGGATCTATAAAGCATGTTTTTGAATCAAAATTCAGTTTTAATTCTATAAAACAATTGTTTGATCCATATTTGATATCTTAAAGATCTCAACAATGGTATCAGAGCCATCCTACAATAATTGATGAACATCTAGGCTTGTTTTTCATATATTTTAATGATGTTTTCATCAATATTTTAAAGTGATTTGGTTCTATCATGGAAAGATGATGGTTTTAGGTAATCATGCTATTTTAGTGTGATTTAGTTCTAGCATCATTGGAAAAGATGAAGGTTTTATGTAATCATGTTATAGCATGCTTCACATTCAGTTCTGTGCCTTTTTCTGGTGTTATATGACTTTAATTCTGAAATGTCTTTTTCTCTTCGTGTCTTTTCCTATTCATCAATATGTAAATTCATTTTTTTGCATTGAAAGGCATAAATTTCCTAAATTTCCTTTGGATTTTATCTAAAGTTCCATATTATGTTGGTTTAATTGTGTTGTTACAATATGCAAATTTAATATTTTTACAATATTATGTTGGTTTAATTATGTTGTTGCAATATACAAATTTAATTAATAATAATATTGTTGTAATATTATATTGGTTTAAACATAATATTGGTTCTATAAAGTTGTTTGTTGACATAAATTGAATGGTTTACATGTATTACATATTTTAGTCAACAAATTAATGTTAAACCAATTTAACTAATATGGTTCAAATTCAATTACTGATTGTTTAATATTAGATTGAGTAATTTAATGTATGAAGTTACTAAAGTGACCTCTCATATATAACATTTCTCATGAAGACATTAAATGTATTATGTATTTACATCCATGCGGTAATTACCTGGCCCAAAGGAAGGTTAATGACTGGCAGGATTTTATACATATAATGATAAACACGTGACAATTATAAAGTTATACATGTAAATGATAAATCAATCCAAAGAAGGATTTATCATTTGACATGCCATATTATTAGTGTTTGATCATTACAACGAGACTACCACTAGCAATTAATATTGAAGTCCAACGATAAGATATTAATGTTGCACTTGGTATCTTGGGATGGGTTAAATTATTATTTGAATTTACTTAAGTTTATGGTAATATATATGAGCATAATTTATAGTTGTCTATTTTTCTCTTATTTAGGTTCTCTTATAAAAATATCTGCTAACCTCAATTCAATATTGGTTTTAAAAGAAACCAACTTTAAAGGCAAGAAAAGAAACACAAATATAGAAAGAATGATGCTGATAAGGATCCAGTACAGAAGAAATAAAATAAGGATGATACTTGTTTCTTTTGCAAGAAATATGGGCATTTAAAGAAGAACTGTGTCAAATATCATGGCATGCTAAAAAGTATACATTCCTTATTTTGGTTTGTTTTGAAGTCAATTTAACTTCAGTACCTAGAAACACTAGGTGGTTCGACTCCGATGCAACTACTAACATCAATGTTTCAAAGCAGGGTTGCCTGAGCTACCGAAGACCCAATAATGCTGAGAGAAGCATTTATGTGGGGGATAAAAAATCGGTAGATGTGGAAGCTATGGGCACATTTAGATTGTTATTGTGTACTGGATATTATTTGGATTTGAAAGACACTCTTGTTGTACCGTCATTTAGATTGAACTTAATTTCTGTTTCTTATTTGGACAAATCTGGTTATTCTTGTTCATTTAGAAACAATCAGTTTACTTTATCTTTAAATTCAAATATAATTGGAACTAGTTCACTTATGGCTTTTGACAATCTATATTTATTTGATACTATAGCATCCTATCATGAATCCCTGAATACGGAATTGCAAGGTACTAAACATAAAATTAAAAATTCTGATGTATTATGGCAGAAACGTTTGTGTCACATCTCTAGAAATAGAGTTGAAAGACTTATGTCAAAAGGGATTCTTGATCCCATTGACTTATCAGCTTTAAATATTTGTGTTGAATGCATTAAAGGTAAACAAACCAAACCTAAGAGAGCAAGTGCATATAGAGCTACGGACGTCTTAGAATTGATACATACAGATATTTGTGGGTCATTTCCCATACCTTCATGGAATGGTCAACAATACTTCATATCATTCATAGACGATTACTCTAGATATGGATACCTGTATCTAATACATGAAAAATCTCAGTCTTTGGATGTGTTTAAAGCATTTAAAGCTGAAATTGAAAATCAACTCAGCAAAGGGATAAAAGACGTTAGATCTGACAATGGAGGGGAATATTACGGCAGAAATGACGGCTTAGGTGAACAATATCTAGGACCATTTGCTTTATACCTAGAGGAGTGTGGAATTGTCCCTTAGTATATAATGCCTGGGTCACCTAGCATGAATGGTATAACTGAAAGATAAAACCACATACTTAAGGACATGTTAAGAAGTATGATTCCTTAATCTACTTTGCTAGAGTCACTCTAGGGAGAAGCAATAAAAACTACAGCCTATTGTTAGGATCCTTTTATTTTTCATGTGTTTTCTTTTTATTTTCTGCATATTTATTAAATCTGTTTAGTTTAGCTAAAGTCGGAGGTCGATCCCTAGGAGGCCGATCCCCTCGAAGCGATCAAGGAGGCCGATCCCCTCGAAGTGATCATCCCCTTTCTCTTCTTCTTTTTTTACGATAAGACTTCAGGGTCTTATCATTTGGTATCAGAGCGGTGGTCCTTGGCGTTTTCGCTGCAACGTAACTAAAAAAAAAAAAAAAAAGGAACGGAAGAGAGAAAGCAGAGAGAGAGAAAAGAAGAAGAACCCGCAGCCACGAACCCCTGCTTCCTCTGCTTACGGCCAGCCCACCGCCGCCCCTGCTCTCCGGCAGGTCGCGCCCTCCCGTGCTGCCTCCTTTCCACCATCGGCGCTGCTTCCCAGCCGATCGACCGACGCCGCCGCTGCCCCCCAGCCGGCGACCTCTCCTCCTCGCTTTCCCGCCTCGCTCGAGTGAGAAGGATCCCTGGCGTCGTCTCCCTGCTAACGGTCCACCCCTTCATCGTTGAGACTCTTGGCGACACTGCCCTAATTTCTCTGCCACCGTGCCCTCCCCGGGTCGCAGCCGCAGCTGCCGGTTGCCCCCTCTTCACGGCGACCGAAACAGGGCAACTCACCGCTGCTGCCCTTGTTTCCAACCGCGACTCCACTAGCCGCGCCTCCTCCAGCACTCCTCTTTCCCTCGAGTGCCGTTGCCGCCCAGCCAACCCATCACCGCGGTGGGCCACCGTGCGACGATCGCCGCTCGCCTCCCAACTACCGTCGCTCCACCTTGCTCTGCATCTAACCAAAACAGAGCACACTTGCTCTACCCTTGTTTCAGCCGCACCACACCTTGCTCTGCATCTAACTGAAACAAAGCACACTTGAGCTGCCCTTGTTTCAGCCGCACCACAATCGCGTGGATTCCCTTGCTGTTGCCGGCTGTCACCACCATCGCTACTACTCCCCAACTACTGTGTAGATACCCTTGACTAGACATCAGAAACAAGAACTGGGGATTACCGACTTGCAATCGTACGCAATGGCTACCGATAACTCAGTGAAGGCATAAATGGAAGCGTTGGAAACCAGAATTGAAAATCAGCTACAAGAAACTCTTCACGATTTCAAAAAGAGCTTGTTGGAGCACTTTAGCAGGTTTCAACAAGATGGAAACTCAAGTTCTATGCTGAACAAATCGAGAGATACAGGAAAAGGGCCCCAGGATGGTGATACACACTACCCACGTATCAGGGTAGAATTTCCACGATGGGAAGATGGGGATCCGACCAGTTGGATCTCTAGGGCGGAAAATTTTTTTCGTTTTCACAGAACTCCAAAAGAATCCAAGGTAGAAGTGGCCTCAATCCAGCTCGATGGAGATGCAATCCAGTGGTATGATTGGTACGAAACTTGCCATTAAATTCCTTCATGGGAGCAGTTTAAAAGAGGACTTCTTGTTCTCTTTGGCCCATTCGAATATGAGAATGTTGATGGCCAACTCGCGAAAATTCGTCAGACTTCTACAGTGTTGGAATATCAGAGTAGATTTGAAAAATTGTCTAACCAAGCTAGAGATTGGTCAGAACGACAACTTCTGGGTACATTTATTGAAGGGCTTATTCCCGAGATCCGGTGTGAGGTTAAGGCTCGTCAACCTCGCACTATGATGGCTATAATTTCATTTGCATGCCTACATGAAGAAAAAATCAGTGTGGAATATCGTCAAAACAGAGGTGCCAATAAATAGGTGATTAGCAGGCAACCTACCTCATCTACTCCTAGTCGAAACAATAACACTAGCAAACTAACCCGAGAAGAACTCAAAGAAAGGTTAGCGAAAGGTTTGTGCTGGTATTGCGATGAAAAGTGGAGTAAGGAGCATCAATGCAAACAAGGAAGACTTTTGATGATTGAACCGATCAAGGAGGAATCAGAAGTAGAAGTATCAGATTCCGATCATGAAGAAATGGAAACTAATGATGATGTTGAAGCCGTCACACATACAATGCATGCATTGGCTGGTTACTCTAATCCACAAACTATGAAAATTGGGGGAACTCTGAAACACCAGTCTGTCACTGTTTTGATTGATACGGGTAGCACTAATAATTTTATGGATAGGAAAATTGCAGCCCAATTAGCTTACCACATCGAATGTTGTGACAAATTTGAAGTCAAGATCGCCGATGGACGGATTTTAACCTATGACAGCAAGTGCTCAAAGATAAAACTAATTTTGCAAGGTCAAGAATTATTTGTGGATTTCTTTTTATTACCTTTGGAAGACTATGAAGTGGTGCTCGGAATTGAATGGCTATCAACCCTAGGTGATGTCTCCTGAAATTTTTCTAAACTGATTATGAAGTTCTTTATTAATGGAAGACAGGTGACTCTCAAAGGAAGACGTGGAGGTAAGGTTACAACTATCACCAGCCATCGGATGGAGCGGGTCCTTCGGAAGACACACACCAGATTTTTGGTGCAATTGTATAACATTGAAAAGGAAATGACAATGAACATTCCGACTGGAAATATTGAATCATTGCTAACAGAGTTTGCGGATATATTTGCAGAGCCACACGGACTTCCACCTCTTAGATGTCATGATCATCGGATCCCACTATTACCCGAGAAGGCACCAACCAATGTCCGACCGTATAGATATCCACATTTCCAAACGATAGAGATGGAGAGGATTGTCACAGAGATGCTCAAAACAAGAGTTATACGAGCCAGTGTTAGCCCATATTCTTCCCCAGTCTTACTAGTCAGAAAGAAGGATGGCTCATGGCGGATGTGTGTCGAATATTGAGCACTTAACAGCATTACAATGAAAGATAAATATCCTATTCCAGTAGTGGATGAACTATTAGACGAATTAGGAGGAGCACAGGTCTTCACTAAATTTGACCTACGATCGGGCTATCATCAAATCAGAGTACATGAAAGGGATGTTTAGAAAACTGCCTTCAGGACACATAATGGCCATTATGAGTTTCTAGTAATGCCTTTTGGGTTAACCAATGTGCCCTCTACTTTCTAGAGTTTAATGAATGATATATTTCGGGCTCATCTCCGTAAGTTTGTTTTGGTTTTCTTTGATGATATTTTAATATACAGTCATTCCATAGAAAGTCATTTATTACATTTACAAACTGTCTTTAATATTCTTCGTGAGCATGGTCTTTTTGTCAAGAAATCCAAGTGCAGTTTTGGGCAACCTAAGGTTGAGTACCTCAGCCATATCATATCTCAAAAGGGTGTTGCAGTTGATCCTTCCAAAATCCAAGTGATGACAGACTGGCCAATTCCAAAGTCAATCAAAGCTTTAAGGGGGTTCTTGGGACTAACCGACTATTATCGAAAGTTTATGAAGAATTATGGCAAAATTAGTGCCCCCTTGATGTCACTTCTAAAGAAAAATGCATTCAGATGGTCAGAAGAGGCAACTCAGGCATTTCAATTCTTGAAAACTATAATGTCTACTACACCCGTGCTGGCTTTACCCAATTTTAACAAGATGTTTGTGATTGAATATGATGCTTCTGGAGCTGGAATAGGGGCTGTATTAATGCAGGAAGGTCAGCCTATCGCTTATGCTAGTAAGGCTTTTTTCCCTTCCCATTTGAGTTTATCTATTTATGACAAGGAGATGCTAGCCATAATACATGCAGTCACAAAGTGGAGACCCTACCTAATTGGTCAACGGTTTCAAATACGCACTGATCACAAAAGCCTCAAATATTTTCTAGAGCAAAAGATTTCTTCTCCAGAGCAACAAAAATGGGTCTCAAAGCTATTGGGATTCGATTATGAGATCATTTATAAAAAGTGGAGTGAGAATTTAGTAGCAGATGCCCTCTCACGCCTTCCACAATAAGCTAATAAACACCGAAGTGAACGAGAATTTATTGTAGGTGATTGGGTTTTCCTTTGTCTTCAACCCTACAAGCAAACTTCCATAAAGGTTTGATCTTCCATGAAGCTATCTCCTCGATTTTTTGGACCTTATGAGGTATTAGAACGCATTGGACCAGTGGCCTACCGCTTGGATTTGCTTGCTAGCTCTAAACTACATCCAGTCTTTCATGTTGCATGCCTTAAAAGGAAATTGGGTGAAGATGCAATAGTGTAGTGCCACTTGCCAGACACTTCTACTACTGGGGAAGTTCAAACTCAACCACAAGTTATACTTGATCGACGAGTTGTAATATACCGCAAACATCCTATAATTGAAGTGCTGGTGCAATGGGCCAACTTACCAAAGGAAGATGCCACTTGGGAGTCGTACAACATGCTAAAGGAGAAGTTTCTAGAATTTGATGCTGCTCAGCCTTGAGGACAAGGCTGAATTGAAGGAGGCGGGATTGTTAGGATCCTTTTATTTTTCATGTGCTTTCCTTTTATTTTCTGCGTATTTATTAAATCTGTTTAGTTTAGCTAAAGTTAGAACTCTATAAATAGAGATGTAACTGCTTCTTTTCGATCATCTATGAAAAATATTATTCTGTCTTTTGACAAACCCTAGGAGGCCGATCCCCTCGAAGTGATCAAGGAGGGCGGATCCCCTCGAAGCGATCAAGGAGGTCGATCCCCTCGAAGTGATCATCCCCTTTCTCTTCTTCTTTCTTTACGATAAGACTTCAGGGACTTATCACCTATATTCTTAATAGAGTACCAACTAAAGCCACTACAAAAATACCATATGATCTTTGGACTAGGAGAAAGCCTAGTCTAAGACATTTTCGTGTATGGGGTTGTCCAGCTGAAGCAAGGCCTTACAGGCCTAATAAAAATAAATTGGAACCCCGAACAGTGAGTAATTACTTTATTGGTTATTCTGAGCGATCTACGAGGTATAAATTTTATGATCCCAAATCAAGAAATATTTTTTAGATGGGTATTGCTACATTCTTTGAGGATATTGAGTTAGGGGGGAGAAATAAGATTAAAGACTTTACCTTTAAGGAAGAATTGGTTCAGTCTGATCTGATTCATATAATTGCCACTAATATGATAAAATTTGTACCTCAAAATGATATAGTCATTTCAACTCCCATATAGTATGAGGAAATTATTCATGAGGAACAAAATCAACATCCTCAAGAATCTGTGTCGCAAGAGCCAGCACCTTTGCGACAATCCACTAAGGAAAAGAGAAATCCCATTTCGGATGATTTTATGGTATTTCTTCAAGAATATGAAGAAAATAGTAGTATAATGGAAGATGATCCAATCAACTTCCGTCAAGCCATGGAGGATTCTAATTTGGATAAGTGGATTGAAGCAATGAATCAAGAGTATAAGTCCATGCAAGACAATAAAGTTTGGGAGCTTGTCCCATTACTAGATGGTGTGAAACCCATTGGTTGTAAATGGATTTTTAAAACCAAAAGGGATTCTAAAGGTAATGTGGAGAGGTATAAAGTACGTCTTATAGCAAAAGACTATACTCAAAAGGAAGGGATTGACTTTAAAGAGACCTTCCCTTTAGTTTCAACGAAGGACTCTTTTAGGACAATTATGGCTCTGGCTGCACATGTTGATTTAGAGCTTCATCAGATGGATGTTAAAACAACATTTCTTAATGGAAATATTGATGAAATAATTTATATGGCACAACTAGAAAACTTTATGTCAGGAGACCCAAAGAAAATGATTTGTAAATTGATAAAATCCATCTATGGCCTAAAATAGGCATCCCGTCGGTGGTACGACAAATTTTATTAAGTAATTATCTCATTTGATTTTGAGATGAACGCTGTTGATGATTACGTGTATCACAAATTCAGTGGGAGCAAATTCATTTTCTTGATATTGTATGTGGATAATATTCTGCTTGCCACAAATGATATAGGCTTATTGCACGAAACCAAGAGATTTATATCTAGAAATTTTGAGATGAAAGATCTTGGTGATGCCTCTTTTGTATTAGGAATCCAGATACACCAAGATAGATATCAGGGCATTCTAGGATTATCACAAAGGAGCCATATTGATAAAGTACTCAAAAGGTTTGGCATGTAGGATTGCAAATCAAGAGACACCCCTATCGCAAAGGGAGACAAGTGTTAAGAATTAAACGAAGAAGATAGAAAGATAGAAATTATAGAAGAAACTATGAAATATATAAGATGTAATTGCCGAGTTTATTTTGATAGTGAGCTCTTGATAGCTATTTATACACACTCAGCAGGGAGATTATACACATTCAGCATGAAGGATTTTTCTCAACTGCTTAGAGATTTCCTTAACTGCCTTGAGAAAATCTTATCTGCTTATCATGCCCTCGCAAGATTGAGCTTCCATTAAGGATGCCGATATTGGACCGATGAGATTAAAAAAGTTTATGGGCGAGAGGCTTTGTGAGTGAGTCTGCTAGTTGATCAGTTGTATGTACGTAAGAAATACGGAGTTGATGTCTGACAACTTGATCTCGCATAAAGTGGAAGTCAATGGCAATGTGTTTCATGTGGGAATGGAACACTGGATTAACACATAAGTAGGTAGCTCCAATATTATAACAATATATTATAGGAATAACTGTGGAGTTGACGTTGAGTTCCTTGAGTAGATTTGTGACTCAATTGAGTTCTTTAGTGGCGGTGGCGATGGCACGGTATTCAGTTTCAGTTGTAGATCGTGCAACAGTCTTTTGTTTTTTAGAACTCCAACTGATTGGAATAGCTCCAAGGAAGACAATGTATCTTGACGTAGATGTTCTATCATCAAAGTTTCCTGCCTAATTAGCATCATTAAAGGCATGGAGATGGAGTGAAGTATTTTTGCGAAGAAGAATGCCATGATTAAGAGTCCATTTAAGATACCATAAAATTCGTTTGACCGCAGACCAATGCGTAGTAGATGGTCGATGCATGAATTACGATAATTTATTGACAGCAAATGAAATATCTGGACGGGTAAGAGCCAAGTATTGTAAGGAGCCAAGGCATTGTTAACATCCAATTGTCATATATGCCAGCCCTTTAAGATGGCCAAACTTATGATAAGACAGATTGTTGTGGGTTTAACAACGGGACTAAATGTCTTTGTGAAGTTGACACTAGATCGTTGATGAAACCCTTTGGTGACTATACGTGCTTTATATCTGGCAACAGATCCATCTAGGTTCCGCTTAATTCAAAAGACCCATTTACACTTGATGATATTTTGTGTGTGATGAAAGAGTACTAAGGTCCATGTAGAGTTATGGAGGAAAGCATCATATTCATCACACATGGCTTTACGCCAGTGAGAAGATTTTTGAGCTTGAGTGATTGTAGTGGGTTTACTGACCTCAGTGGAGGAACTTGTTATAGCATGTAAGTCAAGGACTTGATATGGTTTGAAAATACCACTTTTGGAACGTGTTGTCATTGGATGTCTAAGGGGGATAGAAGTGGTAGATTGTGTTGGTGGTATAGCCGAGGGCGAGTCACTGTCATGGACCGGGCCAACTGTCGGTACGACAATATCACTAGGTCTAGGAGAAGGTAAAGCCAGTGGCAATGTTGCCGAGGGTATTACTTCATTAATAGAGGAAACTTGTGAGGAAGGGAGTGGAGAAATAGAGGGAGTGAGAAGCTATTGAACTGGAGTAATAGTAGTATGCAGATCTTAAGGGTAAGGACTGGATGGTGTTATATACCACAAGCAGAGAGATAGGATGTGAGGGCTTGATATTTGCCTTCGCCTCTCACTCTCCTCTCTTAAACAGAATTCTAACACTTAAGCTAGAGGAGGGAAATTCTAGAGATTACAGCAGTGTTTTCTCTCTTTTAATCTCTCTGTGCTTGTGTCTTTTACCTAGGGATTGAAGGGGTATTTATAGGCTCCAAATCAGTTTGAATTTGGAGCTCAAAACTGTCATCTCCTAGAATTCCGGGGTTTGGCGGTTGCACTGCCTGACTGGGGCGGTTGCACCACCTGATAGAGCTCGAAGACTAAGTCTCTGGGCGGTGCCACCGCTTGTCAGGGGCGGTTGCACTGCCCAGCTAGAGCTCGGAGACTTAGCTCAAGCGGTTGCACCGCTGTCAGAGGTGGTTGCACCGCCTAGTCAGAACTTGGAGACTAAGCCTTGGGCGGTGCCACCTCTGGCCAAGAGATCTGGGTCCGAATGGGTTAATCCATTCGGCCCAATTTGGTTCTTTCAAGGGCCCAATTGCCCCTAGATTAAGTTAATGGGATCACCTCCCATTTCTAACTTAATTATCGTGCTAACTACGATAATTCTTAAGACTTTTATTACAGCTTGCTCCGGTGCGTCAATCGCTTCTTCCGGTGAACTTCTGGCGAACTTCCGGCAAACATCCGATGGACCTCCGGCGATGCTTCTGTGGACTTTCGACAAACTCCTGGACTTACGACGATCCACTTGGCGAGTTCCGATGAGCTTCGTTTAGCAAGCTCCTAGACTTCTCGGATTTGTTCCCGCAGAACCTCCGACGACCGTCTGGACTTTCGTCGAACTCTCGAACTCCCAACGTGATCATAGTCTTGACTCCAGCGCAACTCCTACTGCATGTCTTACTTCCATCGTAGTTAATCCTGCACATGTAAAACAAAACTTCGATCGAGACAATTAATCCTAAGCAATTAACTAAGTTGTCCGGCATGTCATTGGTCCCTCGACGCTTCGTCCGATTCTTCGACGCATCGTCCTCTCCTGCGGCCTATTGCCCAATCGGCCAGTTGACTCCGCAACTCTGATATCCTTGGCGCAATACCCGCTCTTCTTGGCCCGATGCCCGATTCCACGGCCTAAAGCCTTCTGTCAATACGTCGACCTATTCACCGGCCCGACGTCCAATCTTCGACATGTTCCTCCGGCACAACATGGTTTTTCCTACTTTAATTGTCTCATCCTGGTCGAAGCATCCTGCGTTTCTCAAAACGCAGATTAAATCATAAACATATATCAAGTGGTTTCATCATCAAAATATGAAATTCAACAATCTCTCCCTTTTTGATGATGACAACCACTTGATGACGGAGTTATGAATACTTGCAACACATCATCATGAACTTATGCATAAACTTATGCATTACATGTCATGTCATCAACACACTTCTCCCCCTTTGTCATCAACAAAAAGGAGAAGTACAACTCTTCTTTGTGTTTGTTATATAAGTTCAACTTATTGCATGAAGAACATAATATCAAGTTTTATCATCATGCAGTTTTGAAGCTAGAAAATTTAGTAAGTATTACATCATGCTTTGAACATTCAAGCTATCAAGTTTTAGATATACAAGTTTTACAAGATACAAGATAGCCCTTTTGGTAATGTTCAAGATAGCAAGTTCTACATCATGCAAGCTAACAGTTTTGAGATGTTCAAGAAAGCAATTCTTGCTCTTTGAAATATGAAAATTTTGTCAACTTTGCTAGATATGCAAGTTAGCATGTTTTGCTTCTTGAGATAGGCAAGATAGCACTTTTGTTCTTTTTGTTTCTTAAGATATTCAAGATAGTAAGCTCTACATCTTGCAAGCTAGCAATGTTACAACATTTTAGAACTTACAAGCTAGTAATTTAGAGATGTTCAAGAAAGCGGCCCTTGCTTCTTGAAATATGCAAACTTTACAATATACAAGCTAGCAAATTCAAAGATATGTAAGTTGGCATATTTGCTTTTCTTGAGATAGGCACGATAGCACATTTTAGTGTTTTTTTGAAATTTTAAGTTAGCAGTTCTCGCAAATTTTACATCATGCAAGGTAGCAAATTTTTATGATGTTCAAGATGTCAAGTTATTTTCCTTGCAATATGTAAGCTAGCAAATGTTTCTCCCCCTTTGTCTATGTCAAAAAGAAGGGAAGACCCTTTGCGTCAATTTTTTAATCATGACAAAGGTAAGTATCAATCTTATCATTATATTAAAACATGCACATTTTCAAAACCATACATTTAATTTTTCATGCATGATATAAATAAATCAATCATCATTATGAGCATATCATACATGATATTCAAGCATTAAAATTTTTAAGCATTTTTCAATATGTTGATCATGATATCAAATATTCATCATTTAAAGCATTCATGATACACATTATATGCAATACATTATGTACATCATTATCATAACTATTGCATGCATCATTACAAATTTATGAACATTTCATGCATTCACATCATCACATAAAGAATATCAAGAAGAATTAGTTGGTTGATGAGATAAACATTTCAAGCCATGCAAGCCATAAATACAAAGAAATCATGTCATGAAGGATAAAATCATTTGAATACTAAAAGACATGATTCATATGGTAAATATCTTCTTCAAATAAAATATCAAGAAAAATCATAGGATTACAAAGAAGATATCTTGTTTTAAAAGAAAATCAAGTAATAACTCCAAGAACTCACAAGGAAAAATCATGATTCATTTAGAAAATCTCCTCTCAAGAGAATATCAAGTAAAATTGTAGGAGATCAATTAATGAGAGATTTTGATTTATAATAAAATCTCATGTATCGAATGTTGAGATATTAAAATGATGATTTATATAAAAAATATCACAAGTTATAGAGAAAGATCATCATTCTTTTTCAACTCATTCAATTTGTCAATTCAACATTTCTTAGATATGCATGATACCAAAACATGGTTTCAAATGTTTGACATATAACATACATAAATTCAAAAATTGAAAGGGAATAATTCAAAGGTACAAAGATTTCAACCATCTCAAATTCAAAACACCAAAATCACTTTTATGGTTCACAAAATTCATAACATAGGTAGATTCATGATTTCATTGATAATATATTTTCTAATTTTTTAAGTATTTGATTTCATGTTAGCATGCTTTTTCATTTATGTTAAATAAAAACACGCATCAGCATTTAGGATCGAAAAATGATTTCGTCATAAAACCATCAAGATCAATAGATTCTCAAAAATGAATTGTTATGGTCAAAAAATGAAATTTAACACTTTCATGCATTCGGACATGGTTTTGCCATATATTTTTCAAATACACTCATGAAAATAATACATGCTTATCATCATGTATAACTTAAAATCTCATGCATAAAATTGTCAATCATGTATCAAAAACATTTAATATTTTCATTACATCATTATGCATTACTTCAAATCAAACATGATTTCATTCAACAATGTTAATCAAACATGATACATATTATTACTCTTTAACTATGATTTCATATTTTATATCAAAATCATTTTGTTTATTTATCATAAAATATGCAATATTGTCATTTTCGAAATTACTAGCATGATCATAATTTTTGTATTATTATTTTTAAACATGAAATTAAAAAAAAAATAATTCTAAACTAAAAAAGAAAATACATCATAAAAGCATCAAGTAATTTCAAAATAAACCAAAGGCATTTTCATTACCTCAACGTCGAAGGCTATTAAGGCGTAGTTTGCCGCCTCGCTTTTGTTGATTTTCTCCTCATCTTTGGAGGAGCTCGATTCATCCCAATTTTTGTTCTTCTTCTTGCGTTCAAAGCAAGTAGTTCCGTTCTTTTTATTTTTTAATTTTTGTTTCATTTGTAGTTTAAGTTCACCATCACTTGAGCTTATACTCGAGTGGTCTTCAAATGTTCTATGTCTAAAATCCTTCCTGTTCTTTGGAAGGTTGTTTTGTTCATCATGTTCATCATGTGCATTGTGCACCATTTCCTATGTCATCAATGAACCGATAAGTTCTTCAAGTGAAAAAATATTCAAATCTTTTGTTTCTTGTATTGACATTATTTTAGGATCGCACCTTTTTGAAAGGGATCTTAAGATCTTACTTACTAGATCAAAATTCGAAAAAGATTTACCAAGAACTCTTAGATTATTGATGACATCCGTGAAACAGGTGTATATGTCGCCTATGGTCTCGCTTGGTTGCATTCGAAAAAGCTCAAATCATGCAATAAAATATTAACTTTCGAGTCTTTGACTCTACTAGTTCCCTCGTGCGTGATTTCAAGTGTTCGCCAAATATCAAAAGCCATTTCACACATAGAAATCGGATTGAATTTATTTTTGTCCAAAGCGTAAAATAAGGCATTCATAGCCTTTGCATTTAAAGAAAAATACTTCTCCAAATTCGACCATTCATTCATCGGTTTAGAGGGAAGTTGAAAACCATATTCAATAATATTTCATAAATCCAAATTCATAGAAATCAAGAAAACTCTCATTCGAGTTTTCTAATAAGTGTAGTCCAATCTATTAAACAACAGTGGACGAACAACCGAAAAACCCTCTTTAAAGCCATGAAGAGCAATTTCTCTCGGGTGTAAATCCGAAATGAGAAATACCGGGCTCTGATACCAATTATTAGGATTAAGAGTACTAAGAGGGGGGGGGGGGGTGAATTAGTGCAGCGGAAAACTTTCGACGTTTAAAACTGCGTTCGTACGACAAGAGCAATTTTGGTAGAAAAGCCGATTTGTAAATTACGTTAATTGAAATCAGGTAAGAAGTAGTTAAATCAAATCTATAAAGGCAGTTTTCAATTATGATGGAAATCAGAATGTAAGCACAAACTGAAATACAATGTTCGTAAGGTAAAAGCGATTTACGTTGAAACACCAATTCGAAAAATACTGAGCTTGGAAGTGCATTCGTAAAAGCGCAGAAGGCAGTAAGCTATGAAGGAGTTTGTAGTAAGGTAATAGCAGGAAACAAAATGCAAACCAGAGAAGATGAGAGTTTATAGTGGTTCTGTCACTCATGACCTACATCCACTCATCTGATTCCTCTTTCGACGAGGCCACCGGCATCGACTAACGATCTTCCTTTACTAGGCAAAGATCAACCTCTTTCTTACACCCATCTTATCCTTTTACTGGGTTTAGGAGACAACCCTTACAAGCACTCACTCTCCTCTCTTAAACAGAATTCTAACACTTAAGCTAGAGGAGGAAAATTCTAGAGATTACATCAGTGTTTTCTCTCTTTTAATCTCTCTATGCTTGTGTCTTTTACTTAGGGATTGGAGGGCTATTTATAGGCTCCAAATCAGTTTGAATTTAGAGCTCAAAACTATCATCTCCCGGAATTCTGGGTTCTGGCGGTTGCATCGTTTGACAGAGCTCGAAGACTGAGCCTCTAGGCGGTGCCACCGCTTGTCAGGGGTAGTTGCACCGCTTGGCAGAGCTCAGAGACCGAGCTCAGGTAGTGCCACCGCCTGACTGGGGTGGTTGCACCGCCCAACCAGAGCTCGGAGATCGAGCTCAAGCGGTTGCACCGCTGTCAGAGGCGGTTGCACCGCCCAGTCAGAACTCGGAGACTGAGCCCTGGGCGGTGCCACCGCCAACCTAAGCGGTGCCACCTTTGGCCAAGAGATCTGGCTCCAAATGGGTTGATCCATTCGGCCCAATTTGGTTCTTTCAAGGGCCCAATTGCCCCTAGATTAAGTTAATGGGATCATCTCCCATTTCTAACTTAATCATCGTGCTCACTATGACAATTCTTAAGACTTTTACTATAGCTTGCTCCGGTGCATCAATCGCTTCTTCCAACGAACTTCCGGCGAACATCCGACGGACCTCCGGCAATGCTCTTGTGGACTTCCGACAAACTCATGGACTTGCGATGATCCACTTGGCGAGTTTTGATAAGCTTCTTTTGGTAAGCTCCTGGATTTCTTGGATTTGTTCCCGCATAACCTCCAACGACCGTCCGGACTTTCGTCGAACTCTCGAACTCCCATCGTGATCATAGTCTTGACTCCGGTGCAACTCCTGCTACATGTCTTACTTCCATCATAGTTAATCCTACAAATGTAAAACAAAACTTCAATTGAGACAATTAATCCTAAGCAATTAACTAAGTTGTCCGGTATGTCATTGGTCCCTCGACGCTTCGTCCGATTCTTCGGCGCATCGTCCTCTCCTACGGCCTATTGCCCAATCGGCCAGTTGACTTCGCAACTCCGATATCCTTGGCGCAATACCCGCTCTTCTTGGCTCGATGCCCGAGTCCACGGCTCAAAGCCTTCTGTCAATACATCGACCGATTCACTGGCCCGACGTCCAATCTTCGACATGTTCCTCCGGCACAACATGGTTTTTCCTGCTTTAAGTGTCTCATCCTAATCGAAGCATCCTACGTTACTCAAATGAAAAGCTGCGTTCGAATCAGACAATTTTCTCTTTGGACAAAAATGAGTTTAATCGGATTTTTATGTGTGAAATGGCTTTTGATATTTGGCGAACACTTGAAATCATGCACGAGGGAACTAGTAGAGTCAAAGACTCGAAAGTTAACATTTTATTGCATGATTTTGAGCTTTTTCGAATGCAACCAAGCGAGACTATAGGCGACATGTACACCCGTTTCACGGATGTCGTCAATGGTTTAAAAGCTCTTGGCAAATGTTTCTCGAATTTTGAACTTGTTAGTAAAGTTTTATGATCACTTTCTAAAGCTTGGGAATCAAAAGTAATGGCAATACAAGAAACAAAAGATTTAAGTATTTTTTCACTTGAAGAACTTATCGGTTCATTGATAACATATGAAATGGTGCACAATGCATATGATGAACATGATGAACAAAACAACCTTCCAAAGAACAGGAAGGATTTAGAACTCCGGACGAATGGATACCACTTGAGCGATGACTCAAGTGATGAGGACAATGATGAACTTGAACTTCGAACACTAAATCTTAATAAGTTTATTAAACAAAAATCTAAAATAAACAATGAACTTGAATGGAGGAAGAGGCCAAAGAAGAAGAACAAAAAATGGGATGAATCGAGCTCCTCCGAAGACGAGGAGAAAATCAGGAAAGGCGAGGTGGCAAACTACGCCTTAACCACTTTCAATGATAAGGTAATCGAAATCCCCTTGATTTATTTTGAAATTACTTGATGCTTTCATGATGTATTTTCTTTTTTAGTTTAGAATTAATTTTCAAGAAAATTACATGTTTAAAATTAAAAATACAAAAATTAAGATCATGCTAGTAATTTCGAAAATGATAATATTGCACATTTTATGATAAGCAAACAAAATGATTTTGATTGAAAATATGAAATCATGGTTATGAATTAATAATATGTATCATGTTGATTTCCATTATTGTCTCTCGATTTTGATTAAATGAAATCATGTTTGATTTGAAGTAATGCATAATGATGTAATATTAAATGTTTTTGATACAATGATTGGCAATTTTATGCATGAGATTTTATGTTATCCATGATCATGAGCATGTTTTATCTTCATAATTAAATTTGAAAATCTATAGCAAAAATCATGTCTGAATATATGAAAGTGTTAATGTCTGAATATATAAAACAATTCATTTTTTAGAATCTATTGATCTTGTGGTTTTATGACGAAACTCATTTTTTGATACTAAACGTTGATGCATGTTTTTATTTAACATAAATGAAAAAGCATGCTAACATGAAATCAATTGTATGAAATGGAAATAATTTTCTATCCTATTGAGATTAATGAATTTATTTTACCAATCTTATGAATCTTATGAAAATAAACATGATGAAAAAGAATCACTTAAAAATGTTTTTCCCATCTGATCGAGATTAATGATTTCATGATATTTTATGAATTTCAAAATTAATTTTGATGACTTGATTATGAGTTTCAAGTTAACTATTTGATTTGAATGAGTTCTTGGAGTTATTACTTGATTTTCTTTTAAAACAAGATCTCTTCTTTGTACTCCTATGATTTTTTTGATATTTTATTTAAAAAAGATATTTACCATATGAATCATGTCTTTTGGTATTCAAATGATTTTATCCTTCATGACATGATTTCTTTGTATTTATGGCTTGCATGGCTTGAAATGTTTTTTATGATACATGCTATGATGAAATATTCATGAAGTTAAAATGATGTTTGCAATACTTATTATATTGATGTACATCATGTATTTATTGCATATGATGTGTATCATGAATGCTTTAAATGATAAATATTTTGTATCATGATCAACATGTTGATAAATGCTTAAAAATTTTAATGTTTAAGTATCATGTATGATATGTCTATTAATGATGATTGATTTATTTTTCGGTATCATGCATGAAAAATAAGGTTTTTGAAATTGTGTGTTTTAATTTGAATATATAATGATGCACAAATAAGATTGATAGTTACCTTTGTCATAATATAAAAATTGATGTAAGGGTCTTCCCTTCTTTTTGACAATGACAAAGGGGGAGTAAGAATTTCTAGCGTGGACATCATGAAAAGAGGCAACTAGCTAGCTTTCACAATTCAAGATGAAAGCAAAAATTGCACTTCTCAAAAGAGAAGATGCAAATGTAACATTTGCCAAATTGTTTGCTTGCCTCATGTAAAACATTATCTCTTGCTAGTTTGGCATTTTGCTAGCTTGCACTTTGCAAAGAAAGCAAAAATGGCACTTCTCAAAAGAGAAGAAAGAGCTTGCCTATCTTAAGAAACAAAAATTGCAAAAGTGCTATCTTGCCTATCTCAAGAAGCAAAACTTGCAACTTTCACATTGCAATAGAAAGTAAGAATCATGAGCTTACACAAGAAAGCTATCTTGCATTTCCTTTTGAAATTTTTGCTAGCTTGTATATTGTGAAACTTGGATATCGTAAAAATTGCTAGCTTGTAGTCTAAAGAGAAGCAAAAAGTTGCTATCTCAAAAGAAGCAAATGTGCTATCTTGCCTATCTCAAGAGGCAAAAATGCTAACTTGCGCATCTAGCAAAGTTGACAAAATTTTCCTATTTCAAGAAGCAAGAGTTGCCTTCTTGAACATCTCTAATTTGCTAGCTTGCATGATGTAGAACTTGCTATCTTGAACATTACCAAAAGTGCTATCTTGTATGCTATAAAACTTGTATATCTAAAACTTGATAGCTTGAGTGTTCTAAGCATGATATAACACTTGCTAAATTTTCTAGCTCCAAAATTGCATGATGATAAAACTTGATACTATATTTTTCATGCAATAAGTTGAACTTATATAACAAATACTAGATTGTGGTACTTCTCCTTTTTGTTGATGACAAAGGGGGAGATGTATATTGATGACATGACATGTGATGCATAAGTTTATGCATTTGTTCATGATGACATGTTACAAGTATTCATGATGAATATTGCAATGACTTGAATTCAGTTTGAATTCAAGGTTCTATCAATATAACATATTGATAGGGGGAGTTTGTTTAAACTCTGGGAGTTAAGGTTAACTCCGTTGACAACATGACATGTGATGCATAAGTTTATGCATATGTTCATGATGACGTGTTGCAAGTATTCATGATGAATATTGCAATGACTTGAATTCAGTTTGAATTCAAGGTTCTATCAATATGGCATATTGATAGGGGGAGTTTGTTTAAACTCTGGGAGTTAAGGTTAACTCCGTTGACGATATGACATGTTATGCATAAGTTTATGCATAAGTTCATGATGATGTGCTACAAGTATTCATGATGAATATTGCAATGACTTGAATTCAGTTTGAATTCAAGGATCTATCAATATGGCATATTGATAGGAGGACATTGTTTAAACTCTGGGAGTTAAGGTTAACTCCGTCATCAAGTGGTTGTCATCATTAAAAAGGGGGAGATCGTTGAATCTCATATTTTAATGATGAAACCACTTGATATATGTTTATGATTTAATCGGTGTTTTGAGTAACGCAGGAAGCTTCGATCAGGATGAGACAATTAAAGCAGAAAAAATCATGTTGTGCCGGAGGAACATGTCTGAAGATTGGACGTCGGGCCGGTGGATCGGTCGACATAACGATAGATGGCTTCGGGCCGTGGACTCAGGCATCAGGCCAAGAAGAGCGGGTATTGTGCCAAGGATATCAGAGTTGTGGAGTCAACTGGCCGATTGGGCAATAGGCCGCAAGAGAGGACGATGCGCCGAAGAATCAGACGAAGCGTCGAGGGACCAATGACATGCCAGACAACTTAGTTAATTGCTTAGGATTAATTGTCTCGATTGAAGTTTTGTTTTAAGTGTGTAGGATTAACTACGATGGAAGTAAGACATGCAGTAGGAGTTGCGCCGGAGTCAAGACTATGATCACGTTGGGAGTTTGAGAGCTCGACGGAAGTCCGGACGGTCATCGGAGGTTCTGCGGGAACAAATCCGAGAAGTCCAGGAGCTTGCCAAAAGAAGCTCGTCGGAACTCGCCAAGTGGATCATCGCAAGTCCAGGAGTTTGGCCGGAAGTCCGTAGAAGCATCACCGAGTGTTCATCGGATGATCGGCGGAAGTTCGCCGGAAGAAGCGATTGATGCACCGGAGCAAGCTATAGTAGAAGTCTTAAGAATTGTTGTAGTTAGCACGATGATTAAGTGAGAATTGAGAGGTGATCCCATTAACGTAATCTAGGGGCAATTGGGCCCTTGAAAGAATAAGATTGGGCTGAATGGATCAACCCATTCGGACCCAGATCTCTCGCCCAGAGGTGGCACCGCCTGGGTAGGCGGTGGCATCGCCCAAGGCTCGGTCTCTGAGTTCTGGCTGGGCGATGCAACCGCCCCTAACAGGTGATGGAACCGCCTGAGCTCGATCTCCGAGCTTTGGCTGGGCAGTGCAACTGCCCCAATCAGGCGGTGGCATCGCCTGAGCTCGGTCTCCGAGCTCTGCCAAGCGGTGGCACAGCCCAAGAGCTCAGTCTCCGAGCTCTGGCAGCGGTGCAACCGCCCCAGTCAGGCGATGTAACCGCCAGACCCCGAAATTTCAGAACATGACAGTTTTGAGCTCCAAATTCAAACTGATTTGGAGCCTATAAATACCCCTCCAATCCCTGGGTAAAAGATACAACCACAAAGAGATTAAAAGAGAGAAAACACTACTGCAATCTCTAGAATTTCCCTCCTCTAGCTTAAGTGTTAGAATTCTGTTTAAGAGAGGAGAGTGAGTGCTTGTAAGGGTTGTCTCCTAGTTTAAGAGTGAGTGCAACTGCCCCAGTCAGGCGGTGGCATCGCCTGAGCTCGGTCTCCGAGCTCTGCTAAGCGGTTGAACCGCCCCTGACAAGCGGTGGCACAGCCCAGGAGCTCAGTCTCCGAGCTCTGGCAGCGGTGCAACCGCCCCAGTCAGGCGGTGCAACCGCCAGACCCCGAAATTTCGGAACATGACAGTTTTGAGCTCCAAATTCAAACTGATTTGGAGCCTATAAATACCCCTCCAATCCTTGGGTAAAAGATACAACCACAAAGAGATTAAAAGAGAGAAAACACTACTGCAATCTCTAGAATTTCCCTCCTCTAGCTTAAGTGTTAGAATTCTGTTTAAGAGAGGAGAGTGAGTGCTTGTAAGAGTTGTCTCCTAAACCCTGTAAAAGGAGAAGAGGGGTGTAAGAAGGAGGTTGATCTTCGCCAAGTAAAGGAAGATCGTTAGTTGATGCCAGTGGCCTCAACGGAAGAGGAATCGGAGGAGTGGATGTAGGTCACAAGTGATCGAACCACTATAAACTCTCATCATCTCTGGTTTGCATTTACTTTGAGCTTATTTTCCTTACTGCAAACCTCCTTCAAAAGCTTACTGCCTTCTGTGCTTTTACGTTTGCGTTTCCAAGCTCAATACTTTCCGAATCGTGTTTAGACGTAAATCGATTTTCTCGTACGAACATCGTATTTCAGTTTGCGCTTACATTCTGATTTCTATTAGAACAGCAAACTGCCTTAACAGATTCGTTTTAACTGCCTCTTGCCTAATCACAAGTTAAAGTGATTTACGAATCGAATTTTCTACTGAAATCGACTTTGTCATACGAACTCAGTTTTAAACGTAGAAAGTTTTCCGCTGCACTAATTCACCCCCCCCCCCCTCTTAGTGCTCTTGATCCTAACAGTTACTAGCCTTTGCCTACTTTTTGCTCACACTTCTGAAGCACTTGAAGTGTTTGCACTCCTTGCATTTAGTTAGTTACTAGGATTCACCTTCTCAATGCCATCGAACTTCTGGAATGCAGGAAGTTTTCACCCAAACTTGGAGTAATTCTCTCATAGGTTTGGTCGCCTCTAGGATTGTACCGTCTTCTCCATCAACCCTGCCGCCTACTCCACTAAGTAATAAAGGTACAACACCGTATACTGCCTGCTTCATTCCTTGGTTATGCACTCTTGTATGACCCGAAGTCCTTCACTTTCGGCTATCTTGATGAGAAGCTTATTGACACCGGTCTTACGAAGTTCCTCGGCCTTTGCCCTTCAGCCTTGTCTCGGTACTTAGAGATTGCCTCTGCATGCTTCACCTCTTTGGCCCCTTTTACGACCAAGCGCTCTCCCTCCATGAGAGCAAGGGATCAATGACTTTCATGGAAGTCCCCCCGCCTTTGCGGTACCATGGCGCTGCCATGCCCATGGCACTACTATTCGTCACCTCACATCTCATCCCTTTTCTTCACAATCAATAGATATGCCTCTGTGGCACTCCTCCGAGTCCACCTCCATTCTAACCGATACTTGATTTTTGGTAGCTAAGTCCCTCTAGACTCGTTGTCGCTTCCTCGCCCCTTTCGACCCCCTGCTTCAACACTTCTATTTTCTCCAAGCAGCTCCCTTTGGTCGATGGAAAGACAGACTGCAACTCCCATGCATGGCCTCTGCCATCACATTATAGGGTTTGCATCGATTCTGTTCTCCTTAGCTTCCTTGGTAGCAACGTTCGCTTACTCGACCTTGTCCTCTGACTTGTCGGGGTCCCTTAAGCGAATATGGGCTCTCGAGCCATCTAACTCACCAGCTGCTTCGATCATACCTCTACATGATCAAGTCCCTCCCATAGGACTTACTGGTACTTGCATTCGAACTTTTTCTATTGGTGGAATACATCCCCCATATGCTGATGACCAAGGCTTTCATTCGATGCAAAATTCGATGCACGCACGAAAGACCCACCTCTGCGGTACCATGGCCTTCACTCCTTGAATCCATACCCATTCTTATCGTCGTGTTGTTCACTGAAGTGGAGCTTCTAGTAGCTCCTGATCATACCTCCGTATGATCTAGTCCCTCACGGGACTATGTCGTGTGTGTCGCATTCGATGCAAAATTCGATGCACGTATGGAAGACCTACCTCTACGGTAACATGGCCTTCACTCCTTGAATCTATAGCCCTTCTTACCGTAGTGTTGTTCACCAAAGTGGAGCTTCCAGTAGCTCCCGATCATACCTCCGTATGATTTAGTCCCTCACGGGACTTTATCATGTGTGTCGCATTGCCATGAACTGTTCCACCATGATCCGCTACACCATGTCGCCTCCTAGTGACATCTCCATTGCATTCTGATCCTTGTGGGATGAACTCGAATTTATTGAATCTCGAATTTTGATGATGACGTCAATTGTAATTTGTTATCTAAACCATATGTTGAGATAAGTGTGCAAGATTAACTACGATGAAAGTAAGACATGCAATAGGAGTTGTGCCAGAGTCAAGACTATGATCACGTTGGGAGTTCGAGAGCTCGATGGAAGTTCGGACAGTCGTCGGAGGTTCTGCGGGAACAAATCCAAGAAGTCCAGGAGCTTACCAAAAGAAGCTCGTCGGAACTCGCCAAGTGGATCGTCGCAAGTGCAGGAGTTTGCCAGAAGTCCATCGGAGCATCGCCGGAGGTTCGTCGGATGTTCACCGGAAGTTCACCGGAAGCTCGCCGAAAGAAGCGATTGACGCACCAGAGCATGTTGCAGTAAATGTCTTAAGAAATTCGTAGTTAGCATGATGATTAAGTTAGAAATGAGAGGTGATCCCATTAACTTAATCTTGGAACAATTGGGCCCTTGAAAGGCCCAAATTAAGCTGAATGGATCAGCCCATTCGGACCCAGATTACTTGACCAAAGGTGGCACCGCCTGGGTCAGCGGTGCCACCGCCCAAGGCTCAGTCTCCGAGCTCTGGCTGGGTGGTACAACTACCTTTGACAAAGGTGCAACCGCTTGTGTTCGGTCTCCGAGCTCTGGCTGGGCGGTGCAATCACTCTAGTCAGGCGGTGGCACCGCTTGAGCTCGGTCTCTGAGCTTTGACAGGAGGTGCAACCGCCCCTGACAAGCGGTGGCACTGCCCAAAGGCTCAGTCTCTGAGCTTTGCTAGGCGGTGCAACCGCCCCAGTCAGGTGGTGCAACCGCCAAACCCCAGAATTCTAAGAATTGACAGTTTTGAGCTTGGAATTTAAACTGGTTTGGGGCCTATAAATACCCCACTCTTTCAGCAATGAAAGTGCAACGAAAACCACCAAAATCCTGATCTTACTCTGTGATTTTTAGAGCTTAAAAGTGTTGTATGAGTTAAAAGTTCTTCTCTCTCTTTTCTTCTAAGGTATGATCTTTCAAGAGAGGAGAGAAAATTCTGTAAGGGTTATCTCCTAAGCCCATCAAAAGGAGTTAAACTATAAAAGGGTGGTTGGCCTTCACCTATTGAAGGAAGGCCTCGTGGACATCGGTGACCTTATCGGTGGAGGAAGCCAGAAGTGGATGTAGGTCAAGATTGACCGAACCACTCTAAAATCGCGATGCTCTCTAGTTTGCATTTACTTTGAGCATATTATCTTTACTACAAACCTCCTCAATAGCTTACTGCCTTTTGCGAATTTATGATCGTGTTCCAAAGTTTAGTATTTTCCGAATCGGTGTTTAGACGTAAATCAGTTTTATCGTACGAACATCATATTTCAGTTTGCGCTTACATTCTGATTTCCATCATAACTGCAAACTGCCCTTATAGATTCGCTTTAACTGCATCTTGCTTGATCATAAGTTAAAGTGATTTACGAATAGGCTTTTCTACCAAAATAGCTCTTATCGTACGAACACAGTTTTAATCGTCGAAAGTTTTATGCTGCACTAATCGTCGATAAGTTTTATAGCTCTTATCGGTGTTTAGTTTGCATTTACTTTGAGCACTAATTCACCACAAGCAAAGGAAGCCTTTTCCAAACATGTAAAAGCACTACTGGACATAGGGGTTATCAGACCAAGCAAGAGTAAGCACCGAACCACTGCTATAATTGTTAATTCAGGAACTACTGTTGATCCTATAGCAGGAGCTGAGAAGAAAGGGAAGGAAAGGATGGTTTTCAACTACAAGAGGCTTAATGACATCACCGAAAAGGATCAATATAGCCTTCCCGGCATCAATACCATCCTCAAAAAGGTCAGCAATAGTAAAATCTACTTAAAATTTGACTTAAAATCCGGCTTTCATCAAGTTGCTATGCACCCCGACTCCATTGAATGGACCGCATTCTGGGTCCCTGAAGGATTATACGAATGGCTTGCGATGTCATTCGGTCTCAAGAATGCCCCTGCTGTGTTCCAAAGAAAGATGGACAATTGCTTCAAAGGTACTGAACAATTTATTGCAGTATACATTGATGACATTCTTGTCTTCTCAGAAAATGAAAAGGATCATGGGCAGCACTTGGCCAAGATGTTAGAAATATGCCAAGAAAATGGCCTGGTCCTAAGCCCAACAAAGATGAAAATCGCAGTAAAGGAAATTGAATTCCTTGGGGCAGTTTTGGGAAACTCCAAGATCAAGCTGCAACCCCATGTTATTAAAAGGATCACGAACTATCAGGAAGAAGACCTCACGACCAAAAGGGGCCTTAGATCTTGGCTGGGACTTCTAAATTATGCAAGGAGTTACATACCTAACTTGGGCAGACTCTTAGGCCCATTGTATTCAAAGACAAGCCCGACTGGGGAGAAAAGGCTAAATGAGCAAGATTGGAAGCTAATCAAGAAGATCAAAAAACTAGTGCAAAACCTCCTGGATCTAGAGGTACCCCCAGAAGACTGCTTTATAATAATGGAAACGGATGGATGCATGGAAGGGTGGGGAGGTAGCTGCAAATGGAAAAAGCAAAAGTATGATCCCAGGAGCACTGAAAAAATATGCGCCTACGCTAGTGGAAAGTATAGCCCAATCAAATCCACTATAGATGCTGAAATGCACGCAGTCATGAAAACTCTAGAGGCATTGAAAATCTATTTTCTTGATAAAAAGGAGATCATCATCAGAACTGACTGTCAGGCAATAATAAGCTTCTTCAACAAGTCTACTCAAAACAAACCATCTAGGGTCAGATGGATGGCTTTCATAGACTATATCACTGGGAGCGGCGTGAAAGTCAAATTCGAGCATATTGAAGGAAACAGTAATATTCTGGCCGACTCTTTATCTCGACTAATAAATGTTCTGGTTGCAGGATGTCCGAGCGAATCGTTACTGTTACTCATAGAAGCAACTCAGGAAGTTCAAGCCAAACCAAACCCCAAGGCAGTAGTACATCTGAGTCAATTAATAAACCAGGTGACATCCTCACACAATACCAACAAGAGCTGGGTAAGCTTAGAGCCGGAACGCAAGGAGGACTCCCATTGGACAAAATGGGATTGTCCGAAAGAAAACTCGGAGCAATCCAAAAGGAAGCCGCCCAACAAGCATGTAAAGCACTACAGCAATTCAGGGACATCCACCTAATCAAAGTGGAGGAGTACCAAAGAAGAAGTGGAGGAAAGGACAACTGGTACAAGGACTGGTTGCCAGTTGTCCTCAGGCAACAACAACAACTGGAGACGGCTTTATCACTAGCAAAAGATGTCTCACAAAGGACAACTAGCTTCAGCCTCTAGAAGGATGGTGAACCATTTGGCAACAGCTGGAGCATCTGCTTTCCCTTAGCCGCCAAGTAAAGACGAGTTGAGCCCCGGGGAGCCACTCGTAGTGTCGTCAATAATTGACAAACAGCTGGAGCATCTGCTTTACCTTAGCCGCCAAGTAAAGACGAGTTGAGCCCCGGGGAGCCACTCGTAGTGTCGTCAATAATTGACAAACAGCTGGCAACAGCTGGAGCATCTGCTTTTCTTATAGAAACTTGAGAAATATGAGTTGAACGGATAAGAATGCGATGGGGCCCAATGAGCACCCGGTTCTATCCTTTCTATCTATATATTCTCTCGTTTAGACTCTTGAAGGGCACCCGGTTATCTTGTTCTTTTCCCAATGTTTAAGGGGATCTTCTCCAATGTAGCCTTGGGCCTTCAGCTAATCTAACAGGCTTTCGAACTTGGCCTTTATATTTCTGTCACTTTGCTGTGCTTCTGCTGAATAGAGTACTGCCTCTTGGATTTGGATATAATCTTCTTCTTCTAAACCCAATTCCTCTATAGCTGCGGCTGTTGAGATGTAGGGCAAGGTATTGATGGTCGTTAAGTTTTTGTAGAATGTAACCGTATTACCTTCAATTCTGACTCCTCCTTGCATTGCCCTTATAAAATTACATCCGATGATCATTTGGATGTCATCCCCAAGTTTCATTGTGAACGCATAAGTGTAGGGGATTCTGAAAGTATTATTCCCAATAGTCATTTTTCCTCCCTTTAATTTTTTGTTTGCTGTCGTCTTGGAGGTAATCCCACTGAGTATATTCTCTATCTATCTATATATTCTCTATCTATCCTTCCTAACAATTTGTATCAGAGCGGGGTTAACTCTCAAATGGATTAAAACCCAAGAGAGATGGCATACGCCGGAAACCAAGAGGGCCATTCTATTACACGTCCACCAATGTTCAATGGGACGGACTACACCTATTGGAAGACCCGAATGAGGATCTTCCTTATTTTCAATGGATTTTGAACTTTGGAATCTTGTCGAAAATGGATTTTCGAAGTATTCTCTTCCAATGATCGATTGGAATAAATTGGAGAAGAAGACTTTTGCTCTTAATGCAAAGGCTATGAATACCTTATTTTGTGCACTTGATAAAAATGAGTTTAATCATGTTTCGATTTGTGAAACCGCGTTCGATATTTGGCATACACTCGAAGTGACTCACGAAGGCACAAGTAGAGTAAAAGAGTCAAAAATCAATATTTTGATACACTCTTTCGAACTTTTCCGAATGAAACCGAGCGAGACTATTGGCGACATGTACACCCGTTTCACGGATGTCGTCAATGGTCCAAAAGGACTCGGCAAAAGTTTTTCGGATTTTGAGATCGTGAATAAGATTCTAAAATCCCTTCCTAAGAGTTGGGACCCTAAAGTCACTGCTATTCAAGAGGCTAAAGATTTAAATAACTTCCCTCTTGAAGAACTAATCGGGTCATTAATGGTCTATAAAATGACATGCAAGGCTCATGAAGAGCAAGAAGACATCCTTCCAATGAATAGGAAGGATATGACACTTAGAACTTTAGATTGTTGAATCTCGGATTTTGATGATGAAACTAATTGATTGTGTTTAGATGTTTAACTGCATTTTGAGTGATGCAGGTCTACTCGATCAGGATTAGATAGTTAACGCAAGAGGAATTGACGTTGCGCCGGAGGAGATCACGTTAGGATATTGGATGGCAGAAGGCTTCGGACATCGGGCATCGGGCCAAGAGCGGAATTGCACCAAGGATATCGGGGTTGCGGAGGTCAACCGCCGATTGGGCAACAAGTCGCAAGAGAGGACGATGCGCTGAAGAATCGGACGAAGCGCCAACCAATGACATGCCGGGCAACGTAATGTCGATTCGCGTTGTAATAACTGTCTAGATCGGAGTAGAGTTTTGGCTTGCTGTGCAGGATTAACTACGATAATGATGAAGACATAAAGCGAAACAAAGTGCGGAGTCAAGCACGAAGGATTCGTTGGGAGTTCAAGAGTTCGACGGAAGTCCGATGGTTCGTCGGGAATGCTGCCGGAACTAGCCGAGAATGAGTAGGGAGCTTGCCGAAGGGATTTCCGGAAGCTCGCCGGAAGGTTCGTTGGAAGTTCGCGGAGCTCACCGAGAAAGATCGGAGCTTGCCGAAGAAGCTCGTTGGAACTCGCCAAGATCAAATCGTGAAGTCTAGGAGCTTGCCGGGAGTCCGCAGAATGGTTTCCGAGAGTTTATCGGAAGACCGTCGGAAGTTCGTCGGAAGCTCGCCGGAAGAAGTCTTGACTTACGAACTTTGTAATAGCTTAGAAAATGTCTTTAAATTCGTAGTTAGCATGTTAATTAGGGTTAGGATTAGGTATTAATCCTATAACCTAAGTAGGGGCCAATTGTGCCCGAGTTCGGATTAGTTTGGGCCAAGATTGAAGCCAAACTAAGTAGGCTGAAAACACTGTAGACGGGCTGAAAACACTATAGGCGGTGGCACCGCCTGGGCTGGGCGGTGGCACCGCCCAGTGTCCGAGAGCCAGGCGGTGGCACCGCCACTGACAGGCGGTGGCACCGCCAGCATCGGGAACCCAACGAGAATTCAAATTTTGGAGCCCAAATTTGAATCCTCTTGGGGCCTATAAATACCCCTCTATTCTCAGCTGAGAAAACAACTTTTTGAGCAGCAAGAGTTTGAGAGAAGGGTCTTAGAAAAGTGTTAGCTTGTCTTCTTTTCAATTTGCTAGTGTTCACCTCATCTCTTCTCGAAAATCTGTAAGAGAGTGAACCGCTTGTAAAGAGTTGTAAGAGGGGTATTTACCCTTCCATTTCAAGAGACTTGCTAGTGGAAGGTGGGAGCCTCATCGAAGAGGGGCCTCGCAAGTGGAGTAGGTCATTTGACCGAACCACTCTAAAATCGGCGTGATCCTTGGTTTGCATTTCATTATTGCTATTTACATTATTGCAAACCTTCTTATATGCTTTAGTTCCTTATTACTTTTACTGCGCATATTTAAGAATACGCTTTCAAGACTAAGCTTTTCAAGTTCCGTTCTTATCGTACGAAAGATTTTCTAAAACCGAAGTTTTAATCTGCTGCACGAATTCACCCCCCCCCCTCTTAGTGCTGCTCCGATCCTAACATAGATGACCACTTGAGAGAAAACTCAAGTGATGAGGACTGTGACGATGACTTGGCACATTTAACAAGGAAATTCAAAAAATTCATTAAGAGAAATAAGTTTAAAAATGACACAAAAAATAAACTTGAATCCAAAAAGGACCAAGTTATTTGCTATGAGTGCAAAAAGTCGGGACACTACAAGAGTGATTGTCCCCAAGCCAATAAGAGAACATTAAAGAAGAAGACACTCAAAGCAACATGGGATGACTCGAGCGCGTCCGAAGAAGAGGAGTCCAACACCGAGCAAGTTGCTCATTACGCCTTAATGGCCATCGGAGAGGAGGTAACTAATTTAATTGATGCAGATTTATCATTTGATGAGTTATTAAATGCCTTCCATGATTTATTTGATGAATGCAAGATTATTAGTAGAAAATACAAATTACTAAAAAAGGAGCATGATAGTCTTACTTGTAATTTCGATAAGTTAAAAACTAAATATCATGATAGTTTAGGCTCTTATATAAAATGTCATGATCTAGAAACTATCCAAAAGGAAAACTTGCTACTCAAGGACACCTTGAAGAAATTCGAGGTTGGTAGCAAGTCTTTGAACATGATCCTTACAAACAAGGGTCACGTTCCCAAAAGAAGTGGAATCGGATTTGTGAGAAATTCTCACCAAAATCCAACCACCTTCATAAAAGGCCCCATCCTACATGTTCGATACCAAAGCAAATGCAACTTTTGTTGCAAGCATGGACACAAAACGCATTATTGTCCATTCAAGAAAATTAGTCCGAACAAATTAATTTGGGTTCCTAAAGGAACCATGATAAACTTTATGCAACATGATAAACAATGTAGATCAATTTTTGAGGCACCCAAAAGTAAATGGGTACTTCAAAATTATCCTGTCTTATAGAAATGTAAACCATCCCAAGCTGGGAGCAAGAAATAATATCTTGCTCTTTGGATTCTCGATATTCATAACCCAAGATCCAAAAAGAACACGTGATGCTCCATAGCCTAAATAACAAAAAGAGGATTAGAAAATTAAAATTACAAAAGCAATACAAACCTATTTAATCCCTCAGAATTGAAAACGCATGATTCTACCTTCACATATCCTCTGGATTTCCGAACCCATCAAATTGACTTGTTCGGTACTTTCAAATCCAACTATATCATGAACTTACGTCTTGTAAGCATAGTTTGTCGTGAACTTGTAAAGCTTACCAACTTGGATAAATTGTCATAAACATGAATACGACATTTGAAGTAGAGTATGCGCGTCACTAGATCTATCTTGATCGTGCAAAATTTCTCAATGAAAATTCTTACGTAATTACGTAAGTAAAGTTGACTATTCCATAAATAAAAATTCTTCTCAAGTCAAAAACATTCAAAACAGACCATATAGTAGTCAAAACGAGTGCTTACTGCCTATAGGCGATGGCACTACCCGTACTGGCGGTAGCACCACCGGCTGTCACGAGTTGCAAGCGGTTGCACCGCCCCAGCCAGTGGTGCAACCACTCGCAATCTTGCCCCTTTTAAACCAAGCTAGGGCCTGTGGTGGAACCGACCCCAACTCTCTCCCTTCCCCTCTTTACTCTTCCAAAGCTTCTCCACCTCCATTTCTTGCCTCTTAGCATCCCAAATACTCCTCATTTCAAAACAAAAGATCAACAATCTCTCCTTCTCTTGAAGATTTCACTTAAGGTATTCTCTAAGAAGCCTCTAAATTCTGTTTTTGATTCATTTACTCTTGCTCATTACTATCCTCTTAAATAACAATAGTTATAGGCTATAGAAGATCCTCAAGGGACAAAGGGAAGAGGAGATTAGTGGAAGACTTTGATCATACCCTTTTCGATTCAAAATATCATGCTGAAAATTTTTCTTGTTTCGAATTTAGAAGTGTCAATAAGGGAAAACATATAAATTTAGATGAACTAAGAGACTTAGAGACAATCCAATTGTTTCCAAACCTAGATCTACTCCCTATGTTACAAATTAGTGAACCCATCTATCCAAGACTTGTTAAACTGTTTTACAACAATCTACAAGTAGATGAAGAAGAAAGAATGTTTACCTATCTCTTAGGACAACACATCTCCATTATGGATAAATTCATTTGCGACATGATAGACATTCCCGTAAAAAAATAGAGGACTTTATTTTAGAGGATCGTGGGATAATGAAACAGTTGGGACAACATATGTTGAAGCTTTAGGAATAATTTTCGGTAATCCCAACTTAGTGATAGTTCCTAAAAGCTATGAACATCTACTACCACTAAACACTAAAGTACTTTATCATATCCTAACTAGCATCATTCTCCCTAAACAATACCATCATGATGAAGTAAGTCAAATGGAATTAGGAACCATGTATTGGATCATGAAAGGACATAACATCTGTTTTGGATACCTTATCCAACAAAACATGATAGAACTATCTAATAGAGACATGATGCTTCCATATGGTGGTATAATCACTAGAATACTTAAAGCCTACGATATTCTAATCCCACCCGACGAAGAAGTGATGAAAGTAGATAGGTTTAGCATAATAAACAAAATTCTACTTCATCGATTGAGATGTGTTTATAGAAACGGTAATTGGGTTAGAATGTCTAGAAGAACCGATCACCCTCAACCAGAACTAGAACTCAAAACACCAATCTTTAGGGGCACTCAATCTCCTCCAATATGTCCCTTTGAGGAAACACATCTATTTGAGCAAGCTCATGCATCATCTATCGAAGATATTGGGATTCGGATGGACCGATTTGAACAAAGACAAGATCGGCTTGAACACCGGCAAGATCAAATCCTATCTGAGCTGCAGCAAATTCATCGACAATTTGACTCTTTGTTTAGGCACTTTAATTTTTCACCTCCTGAATAAGCTTGTATATGTGGACACAATAACCTCTTGTTGTAACAATTACGTTGTTGTAAACTCTTTATATTACTCACCTTGATCACAATGCCTTAATGATTACTAATCTTTGATATGGTTATTTGATGTATTAATTGGTAATAATATGTAGGGTTACGTTGCTCAATCTCGTTACTCATTGTCAGATTTCATGTTGATATTAAATGTTTCTATAATGCCAACTTTGAAAACCTTGTGTCTTAGTTTCTATGATAAATGTGAAAGTAATATAGCCATGAAAATGATGTCATTTCCAAGATGTTAATGTGATATAATATTATCATGATGTTGATGTATTACCATGATGTTGATGTATTGCCATGATGTTAATGTGTCCGAATGCATAAACTTATTAAAATTATTCTAACTTTATTCATTGAATGATCAAATCACTTAATTGCCATTACATGCCTAAAATAACATGTTGAAAATTAATACAAAAAATTTCCATAACGATGAGCATGTCTTCATAGTCTTGTCCAATTACATAAAAGTGTTAAATTAAATTTTCAATTCCAATCGGATTTCATGAATACATTATTCTCTTTCGGACTTTGATTCACATCATTAATTTTTGACAAATAGAATCATCTAGCAAATGCATATATTTTAGACTTATCATGTGAAAAATATTTCCTTTGAGAAACAAATTTGATGACTCCTTCTTATAAAAGGAAGATATTTTTTTGCAAGGATTTGATTCACATAAATATCCTGATCCTTGTAAAGCATGCTTTAATATCCTATTGATTTGAACTACACAAATGGCTTTCCTCCTTCATGCAAAAAAGATAATAACAAATAAAAAGGAAGAAGTTTTCACTCTATGTAAATAATCTCCATGTCATGTTTTTCTTGAGATGTTTGTATCCTATAAATGACATGAACCTACTTATGGCATCACACGTATATTTAAAAGTTGTTTATATCATTCTCTTTTTTGTTGATGACAAAGGGGGAGAAGTATATGAATTGATGCTATAAATGCTATATTATATTGAAAGAAGCAGATATATGATTATTGATGCTATGATTATGCTATGACTGCATCATCAAAAATATATGAATTGATGATAACTATGATTGCCATATTTGCATTATGCCATGTTTGCTATGATTGTCATATTTGCATCATGTTAAGATATCAAGAACTTGCATCATAATTTTACGTGTTGATATCTTACCATGTGATGAAATGCTATGATTGCTAAAACACTTGAAATGTGTGCATCATGTTAAGATATCAAAATCTTACTTCAAAATTTTACATGTTGATATCTTACCATATGATGAATTGCTACCATGACCATCATTCACATTTGAAATTTGAAAATGGATGTCAAGCCTTGACATCATACATCATTTTCAGAGAGATACATCATGATGGGAATCATGATGGGAGTATTGATAAGGTTAAATGATTTTAACTTATCAATATGTCTCTTGAATTCAAAGGTTTTGAATTCAAGAATGACTTATCTCAATTATGGCACATAGATAGGGGGAGTTAAGGTTAACTCCGTTATCAATTGATTGTCATCATCAAAAAGGGGGAGATTATTCAATCTCGGATTTTGATGATGACGTCAATTGTCATTTGTTATCTAATCCATATGTTGAGATAAGTGTGCAGGATTAACTACGATGAAAGTAAGATATGCAGTAGGAGTTTCGACGGAGTCAAGACTATGATCACGTTGGGAGTTCGAGAGCTCAACGAAAGTTCAAACGGTCGTTGGAGGTTCTACGGGAACAAATCCGAGAAATCCAGGAGCATGCCAAAAGAAGCTTGTTGGAACTCGCCAAATGGATTGTCATAAGTCCAGGAGTTTGTCAGAAGTCCATCGGAGCATCGCCGGAGGTTCGTCGGATGTTCGCCGGAAGTTCGCCGGAAGCTCACCGGAAGAAGCGATTGACGCACAGGAGCAAGTTGCAGTAAATGTATTAAGAAATTCGTAGTTAGCACGATGATTAAGTTAGAAATGGTAGGTGATTTCATTAACTTAATCTTGGGGCAATTGGGGCGTTGAAAGACTCAAATTGGGCCGAATGGATTAGCCCATTCGGACCCAGATTACTTGGCTACAGGTGGCATCGCCTGGATCGGCGGTGGCACCGCCCTGGGCTCAGTCTTCGAGCTCTAGCTGGGCGGTGCAACCACTTGAGCTCGGTCTCTGAGCTCTGGCAAGAGGTGCAACTGCCCCTAACAAGCGGTGGCACTGCCTAGAGGCTCAATCTCCGAGCTCTGCCAAGTGGTGTAACTGCCCCAGTCAGGCGGTGCAACCGCCAGTCCCCGGAATTCTGGGAATTGACAGTTTTGAGATCAAAATTCAAACTGGTTTGGGGCCTATAAATACCCTACTCTTTCAGCAATGAAAGTGCAATGAAAACCACTGAAATCCTGATCTTACTTTGTAATTTTTAGAGCTCAAAAGTGTTGTATAAGTTAAAAGTTCTTCTCTCTCTTTTCTTCCAAGTTCTGATTTTTCAAGAGAGGAGAGAAAATTCTGTAAGGGTTGTCTCCTAAGCCCATCAAAATGAGTGAAACTGTAAAAGGGCGGTTGGCCTTCGCCTATTGAAGGAAGGCCTCTAGTGGACGTCGGTGACCTCGTCGGTGGAGGAAGCCAGAAGTGGATGTAGGTGAAGATTGACCGAACCACTCTAAAATCGCGGTGCTCTCTGGTTTGTATTTACTTTAAGCATATTATATTTACTGCAAACCTCCTCAATAGCTTACTACCTTTTGCGAATTTACGAACATGTTTCAAAGTTCAGTATTTTCCGAATCAGTGTCTAGACGTAAATCAGTTTTATCGTACAAACATTATATTTCAGTTTGCACTTACATTCTAATTTCTATCATAACTGCAAACTGCCCTTATAGATTCACTTTAACTGCATCTTACTTGATCACAAGTTAAAGTGATTTACGAATCGGCTTTTCTACCGAAATCGATCTTATCGTACGAATGCAGTTTTAATCATCGAAAGTTTTCTACTGCACTAATTCACCCCCCCCCCCCCCTTTAGTGCTCTTGATCCTAACAGAATTGTGATCCTTCCATGTGTGGCCTCTGCCAATACATCGCAGGGTCTCTTCCACCTTCGATTTTGTTCGCTCCTTTGGCAATCGACCTTCATCCACCCACTCTTGGGTCACACCTAGATGAAGTATTGCTTTATGATAGTCTGTCACCTAGTAGCTCCCGAAGTCCACCGAATTCGCTGTAATTTGTGCACCATTGTCTGGATCCTAGGCCTCTACCCCTACCAACACAATCTCCACTACGCATCGCTTCCTTCATGGCAACTTGAATGGTAACACCGTGACATATTCTTCAAGAGTACCTGCCTCTGAGTCCTCTTGCCCCGTGCAAAGGCCTTCTGAACCCAACTTCACCTCTGCAAATTGAGTCGCCTTAGTTCCTCTATCAAATGCTCATTCGAGATAAGGTAAATGTGCCCAGAAGTTCCCTTCGTCTTTGGCACCATGCAAGATCAGTCCGCTCCATCAGAATGAATGACTCATGGAACAACATGATACTACTCTTACCTCTGCAAGAGTTCTTGTCTATGACCTCTGTCCAAGGAAAGCACTATGCCTCGGCTCCATGTTTCATCTTCTATGTTGTCTCCCTTCATTCGGCTTGGGTACTTCACCAAGTTACACCCAAGTTACTCTGCTCCTCATTTTTGCATTGAGTTGATGGTGGCCCTCGCGCCCACCATTCCATTAGTCAGCCCTCCCTTGAGTCCGATCTCCATATCGACTCCAAGTGTGCCTTCATTTGTGTTGCTTTGGGTCGCTCCCCCAATTGATCTCGCAATGCATCTACCAATGCATTCTCTCGAGCGAGATCATGCGACGACTCCTCGCTGCTTGTTCAGTCCATTGAGCTCCGTGGAGTTGTTGTTTGTTGAGGTACTCCTCCTCAACTTGTGAGGTCCGTCCCATATGATTCTCCCTCTAGAGAGCCAGAACTTATCCCTCCTGGATAATAGTCCCGTTGGAGCAACATCTCTCTTCGTTTTGGAGACCACCATCCCCTTGGACTACTTCTATCTGCTGAACAAACCGTGCATTGTTCTGCCTCCTACAAACGCACTTGCTAGATTATGACTCCACGTCAATACAACCCCTGCTGCACCACTCAAGGGCTAGTAACATGCTGAACTCGTTGCATACTTCAGCCTCCTACGGATGTATCCTTCACATGTAGAAGAGAAAGTTTCAATGCTCCATGGTGCCAAGTTTCGGTCACCTTGGGATAGCCACGAACATTCCATCGTCCGCATACAAGCCAATGCATGAGTATCGAATTCTTTGAGTTAGTAATTCCCATCACCTTTGTGAGCTTTGCATAACTCTTTTGGTCACTGAACAACTCATTCCACCTTGCATGGTCTTATCCTTTACCAAGCGCCTCGCTTGTCTTGAGCACCATGAAGTATAGTTTTCAATGTTGAGCTATAGCTCAAACTCAGCCATCCTAACCTTTGTGCACTCTGCATTCTTCTAAGCTTGCCTGTTCTCGTGGTGCCTCTTGCGCGAAGGGTTGGCCATTCCTCTGAATGCCAATGTCAAATGCCCGCTCCTCCGAGCGACTCCTTTTCCCTACATCTCCATGCCCGTTTTTCCCCAAACGATCGTGCGTGTACTGACTACCCTTAACGCAGCCTCGCCAGGTCCCCCACGTTTGCATGCTAAGTGTTTCTATGATTGCTTGTCCTGCTCTGATACCATATGTCACGTACTTAGCTGGTTTTGCCTAAGTCGTGCGACACCCTTGTGTGTTCGTCCGCAAAGGTCAGCCTCCCCGAAGCCTCCCATATCCCTTAGGACCCACAATAGAGAGAACGGGTTAGAGAAAACGCCTCATTCGGGATCCAGAAGCAAACATCTCCGAAAACACTTCATAGACAATGCAAATTACAAACATACTTTATAAGCTCTGAATAGTTACACAACAAAGGGTTAAAATAGTCCATTATAGACTGAAAATCTCTCACACATGTCCTCATGACACAACCTTTATTTACAAGCCTAAAGCGGCCACCCACCTAACTAAAATGAGGCTATTAAGCCTTCGGCCGACTCTTTACATATTGTACAAAGCATGAGCATACCAAAAGACACGAACATACATAAGAATTACATCAAACATCCTGTTTTGAAGTTTGTCCGTGACAAACTGGGCCCTTTAACAAGGCTGAATTAAGCCAAATTGAGCACCCAACCCCTAAACACTAGACGGTAGTGCCCCAGGATATCTGGGCGGTGGTACCACCCCTGTTCAGTGGTGGTACCACCTAGAATCAAATCAGTGGTGGTAGTACCACCCAGTAACGACGGTGGTACCGCCAGTACCTCGGATTCTAGGGATATAACACTTTTTGGCTCTAATTTTGAAGTCATTGGGGCCTATAAAAACCCCACCCTTTTTTACATGAAATGACATGAAAACATTAAGATAATCTTACGTTATTGGGGTGTAAAAGTATTATAAATAAGTGCTAGAGTTCTCCTTCACCCTTATAAGTAAGACTTATAAGGGTTCTCTCCTAAACTTGTGAAAAAGAGAAAGTGCTATAAAAGAGGTGGTTGGTCTTCACCTATTGAAGGAAGACATTTAGTAGAGGAATCCAAAAGTGGATGTAGGTCACGTTGACCGAACCACTCTAAATCTTGGTTTGCTTTTCAATTTGTGCAAGTTTCATTACTGCAAGCTACATTACTTTCTTATTGCCTTTTCTACACTCACGTACGCTTTAATGTTAAACTCCTTATGAAACAATTTTCGTCAAAGTCGGTTTGAATCGAAACATAGACTTTTGAAATCGTGAAAGTTTTTCACTACACTAATTCACCCCCGTCTTAGTGCCCTTTTAATCTTAACAATTAGTATTAGAGCGAGGTTCACTCTCATTTGGTTTTAAACCCAAGAGAGATGGCATTTGTCGGCAACCTAGAGGGTCATTCAATTATACGTCCACCCATGTTCAATAGGACAGATTACATATATTAGATGACTAGAATGATGATCTTCCTAATTTCAATTGATTTCAAATTATAAAATATTATAGAAAATGGTTTTCAAAAGTCTTCTCTTCCTATGAATGGTTAGAATAATTTGGAGAAGAAGACTTTTGCTTTAAACACAAAGGCTATGAATGCCTTATTTTGTGCATTAGATAAAAACGAGTTTAATCGAGTATCGATTTGTGAAACGACTTTTGACATTTGGCACATACTCGAAGTGACTCATGAAGGCACTAGTAGAGTAAAGGAGTCAAAAATTAATCTTTTGGTGTATTCTTATGAGTTGTTTCGAATGAAACCGAGTGAGACCATTGGAGACATATACACCCGATTTACGAATGTCGTCAATGGTCTAAAAGGACTTGGTAAAGGTTTCTCGGATTTTGAACTCATTAATAAAATTTTAAGACCCATTTCAAAGAGTTGGGACCCTAAATTCACGGTCATTCAAGAGGCCAAAGATTTAAATAACTTACCTCTTGAAAAACTAATTGGGTCACTAATGATCTATGAAATAACATGTAAGGCTCATGAAGGGCTTGAGGACACCCTTCCAAAGAACAGGAAGGATATAACACTGAGAATACAAGAAGACCACTTGAAAGAAAACTCAAGTGATGAGGACTTTAATGATGATTTGGCACTCTTAACAAGAAAGTTTAAAAGATTCATAAAAAGAAATAAATTTAAAAATGATACTAAAAATAAATTTGAACCCAAAAAAGATCAAGTAATATGCTACGAATGCAAGAAGCTGGGACACTATAAGAGCAAATGTCCCCAAGCCAAGAAGAGGACACCAAAGAAGAAGGCTCTAAAAGCAACATGGGATAACTCAAGTGAATCCGAAGAAGAGGAGCCAACAAACACAGAGCAAGTTACTCACTATGCACTAATGGCCATTGAAGATGAGGTAACAAGTTCAATTAATGTAAATTTATCATTTGATGAACTATTAAATACTTTTCATGATTTATTTGATGAATGCAAATCAATTAGTAAAAAAATAAATTATTAAAAAAGGAGTATGATTCTCTTGTTAGTGATTACAATAGATTAAAAGTTGAGCATAATGATAGTTTAGCTCTATGTATGAAATGCCATAAAAACACTTAGAAAGGAAAACTTGCTACTCAAAGAAACCTTAGAAAAATTTGAGGTGGTAGTTGTTAGGATTAGGAGCACTAAGAGGGGGGGTTTGAATTAGTACAGCGAAAAACTTTTGACGATTAAAACTGCATTCGTATGTTGAAATATGATTCTGACGTAAAAGTTGTTTCGTGCAAACCTTAGAAAAAAGTCGTTTCGTGCTTACGAAAATATATTTGAAGTAAAGTAAGGAAGGCAGTTTGCAGTTAAGATAAATAGAAAGAATAAAATGCAAACAAGAGAAGACGACAGTTTATAGTGGTTTGGTCAATCGTGACCTACATCCACTCATCTTATTCCTCTTCCGTCGAGGCCATCGGCATCCACTAACGATCTTTCTTTACTAGGCGAAGATCAACCTCCTTCTTACACCCCTCTTCTCCTTTTACTAGGTTTAGGAGACAACCCTTACAAGCACTCACTCCTCTCAAACTAATCTAACACTTAGACTCAAAGAGGAGGGGATCTCTCAAGTGATCTTAATAGCGTTTTTTCACTTTTATACTCTCTGTGCTTTTGTATTTTAACCAGGGATGAGAGGGGTATTTATAGGCTTCAAGTTGATTCAAACTTGGATCCTAAAAACATCTCATCCTAGGTTCCATAGGCACGAGTGGTACCACTACTTGCATTGGGCGGTACCACTGCCCAGTGTTAGTCTTCGCTGACACTGCCTTAGGCGGTACCACCTCCTAAGTCTGGCGGTACCACCTATCATTGACAAACTTCGAAATAGGATGTTTGATGTAATGCTTATGTATGTCCGTGTCTTTTGGTATGTTCATGTTTTGCATAGTTTGTAGAGGGACGACTGAATGGTTAATAGTCTCATTTTAGTTGGGTTTGGTGGCAGCTTTAGGCTTGTAAATAAAGGTTGTGTCATATGGACACTTGTGATAGATTTTCAGTCTGTAATGGATCATTTTGACCCTTTGTTATGCAACTATTCAGAGCTTGTAAAGTCTGTTTATAATTTGCATTGTCTATGAAGTGTGTCCTGGAATGTTTGCTTGTGGATCTCGAGTGAGACATTTTCTCTAATCTATTTTCTCTTTTGTGGGTCCTAAGGGACCATGGGAGGCTTCGGGGAGGCTGACATTTGCGGACAGACACGCAAGGGTGTCGTAACTTAGGCAAAACCAACTAAGTCCGTGATAGATGGTATCAGAGCAGGACAAGCACTCGTAGAAACACTTAGCATGAAAATGTGGTGGACCTAGCGGGGCTACGTTGATAGCAGTCAGCACATGCGCGATCATTTGGTGGAAAACGGACATGAAGATATAGGAAAAATGAGTCACTTGAAGGAGCGGGCATCTGAGACTGGCATTCAAAGGAATGGCCAACCCTTCATGCAAGAGGCACCACGAGAACATGCAATCTTGGTAGAAGCGCACAAAGGTTGGGATGGTTGAGTTTGAGCTACGGTTCAACGTTGATAACTATACTTGATGGTGTTCATGGCAAGCGAGGTGCTTGGTAAAGGATGAGACCATGCAAAGTGGAATGAGTTGCTTAGTGACCGAAAAGTTGTGTAAAGCTCACAGAGGTGAGAGGAATTGCTAACTCAAAGAATTCGGTACTCATGCATGGGCTTGTATGCAGACGATAGAATGTTCGTGACTATCCCAAGGTGACCGAAACTCGACGCCATAGAGTATTGAAACTTCCTCTTCGGCATGTAAATGATACATCTGTAGGAGGCTGAAGTGTGCAATGAGTTCAACATGTTGCTAGGCTTTGAGTGGTGCAATGGGGTCTGTATTGACGTGGAGTCACAATCTACCAAGTGCGTTTGTAGGAGGCAAAACAATGCATAGTTTGTTCAGCAAATCGGAGTAGTCCAAGGGGATGGTGGTCTCCGAAACGAAGAGAAATGTTGCTCCAATGGGATAGTTATCCAGGTGGGATAGATCCCGATTTCTCTAGAGGGAGAATCATGTGGGACGGACCGCACATGTTGAGGACGAGTACCTCAACAATAACAACTCCATGAAGCTCAATAGATCAAGCAAGCAGCAAGGAGTTGTTGCATGATCTCGCTTGAGAGAATGAATTGATGGATGTATTACGAGATCAAGTGGGGGAGCGACCCAAAGCAATATAAATGAAGGCACATTTAGAGTCGATATGGAGATCAGACTCAAGGGAGGGCTGACCCATGGAATAGTGGGCGCGAGGGCCACCATTAACTCAATGCAAAATGAGGAGCAGAGCAACTTGGGTATAACTTGGCGAAGTACCCAAGCCACATAAAGGGAGCCAGTATAGAAGATGGAACATGGAGCGGAGGCACAATGCTTTCCTTAGACAGAGGTCAAGGACATGAACTCTTGCAGAGGCAAGAGGTAGGATCATGTTGTTCCATGGGTCCTTCATTTTGACGGAGCAGACTCATCTTGCATGGTGCCAAAGACGAAGGGAGCTTCTGGGCACATGCACCTTATCTCGGGGAAGCATTTGATGGAGTAATCAAGGCCACTCAACTTACGGAGGCAAAGTTGGGTTCAAAAGGCCTTGGCACGGGGCAAGAGGATGCAGAGGCGGGTACTATTAAAGAATATACCAAAGTGTTGTCAGTCATGTTGCTAAGCAGGGAGCGATGCGTAATAAAGGTTGTGCTGGTAGGAGCAGAGGCCTAGGATCCAGACAATGGTGCACCATTTTCAACGAAGTCGATGGACTTCGGAGCTACTATGCGATGGACTGTCCTAGAGTGGTGCTTCATCTAGGTATGACCCAAGAGTGGGTGGATGAAGGTCGATTGCCAAAGGAGCGAACAAAGTCGAAAGTGGATGAGACTCTGCAAAGTATTGGCAGAGGCCACATATGGACGGATTACAATTCGAGTTCATCCCATAAGGATCAAAATGCAATAGAGATGTCACTAGGAGGTAACATGGTGCAGCGGATCGTAGTGGAACAGTTTGTGGCAATGCGATACACATGACATAGTCCCGTAAGGGACTAGACCATATGGAAGTATGATCGGGAGCTACTAGAAGCTCCACTTCGTTTAACAACACAACGACAAGGACTATGGATTCAAGGAGTAAAGGCCATGGTACCGTAGAGGCGAGTCTTCCGTGCGTGCATCAAATTTTGCATCAGATGAAAGCCTTAGTCATCAGCATATGGGGGCTATGTTCCACCAAGGGAAAAGTTCGAATGTAAGTACTAGTGAGTCTCAGGGGAGGGACTTGATCATGTAGAGGTATGATCAAAGCAGTTGGAGAATTGACTGCTTCAGAGCCCATATTTTCTTAAGGGAGCCTGGCAAGTCAGAGGATAAGGTCGAGTAAGCAAACATTGCTACCAAGAAAACTAAGGAGAATAGAATCGGTGCAAATCCTACAACGTGATGGCAGAGGCCATGTATGGGAGTTGTAGTTTGCCTTTCCATCGACCAAAGAGAGCTGCTTGGAGAACACAGAAGTATTGAAGCAGGGGGTTGAAAGGGGCGAGAAAGTGACGATGATGTTAGCATCAAGAGCACTAAGAGGGGGGGGGGGGGGGGGGGTGAATTAGTGCAACGGAAAACTTTCGACGATTAAAATTGCGTTCGTACGATAAGAGCGATTTCGGAAGAAAAGCCAATACGTAAATCACTTTAACTTGAGATCAAGCAAGTCTATGAAGGCAATTTGCAGTTATGATGGAAATCAGAATGTAAGCACCAACTGAAATATGATGTTCGTACGATAAAACTGATTTACGTCTAAAGACCGATTCGGAAAATACTAAACTTTGAAACACGAACGTAAATGCGCAGAAGGCAGTAAGCTATTGAGGAGGTTTGCAGTAAAGATAATATCCTCAAAGTAAATGCAAACCAGAGAAGATGAGAGTTTATAGTGGTTCGGTCAATCGTGACCTACATCCACTCCTCCGATTCCTCTTCCGTCCAGGCCACCGGCATCCACTAACGATCTTCCTTTACTAGGCGAAGATCAACCACCTTCTTACACCCCTCTTCTCGTTTTACCGAGTTTAGGAGATAACCCTTACAAGCACTCACTCTCCTCTCTTAAAAAGAATTCTAACACTTAAGCTAGAGGAGGGATTTCTCAACTGATTTCTATAGCTTTCTTTCCTTTTTTGCTCTTTGTGCATGTATCTTTTACCCAAGGATTAGAGGGGTATTTATAGGCTCCAAACCAATTTGAATTTGGAGCTCAAAACTATCATCTCTCGGAATTCTAGGGTTTGGCGGTTGCACCGCATGACTAGGGCGGTTGCACCACCTGGCATAGCTCGGAGACTAAGCCTCTAGGCGGTGCCACCTCCTGTCAGGGGCAGTTGCACCGCCTGGTAGAGATCGAAGACCGAGCTCAAGCGGTTCCACCGCTTGTCAGGGGCAGTTGCACTGCCCAATCTCGCTCGGAGATTGAGCCCAAGCGGTGCCACCGCCTTCTTGGGGCGGTTGCACCGCCCAGCTTTCCTGGGAGACCCTCTCCTAGGCGGTGCCACCGCCTAGCAGGAATTCTAGTCCGAATGGGTTGATCAATTCGGCCCAATTTGGGTCTGTCAAGGGCCCAATTGCCCCCAGATTAAGTTAATGGGATCACCACCCATTCCTAACTTAATCTACATGCTAACTATGATAATTCTTAAGACATTTATTACAGCTTGCTCCGGTGAGTCAATCGCTTCTTCCAGTGGGCTTCCGGCGAACTTCCGTCGATCATCCGATGAACCCTCGGTGATGCTCCTACGGACTTTCGGCAAACTCATGGACTTGCGACGATCCACTTGGCGAGTTTCGATGAGCTTCTTTTGGCATGCTCTTGGACTTCTCGGATTTGTTCTCGCAGAACCTCCGATGACCGTCCGGACTTCCGTCGAACTATCGAACTCCCAACGTGATCATAGTCTTGACTCCGGCACAACTTCTACTGCATATCTTACTTCCATCATAGTTAATCCTGCACATGTAAAATAAATTTCGATCGAGACAATTAATCCTAAGCAATTAACCAAGTTGTCTGGCATGCCATTGGCCCCTCGACGCTTCGCCCGATTCTTCGGCACATCGTCCTATCTTGCGGCCTATTGTCCAATCGGCCAGGTGACTCCGCAACTTCGATATCCTTGGCATAATACCCGCTCTTCTTGGCCTAATGCCCGAGTCCACAACCCAAAGTCTTCTGTCGATACGTCGAACGACCCACCGGCCCGACGTCCAATCTTCTGATATGTTCCTCCGGCACAACATCATTTTTCCTGCTTTAATTGTCCCATCCTAATCGAAGCATCCTGCGTTACTCAAAACGCAGATTAAATCATAAAGATATATCAAGTAGTTTCATCATCAAAATAAGAGATTCAACAATCTCCCCCTTTTTGATGATGAGAACTACTTGATGACGGAGTTAACCTTAACTCCCATAGTTTAAACAAACTCCCACTATCAATATACCATATTGATAGATCCTTGAATTCAAACTGAATTCAAGTCATTGCAATATTCATCATGAATACTTGCAACACGTTATCATGAACATATGCATAAACTTATGCATCACATGTCATGTCATCAACATACTTCTCCCCCTTTGTCATCAACAAAAAGAAGCAGTACCACAATCAACAGTTTGGAATATAAGTTCAACTTATTGCATGAAAAATATAGTATCAAGTTTTATCATCATGCAGTTTTGAAGCTAGAAAAATTTAGCAAATGTTACATCATGCTTAGAACATTCGAGCTATCAAGTTTTAGATATGCATGTTTTATAGCATACAAGATAGCACTTTTGGTAATGTTCAAGATAGCAAGTTCTACATCATGCAAGCTAGCAAATTAGAGATGTTCAAGAAGGCAACTCTTGCTTCTTGAAATATGAAAATTTTGTCAACTTTGCTAGATGCGCAAGTTAGCATGTTTTGCTTCTTGAGATAGGCAAGATAGCACTTTTGTATTTTTTTGAGATAGCAACTTTTTGCTTCTCTTTAGACTACAAGCTAGCAATTATCAGTAATGTTCAAGATAGCAATTTCTTCTCTTTTGAGAAGTGGAATTTTTGCTTTCGTCTTGAATTGTGCAAGCTAGCTAGTTTGCCACTTTTCATAATGTTCACTCTAGAAATTCTTACTCCCCCTTTGTCATTAACAAAAAGAAGGGAAGACCCTTATATCAATATTCAGATTATGACAAAGGTGAGTAATCATTCTTATTTCAAAATTTCAGAATTGAGATAAACCTTGAATTCAAATTAAGGAAATTTTAATTATGATTCACATCATATGCAATATATCACATACATCATAATAAAAGGCATAAGTATTGCATCCATCATTTTAGCAATAAATCATAATGTTTTATCATATGGCAAGATATCAGCAAGTAAAATTACAATGCAAGTTCTTGATATCTTAACATGATACAAATTCAAATATGGCACTAATAGTATCAATTCATATATTTCTCCCCCTTTGTTATCAACAAAAAGGAGAACGATATAAATAAATTTTAAGCGTAAGTGCGATAATGATTCATGCCATAACTAGGTTTATGTCATTTTTCGACAATGAGTGATAGGATATCAATTATACAAACATCTAAAGAAAAACATGACATGGAGATAGCTTTCATTACTTCTTCCTCTTTATTTGCTATTATCTATTTGCATAGAGGAAAGTCACTTGTGAGCTTACTCGAATGAAGTTAAAATTGATAAGATATTAAAGCACACTTCATTTTTACAAGGATCAAGATATGTGTGTGAATCAAATCCTTGCATGTAAAACTATTTCTCTAAAGATATAAGAAGGAATCATCAAATCCATTTCTCAAAAGATATTTTTCACATGATAAGTCTATGAGAGATGCATTTGCTAGTTGATTCCATATTTCAAAAATCAATGATATAAATCAAACTAGATATGAATTTTGTTTATTAAGTCTGGAAGAGAATAATGTATCGAGAAAATCTGATTGTTAGGATCAAGAAGATCTGAAAATGAAATTTAACACTTTCATGCATTCAGACAAGGTTTTGCTATAGATTTTCAAGTTCAATCATGAAGATAAAATATGCTCATGATAATGGAAATTTTTATATCCAAAACATATAATTTCCAACATGTTATTAAGGCATGCAATAGTGTAAAATCATCATGGCAATTAAGTGATTTGATCATTGAATCAAGAAAGTCCAAAAAATAACGTTAACAAGTTCATGCATTCGGGCACATTTTTACCATATGTTTTTCAAATACACTCATGAAAATATCACATGCTTATCATCATGTATAACTTAAAATTTTATGTATAAAATTGTCAATCAAAATATTTAATATTACATCATTATGCATTTCTTCAAATCAAACATGATTTCATTTAATCAAAATCGAGAGACAAAAATGGAAATCAACATGATACACATTATTAATTCTTAATCATAGTTAGCACGATTTCATAAGACATTTTTAATCAAGTTCATTATAGTCATGCATCATTTTTAAAATCGAAAGACAATATGAAAATCATTTAGATATACATTTTTGCTTCTCAAGCACATATGTAGAATTAATCATATTTGTTGTGCAAGCATTAGATTAATATTTTATTATATTTTATTATATAATTTTCATGATCATTTTCAAATAATACTTAGAAGGATAAGCATGATTCCTAATTTTTTGCATTTTCATTACATTATACAATTAAAAATAAATAATTTTTCTAAACTAAATAAAAAACAAAATGCATCATGGAAAGCATCAAGTAATTTCAAAATAAACCAAAGGAATTTTAATTACCTCAACGTCGAAGGCTGTTAAGGCGTAATTTACCGCCTCGCTTTTGTTGATTTTCTCCTCGTCTTTGGAGGAGCTCGATTCATCCCACTTTGTGTTCTTTTTCTTTGGCCTCTTCCTCCGTTCAAGCTCATTGTTTATTTTAGATTTTTGTTTAATAAACTTATTGAGATTTAGTGTTCGAAGATCAAGTTCATCATTATCCTCATCACTGGAGTCATCGCTCAAGTGGTCTTCATTTGTCCGGGATTCCAAATCCTTATTGTTCTTTTGGAAGGTTGTTTTGTTCATCATGTTCATTATTTGCATTGTGCACTATTTCATATGTCATCAATGAACCAATTAGTACTTCAAGTGGTAAGTTGTATAGGTTTTTAGCTTCTTGTATTGTAGTTGCTTTTAAATCCCACTTCTTAGAAAGAGAACGCAAAATCTTGTTTACGAGTTCAAAATTCGAAAAACATTTGCCAAGAGCTCTTAAACCATTGACAACATCCGTAAAACGGGTGTACATGTCACCAATGGTTTCGTTTGGCTACATTTGAAAAAGCTCGAAATCACGCATCAGAAAATTTATTTTCGAATCGTTAACTCTAGAAGTACCTTCGTGTGTGATTTCAAGAGTGTGCAACATGTCAAAATCCATTTCGCACAAAGAAACCTGATTGAACTCATTTTTGTCCAAAGCACAAAATAAGACATTCATAGCCTTTGCGTTTAAAGAAAAATACTTCTTCAAATCTGACCATTCATTCATCGGTTAAGAGGGAAGTTGAAAACCATTATCAACAATATTCCATAGATCCAAATTCATAGAAATCAAGAAAACTCTCATTCAAGTTTTCTAATAAGTGTAGTCCAATCCGTTAAACAACGTTGGACGAACAACCGAAAAACTCACTTTAAAGCCATGAAGAGTCATTTCTCTCGGGTGTAAATCATAAATGAGAAATACTGGGCTCTGATACCAATTGTTAGGATCAAGAAAACTAAGAGGGGAGGGGGGGTGAATTAGTGCAGCTGAAAACTTTCGATGATTAAAACTGCGTTCGTACGATAAGAGCGATTTCGGTAGAAAAGCCGATACGTAAATCACTTGAACTTGAGATCAAGCAAATTCTATGAAGGCGGTTTACAATTTTGATGGAAATCAGAATATAAGTGCAAACTAAAATATGATGTTTGTATGATAAAACTGATTTACGTCTAAACACCGATTCGGAAAATACTGAACTTTGAAACACGATCGTAAATGCGCAAAAGGCAGTAAGCTATTGAGGAGGTTTGTAGTAAAGATAATATGCTCAAAGTAAATGCAAACTAGAGAAGACGAGAGTTTATAGTGGTTCGGTCTAATCGTGACCTACATCCACTCCTCTGATTCCTCTTCCGTCGAGGCCACCGGAATCCACTAACGATCTTCCTTTACTAGGCGAAGATCAACCTCCTTTCTACACCCCTCTTCTCCTTTTACCGTGTTTAGGAGATAACCCTTACAAGCACTCACTCTCCTCTCTTAAACAGAATTCTAACACTTAAGCTAGAGGAGGGATTTCTCAACTAATTTCTACAGCTTTTCTTTCCGTTTTTGCTCTTTGTGCTTGTATCTTTTACCCAGGGATTGAAGGGGTATTTATAGGCTCCAAACCAGTTTGAATTTGGAGCTCAAAACTGTCATCTCTTGAAATTTTGGGGTCTAGCGGTTGCACCGCATGACTGGGGCTGTTGCACCGCCTGGCAGAGCTCGGAGACTAAGCCTATAGGCAGTGCCACCTCTTATCAGGGGCAGTTGCACGGCCTGGCAGAGTTCGGAGACCGAGCTCAGGCTGTTCCACCACTTGTCAGGGGCGATTGCACCGCCTAGTCTCGCTCGGAGACTGAGCCCAAGCGGTGCCACCTTCTACCTGGGGTGGTTGCACCGCCCAGCTTTCCTAAGAGACCCTCTCCTGGGTAGTGCCACCACCTAGCAGTAATTCTGGTCCGAATGGGTTGATCGATTCGGCCCAATTTGGGTCTGTCAAGGGCCCAATTGCCTCCGGATTAAGTTAATGGGATCACCTCCCATTCCTAACTTAATCTATATGCTAACTACGATAATTCTTAAGACATTTACTACAACTTGCTCCGGTGCGTCAATCGCTTCTTCCAGCGAGCTTCCGGTGAACTTCCATCAATCATCCGATGAACCCTCGGTGATGCTCCTGCAGACTTCCGGCAAACTCCTGGACTTGGCAAGCTCCGGGACTTCTCGGATTTGTTCTCGCAGAACCTCCGACGACCGTCCGGACTTCCGTCAAACTCTCGAACTCTCAACGTGATCATAGTCTTGACACCTACGTAACTCCTATTGAATGTCTAACTTCCATCGTAGTTAATCCTGCACATGTAAAATAAAACTTTGATCGAAACAATTAATCCTAAGAATTTAACCTAGTTGTCCGGTATGTCATTGGTCCCTCGACGCTTCGTCCGATTCTTTGGCGCATCGTCCACTCTTGCGGCCTATTGCTTAATCGGCCAGTTGACTCCGCAACTCCGATATCCTTAGCATAATACCTGCTCTTCTTGGCCCAATGCTCGAGTCCATGGCCCGAAGCCTTATGTCGATACGTTGACCGATCCACCGGCCCGACGTCCAATCTTTTGACATGTTCCTTCGGCGCAACATGATTTTTCCTGCTTTAATTATCTCATTCTAATCGAAGCATCCTATGTTACTCAAAACACAGATTAAATCATAAATATATATCAAGTGGTTTCATCATCAAAATACGAGATTCAATAGATGAGTCCAAAGGGACTTAGCTACCCTAAATCAAGCATCAGTTAAAATGGAGGTGGACTCGGGGGAGTGCTACAGAGACATATCTACTGATCATGAATTATAACTCATTGTGATACTTGTCTTAGCAATAAAAGTCATAGACTGCCTTTTGGTACATCTTTCATATCCTACTCTAAAATATTTAAAATTATTTATACCATTGTTTGGGGCATTGCCCCAACTATTTCTTTTGACAAATTCAGATTTTATGTCATTTTTATAGATTATTTCACTAAGTACATATGGTTATATCCTCTTCACCATAAATCTAAAATTTTCATAATTTTTTTCAGCTTTAGAAAGTTGGTCGAGAACTACTTTTAATTTACAATCAAAATAGTTTCCTTTGATAGTGGAGGTAAATATTAAGCTTTGACATCTTGTCTCTCAACTTATAGTATACAATACCTCAAGTCACTCCCACGTACTCCTTAACTAGTTGGCTCTGCTGAATACAAACATCGACTTATAATTGAAACTGGTCTCACGCTTTTACATTAGGACTCCATACCTCAACCTTTTGGTCAACAGCCTTTCAAACTATAGTCTACCTTATTAATTGTATGCTTTCTCTAGTCCTAGAATATCAGTCCCTATTTGAAATACAATTTCACAAACCTCCAAACCTTCAGAAACTAATAGTATTTGGTTGTCTATATTATCCATAGTTACGTCCTTATGTCTCCCATAAGATAATATCAAGATCTAAACCTTGTGTCTTCATAAGATACTCCCTTGAGCATAATGCTTTTCGATGTTATAACCCCTAACCATGAGTCTAACTTCATAATGCTTTCATAAGTCTACCTTTCCTTTCCAAAACCATGAGTCTCTTACTGTACAAGTCACTCCAATAAACATTCATCATTAGAGTATACTCCAATCCTGTCAGATGAGCCTCCCATGACACCATCCAGTTCTTCCCCTTAGGATCCAAACTCTACTACTACTCTAGTTCAGTAGCTACCCATTCCCTCAATTCCTTCTCTACTCCCTCTTCTCAAGTTTTTCCCATTGATGAGACAATATATTCAGAAACACAACTATTGTCTTGACCTCCTTCTAGACACCCAGTGATAATGAAGTACCTCAAACTAACCTAGCCCGTGTTAGTGACTCTCCACCGCCTATATTAATAATACAATCTCATAATTCCATAGCCTCCAGACATCTAATGATAACACGCTCCAAGAGTGATATTTTTAAACTATATCAATCATGGGATATAAAAGGAGAAACAAACTTTGTATACGAACAAAGACAAGTAGGCCATAACACGCAGTGAAATTAAATGAAAATCATAATCAATTGGAACACCAAGATTTACATAAAAAACCTCTCTAACGTGAAGCGTAAAAACCATAAGGCAAACTAGAGATAATCCACTATAAGAATAATGAATATATAAATCTCAAAGTCATTTGCCCAAAACCCAAGCAATAATCAAAAGAGAATAATTGGGATACAAAGATTATGTCACTATGCATAATATCAAATTTTTTCCTAAGTAATCATAACAAGAATCTGTTAGGATCAAGAGCACTAAGAGGGGGGGGGGTGGATTAGTGCAGCGGAATAGTTTCTGCGATTAAAATCGAAAGCTGCGACAAAGATGATTTCGATGTAAAATCAGATTCTTGGACTACTTTAGCTTAAGATTGAGTGGGATGACGTTAGAGTGAATCTACAAAGACAATTTGTAGTTTATGATAAAAATCAGAATGCAAGCGCAAACTGAAATGTGATGTTCGTACGATAAAACCGGTTTACATCTAAACGTCAACTTTCAAGATACTGAACTTTGAGATATGTTTTGTAAATGCGTAGAAAGCAGTTTGCAGTTATAATTGGAATCAAAACGTAAACGTAAATTGTAGTGTAATGATCGTACGAAAACGCTGATTTATGTCTAAACATAGATTCGGAAAGATCTGAACTTAGAGATATGTTTTGTAAATCCGCAGAAGGCAGTTTGCAGTTATAATTAGAGTCAAAACGTAAATGTAAACTGCAATGTAATGATCGTACGAAAACGCTGATTTATGTCTAAATGCAGATTCGGAAAGATCTGAACTTAGAAACTCGTTCGTAAAAGCGCAGAAGGCAGTAGCTATTTAGGAGATTTGCAGTAATGATAAAGTGCTCAAAGTAAATACAAACCGAGATTTAGAGTGGTTCGGTCAGTCTTGACCTACTCCACTTTTGGCTTCCTCCACCGACGAGGTCACCGACGTCAACTAGAGGCCTTCCTTCAATAGGCGAAGGCCAACTACCCTTTTATAGTTTCTCTCCTTTTGACAGGCTCAGGAGACAACCCTTACAGAACTTTTCTCTCCTCTCTTTACAACTCAAAACTTGAAGAATAGAAAGAGAAGAACTTTTGGCCTTTACAACAATTTGAGCTCTAAGAATCACAGAAAAGATCAAGATTTCGGTGTAGGTCTGTTTTCTTTCTATGCTGAATGGGTGGGGTATTTATAGGCCCCAACCCAGTTCAAATTTGGAGCTCAAAATGATTAAATCCCAGAATTTCGGGATCAAGCGGTTGCACCTCCTGACTGGAGCGGTTTCACCGCTTGGCAGAGCTCGAAGACTGAGCCCAGGCGGTTGCACCTCTCTGTTAGAGGCGGTTGCACCACCTGAGTCTGGCTCGGAGACTGAGCCCCAAGCGGTGCCACCTCCTGATTGAGGCGGTTGCACCTCCTGCTAGAGCTCGAAGACCGAGCTCAGGCGGTGCTACCTCTCTGTTAGGGGAGGTTGCACCGCCCAGTCTCACTCGGAGACTGAGCCCAAGCGGTGCCACCTCCTGGCTGGGGCGGTTGCACCGCCCAGTCTCCCTGGGAGACTTAGCCCAGGCGGTGCTACCTCCTGGCTTGGGCGGTTGCACCTCCTAGTGCAATCAGGGTCCGAATGGGTAGCTCCATTCGACCCAATTTCATTTTTTTAGGGGCCCAATTGCCCCAAGATTAAGCTAATGGGATCACCTCCCATTTCCAACTTAATCAACGTGCTAACTACATTTAATTCTAAGACAATTTCTGCAACTTTGTTTCGGTGCATCAATCGCTTCTTCCGGCGAGCTTCCGGCGAACTTCCGTCGATCATCCGATGAACCATTGGTGATGCTCCTACGGACTTTCGGCAAACTCTTGGACTTTCGACGATCCACTTGGCGAGTTCTAATGAGCTTCGCTTGGCAAGCTCCTGGACTTCTCGGATCTGTTTCCGCAGAACCTCCGACGACTGTCCGAACTTCCATCGAACTCTCGAACTCCCAACGTGATCATTGACTTGACTCCGGCGCAACTCCTGCTGTTTGTCTAACTTTCATCGTAGTTAATCCTGCACACTTATCTCAACACATAGATTAGACAACAAATGACAATTGACTTCATCATCAAAATCTGAGATTCAACAATCTCTCCCTTTTTTATGACGACAATCAATTGATAATGGAGTTAACCTTAACTCCCCCTGTCTATATGCTATAATTGAGATAAGTCAATCTTGAATTCAAGACCTAAGAATTCAAGCGACATATTGATAAGTTAAATCATTTGAACTTATCAATACTCCCATCATGATTCCCGTCATGATGCATCTCTCTGAAGATGATGTCAAGGCTTGACATCCATCATCAGATTTTATATAACAAGTTTGAATGATGGTAATTGTAACAATTCATCATATAGTTGGATATCAACATGTAAAGTTGTGAAGTAAGATTTTGATATCATTACATGATGTACATATTTCAAATATCTTAGCAAGTGTTACATTTCTTCACATGGTAAGGTATCAACTCAAGGCATAATGCAAACTCAAGGCATAATGCAAATTATTGCATCTGTTCATATATCTCTTGGTGATACAAAGATAGCATCAATTCATATATTCATATATTTCTCGGTGATGCAAGCATGGCATAATCATTTATAGCATCAATTCATATATTTCTCCCCCTTTGTCATCAACAAAAAGCATGGTAGTTATGATACCAAGAAAATAATATAAGCAAGCATATAGAGGAAGGCATTATACATAGATTGCTTTGAATACTTCTTCCCCCTTTTTTGTTATAATCATCCATATTTCAAGATGAAATTCATACGCAGGAATCATTTTATCAAATCTATTTCAGAAAAATTTCATACGCAGGAATCATATTTTGATACCAAGAAAATCCGATTTATAGCATTCGGACAATGAAATGCATTCGAACAAGATTATGCTACTGATTTTCAAATATAATCATGAAGACAAAATATTTTAACACATGTTATGTAATTAAGTGATTTGATCATTCAATAACGTCCGAAAAAAAATAGTTTTAACTAGATTATCTATTCGGACACATCACATACCAAAGAAAATGATACCATAAAAATCCGAGATATATTTACCATAAGGCACAGGACATATGTTTACCACGATAGATGTTTACAACCATATCAAGGATTAAGACAAAGCACATCATGGTGAGTAACATAAGGAGTTTACAACAACAACAGATGTTCATACAAGCTCATTCATGAGGTGGAAAATTAAAGTGCCTAAACAAGGAGTCAAATTGACTATGAATATGCTGCAGCTCAGATAGGATTTGATCTTGTCGTTGTTCAATCCGTTCTTGTCTCTGTTCGAATCGGTCCATCCGAATCCCAATATCTTCGATGGATGATGTATGAGTTTGCTCAAGTGGATGTGTTTCCTCAAAGGGACAGATCGGAGGAGATTGGGTACCCCTAAATACTGGTGTTTCCGGTTCAGGTTCAGGTTGAGGGGGATCAGTTCTTCTTGGCATTCTGTCCCAGTTACCGTTTCTATAATAACATCTTAGTCGGTGAAGTAGATTTTTGTTTATTATACTAAATCTATATACTTTTATTACTTCTTCTTCCGGTGGTATTAAAATATCGTAAGCTTTCATTATTCTAGTGATTATACCGCCATATGGGAGCATCATATCTTTCTTAGATAGTTCTAACATGTTTTGTTGGATAAGATAACCAAGACAGATGTCATGTCCTTTCATGATCAAATACATAGTTCCCAATTCTAATTGACTCACTTCATCATGATTGTCTTGTTTAGGAAGAATTATGCTAGTCAGGATATGATGAAGTATCTTAGTGTTTAAAGGCAGTAGATGTTCACAACTTTTAGGAACAAATGCTAAGTTGGGATTGGCAAAGATTGTTCCTAAGGCTTCAAGATAGGATGTTCCAATAGTTTCATCATCCCATGATCCTCTAAAGTAAAGTCCTATGCTTTTCATGGGAATGCCTTTCATATCACAAATGAATCTATCCGTGATTGAGATGTGTTGTCCTAAGAGATAGGTGGACATTCTTTCTTCATCATCTATTTGTATGTTATTGTAAAACAATCTAACGAGTCTTGGATATATGGGTTCGTTAATTTACAAGATTGGAAGTAGATCTAGGTTTGCAAACCAATGGATAGTCTCTAAGTCTCTTAGTTCATTCAGATCTACGTATTTTCCCTTATTGACACTCCTAAGTTCGAAAGAGGAAAATTTTTCAGTATGGTTTTTCGAATCAAAAAGGGTGAGATCAAAGTCTTCTACTAATCTCCTCTTTCCCTTGTCCCTTGAGGATCTTCTAGATCCCATAACTACTACTGTTTAGAGGGATAATGATAAGCAAGAGTAAATGAAAGAGTTTAAGGGTTTCTTAGAGAGTACCTTCGTGAAATCTTCAAGAGAGGGAAGGATTGTTGATGTTTTGCTCCGAAATGAGGGGTATTTGGGATGCTACACGGGTTGAAATGGGGATGGAGGAGGCTTGGAAGAGTAGAGGAGGGAAGGGAGTGAGTTGGGGTCGGTTTCACCGCCGGCCCTAGCTCGGGTTAAAAAGGGCAGAGTTGTGGGCGGTTGCACCTCCGGCTAGAGCGGTGCAACCGCTGGCAACCCGTGATAGCTGGAGGTGCCACCGCCAGCTGGGGAGGTGCCACCGCCTGCAGGCAGTGAGCACTTTGTTCTGATCAGCGTGATTTGATCTGGGAGTTTTTTGTCTTGAGAAGAGTTTTCATTCATAGCAATTAACTTTACTTACGTAATTACGTATGAGTTTTTATTTTAAGGCAAAGACTCTTGTATGATCAAGATAGATCTTTTAACGTGCATACTCCCAATATTGTACACATGTTTGTGATAGATTATTCAACTTGGTAACCCTTTCAAGTTCATGACATACTTCATGATACAGACTTGGATTCGGATGAAATTGATGGGTTCGAAAATCAAAGGATATGTGAATTTGGGAATCATACATTTTTAATTCAAAAAAAAAAAATCAAGGTTGTATCTAAATCGCATTTGTGATTTTATAATTTCCACCTGTTATTTAAGCTAGAGAGCATTGCGAGTTCCTTTTTGGATCTTGGGTCATAGCTATCGAGAATCAAGGAGTAGAATATCATTTCTTACTCCAGCTCGAAATTTTATGTTTTTACAGGAAGGGATGATTTTTAGGTACCCATTTACTTTTTGGTGCCTCACAAATAGATCTACATTGTCTATCATGTTGCATAGAATTTATCATGGTTCGTTTAGGGACCCAAATCAATTTGTTTGGACTAATTTTCTTGAATGGACAAAAATGTGTCTTGTGTCCAACTTTGCAACAAAAGTTGCATTTGTTTTGATATCGAACATGTAAGATGGAGCCTTTTATTAAGGTGGATGGATTTTGGTGAGGACTTCTCACGAATCCAATTCCACTTCTTTTGGGAACGTGACCCTTATTTGTAAGGATCATGTTTAATGACTTGCTACCAACCTCGAATTTCTTCAAGGTGTCCTTAAGTAGCATGTTTTCCTTTTGGAGAGTTTCTAGATCATGGCATTTTATGCATGAGCTTAAACTATCATGATGTTTAGCTTCTAACTTATCGAAATTACAAATAAGACTATCATGCTCCTTTTTTAGCAATTTGTACTTTCTACTAATAGTCTTATATTCATCAAATAATTCATGGAAAGCATTTAATAATTCATCAAATGATAAATCTGCATCTATTAAATTTGTTACCTCATCTCCGATGGCCATTAAGGCGTAATGAGCAACTTGCTCGGTGTTGGACTCCTCTTCTTCGGATGCGCTCGAGTCATCCCAAGTTGCTTGAAGCGCCTTCTTCTTTGATGTTCTCCTTTTGACTTGGGGATAATCACTCTTGTAGTGTCCCGGCTTTTTATATTCATAGCAAATAATTTGGTCCTTCTTGGGTTCAAGTTTGTTTTTTGCGTCATTCTTAAACTTGTTTCTTTTAAAGAATTTTTTAAATTTTCTTGTTAGAAGTGCAAAGTCATCATCACAGTCCTCATCACTTGAGTTTTCTCTCAAGTGGCATTCTGAAGTTTTAAGTGTCATATCCTTCCTGTTCTTTGGAATGATGTCTTCTTGCTCTTCATGAGCTTTACAAGTCATTTCGTAGGTCATTAATGACCCGATTAGTTCTTCAAGAGGGAAGTTGCGCAGATCTTTTGCCTCTTGAATAGCAGTGACTTTAGGATCCTAACTCTTAGGAAGGGATCTTAGTATCTTATTTACGAGCTCAAAATCCGAAAAGCTTTTCCTGAGTCCTGTTAGACCGTTGACGACATTCGTGAACCGAGTAAACATGTCGCCAATGGTTTCACTCGGTTTCATCCGAAAAAAGTTCGAAAGAATGTAACAGCAAATTGATTTTTGACTCTTTCACTCTACTTGTGCCTTCGTGAGTCACTTCGAGTGTATGCCAAATATCAAATGCGGTTTCACAAGTTGAAACACGGTTAAACTCATTTTTATCAAGCGCACAAAATAAGGCATTCATAGCCTTTGCATTAAGAGCAAAAGCCTTCTTCTCCAATTCATTCCAATCGATCATTGGAAGAGAAGACTTCCAAAATCCATTTTCGACAAGATTCCATAGTTCAAAATCCATCGAAATAAGAAAGATCCTCATTCGAGTCTTCCAGTAGGTGTAGTCCGTCCCACTGAACATGGGTGGACGTGTAATAGAATGCCCCTCTTGGTTTCCGGCATATGCCATCTCTCTTAGGTTTTAATCCGTTAGAGAGTTAACCTTGCTCTTATACCAATTGTTAGGATCAAGAGCACTAAGAGGGGGGGGGGGTGAATTAGTGCAGCGGAAAAGTTTCTGCGATTAAAATCGAAAGCTGCGACAAAGATGATTTCGATGTAAAATCAGATTCTTGGACTACTTTAGCTTAAGATTGAGTGGGATGATGTTAGAGTGAATCTACAAAGATAGTTTGCAGTTTATGATAAAAATCAGAATGCAAGCGCAAACTGAAATGTGATGTTCGTACGATAAAACTGATTTACGTCTAAACGTCAACTTTCAAGATACTAAACTTTGAGATATGTTTTGTAAATACGCAGAAAGCAGTTTCCAGTTATAATTGGAATCAAAATGTAAACGTAAACTGTAGTGTAATGATCGTACGAAAACGGCGATTTACGTCTAAACACAGATTCAGAAAGATATGAACTTAGAGATATGTTTTGTAAATCCGCAGAAGGCAGTTTGCAGTTATAATTGGAGTCAAAACGTAAACTGTAATGTAATGATCATACAAAAACGCCGATTTACATCTAAATGCAGATTCGGAAAGATCTGAACTTAGAAACTCGTTTGTAAAAGCGCAGAAGACAGTAAATATTTAGGAGGTTTGCAGTAATGATAAAGTGCTCAAAGTAAATGTAAACCAAGATTTAGAGTGGTTCGGTCAGTCTTGACCTACTCCACTTTTGGCTTCCACCACCGACGAGGTCACCAACGTCAACTAGAGGCCTTCCTTCAATATGCGAAGGCTAACTGCCCTTTTACAGTTTCTCTCCTTTTAACAGGCTCAGGAGACAACCATTACATAACTTTTCTCTCCTCTCTTTACAACTCAAAACTTGAAGAACATAAAGAGGATAACTTTTGGCCTTTACAACAATTTTGAGCTCTAAGAATCACAGAAAAGATCAAGATTTCGGTGTAGGTCTATTTTCTTTCTGTGCTGAATGGGTAGGGTATTTATAGGCCCCAACCCAGTTCAAATTTGGAGCTCAAAACGATCAAATCCCGGAATTCCGGGATCAGGCGGTTGCACCTCCTGACTGGACCGGTTGCACCGCTTGGCAAAGCTCGAAAACTGAGCCCAAGCGGTTGCACCTCTCTGTTAGGGGCGGTTGCACCGCCTAAGTCTGGCTTGGAGACTGAGCCCCAGGTGGTGCCACCTCCTGACTGAGGCGGTTGCACCTCCTGCCAGAGCTCGAAGACCGAGCTCAAGCGGTGCTACCTCTCTGTCAAGGGAGGTTGCACCGCCCAGTCTCGCTCGGAGACTGAGCCCCGGTGGTGCCACCTCCTGGCTGGGGCGGTTGCACCACCCAGTCTCCCTAGGAGACTTAGCCCAAGCGATGCTACCTCCTGGCTTGGGCGGTTGCACCTCTTGGTGCAATCAGGGTCCGAATGGGTAGCTCCATTCGGCCCAATTTCGATTTTTCAGGGGCCCAATTGCCCCAAGATTAAGCTAATGGGATCACCTCCCATTTCCAACTTAATCAACGTGCTAACTACGATTAATTCTATGACAATTTCTGCAGCTTTGCTTCGGTGCGTCAATCGCTTCTTGGCGATCATCCGATGAACCCTCGGTGATGCTCCTGCGGACTTCCGGCAAACTCCTGGACTAGCGACGATCCACTTGGCGAGTTCCGACGAGCTTTGCTTGGCAAGCTCCTAGACTTCTCGGATCTGTTTCTGCAGAACCTCCGACGACTGTCCGAACTTCCGTCGAACTCTCGAACTCCCAACGTGATCATTGACTTGACTCCGGCGTAACTCCTACTGCTTGTCTAACTTTCATCATAGTTAATCCTGCACACTTATCTCAACACATAGATTAGACAACAAATGACAATTGACTTCATCATTAAAATCCGAGATTCAATAGAATCTACTATAGATTTGATCTAACTTGAGGTGAGAACACTATTGGATAATTGAGAACCGTCTCTCTTTGTTGTATTTGTCATCTACCCTTTCCTTCTCTTATTTTTTTATCATTTTCTCCTTTTTTTGAATTAAGTTGCTGCTACAATTTTCTGCCTTATTGTTGTAATTTTTTTTTTCACAACCACCTCATCGCTCTTATTAAATCTATGGTATTTTGTTGAAAGGGAGGTGGGCTATAGGCTATTAAAGTCCACTATGGGTTGAACTTGTGGGTTGTTAGCCCAACAACCTCTCCCTTCATCCCATGAGAAAGGTTGTCCCATGACTTATCAATATGAAGCCATGTCGACCAGATGTCTACATATCTCCTGCCTTTCTTTTAGTAAGGTCTTTGTCAACATGTCTGCTCCATTATCATTCGTATGAATTTTCTGAAGCTACAACTACTTCTCTTCGAGTACATTTCGAATCCAATGGTATCTGATATCTAAATTCTTTGACTTAAAATGAAAAATTAGGTTCTTCCACAAATGGATGACACTCTAGCTATCATAATTCACTATAGTTTTCCTGTTTTAGTCTCAATTCTTGTAAGAATTCTTTTATCAATAATATTTCTTTGCATACCTCTATAGTAGCAATATATTCTACCTATGTGGTGGAGAGAGCAATACACCTTTGTAATCTAGATTGCTATGACACAGATTCTCTTGCAAAAATAAGTACAAAATATGATATGGATTTCCTTGTATCTTTATCTCTTGCCATATCTACATTTGTATAACCTGTCAACACAGGTGATTTACCTTCAAAGTTTAAATAAACCTTAGAGCTCCATCTGAGATATATAAAGATCCACTTCACTACTGCTTAGTGCTCTTTACCTAGATTTGCAAGAAATCTACTAGTAATACCCCACTGCATATGTGATGTTTGGCCTCGTACATACCATTGCATACATTAAACTTCCAACTACTAAAGCATAAGGAGCCTTTTGTATTTTCTCCTTCTCCTCATCATTTGACGGACTTTGTCTGAGCACAATTTGAAGTGACATGCAAGAGGAGAACTAACTAGCTTTGCATTGCTTATGTTGAACCTTTCCAATATCTTCTTGATGTATTTCTCCTATGACAACTAAATCTTTTTGTTTTTTCTATCATGGAAAATCTATATACCTAGAATTTGCTTTGTTAGCCCTATGTCCTTCATAAAAAAAGACTCACTCAGTTCCTTCTTCAACCTGTCAATTGTAGATATATCTTTCTTAAGAATAAGCATGTCATCAACATAAAGTAAGAAAATAATAAAATCCTCACCAAACCATTTAATGTACATATAATGATATGAAGTCGTTCTTTTGTATTCATTTTCAATCATAAATAAATCAAACTTTCTTTCTTTGAGCTTGCTTCAGCATAAACAAGCTCTTTCTCAACTTGCGGACAAAGTTCTCATTACCTTTGACTTTGAAGCCTTCTGGTTGCTCAATATAAATTTTCTCCTTTAAATCACCATGAACGAAAGCTGTTTTCATATCTAACTGCTCAACCTCTAAGTCTTAGCTAGTAGCAATAACAAGAGCAACACGAATAGAAGACATTTTAACAATAGGAGAAAAAATCCTTTCAAAGTCAATACCTTTCTTTTGACCAAAGCCTTTCACAACTAATCTAGCTTTGTACTTTAGTTGAGAACAATATTCTTGAGTATTCAACCTAAAAACCCACTTATTCTTCAAGGCCTTTATTCCCTTTGGTAGTTGCACCAAATCGTAAATGTGGTTCTTCTGAAGAGCATCCATCTCTTCCTGCATAGCAACTAACCACTTCTTTTTCTGCTCACTTTCAACTACTTCTTGGTAACTCTCTGGTTCATCTATAATAGTAAGCATCACAAACTTATATGTAGAGAATCTTTTGAAAGGTTGACATTGTCTAGAAGATCTTCTTAATTGAGGTTCTATGGGAAGTTGCTCCCCAACTTCTTCTTGCTCAAAATGTCCTATAGGTAGTGTTAGGAATGAGTCGGCACTAAGAGGGGGGGGTGTAAATTAGTGCAGTAGATAAAAACGTCAGTTTTAAAAACTGTCATTTCGATTAAACCCATTTCGAAAAGATATTAACTTGAAAACATAAGGGAGCATATTGAAAGCAATAAGAAGGTAAAACAATTTCCAGTAAAACTAAATTACTCAAAAAGAAATGAAATCGATTTATAGTGGTTCGATTGCTATGACCTATATCCACTTTTGATTCCTCCTCCGTGGAGGCCACTAGCTTTCACTATGGATCTTCCTTTAATGGGAGAAGATCAACTGCCCTTACAACTTGATTCTCCTTTTGACAGGTTCAGGAGAGAACCTTTACAACCCCCTTACTCCTCTCTTAAACTATACTAATACTTAAAGCTTTTAGAGGAGTTCTCACAAGATTACAACAGCATTTTTCTACTTTTTTTTTTTTTGCTCTCAATTCTTATGTGTGTTAACCAGGGATGAGAGGGGTATTTATTAGCCTTAAGTGGATTCAAACTTAGAGCCTAAAAGAGTCTCATCCTCGATTTTTGGGCTCCTGGCGGTACCATTGCCTACAACACTGACACTGGGCGGTACCACCGCTTGACACCCTACTACTAGATGGTGCCACTGCTTGAAAATATCTTAAAGACTATGTTTGGGTGGTACCATCCCCCAGACTGATAGTACCACCGTCTGACATAGTCTCGAAGACCATGCCACGATAGTTTCAACTGTTGGGTCACTGTTTAGGTCTTTCACTTGGCCTAACACAACTTAAACTTGGGTCCAATTGACCCTTAATTGTGTTGGCCCAATTCCAACCCAATTATCTGTAAAACCTAATTCGATCTAGATAATTATTATAAAGCAAATAATTATTACAAAGCTAATCAAATATTGTTCGACATGTCATTGATTTATCGACACCTCATACGATTCTTCGACGCATCGTTCTCTCTTACAACCTATTGCTCAATCAGCTAGTTGAACTCTGTAACTATAATTTCTTGACATAATTTCTACTTTTCTTGGCCTGATGCCCGAATCCATGGCCCGAAGCCTTCCGCCGATATGTCGACCGTTCCTCCGGCTCGATGTTCAATCTTTTGACATGTTCCACTTCGGCCCAACATGATTCTTGTTACTTTAATTGTCTCTCCCTGATCGAAGCTTCCAACATCACTCAAAATGCAGATCAAGTCATCAACACTATCAATTGGTTTCATCATCAAAATCTGAGATTTAACAAGTAGATCAACATCAGGCTGTACATTATCTTCCTGCATATCTCCCCCATTACCCTGATGTATTGGAGGAATAACTGAGTCACAATATGCTAATCCTTTTGCAGAAGTCTTGGCTGGTGCCTTCTTTTTTAAATCCTTAAGGGTTTGATCCTCAAAGAAGATTATATCTCTGCTTCTAAATACCTTCTACTTTTCTGGATCCAAAAGCCTATAACCAAACTGATTATATGAGTAGCTAAGAAAAATATATTCTTTTGTCTTACCATCCAACTTGGATCTCTTATTATTTGGAATGTATGCAAATGCACGATAACTAAACACTCTCAAATACCTATAGGAAATATCTTTTCCTAACCATATATGCTCTACAACATCACCATCTAGCTTGGCCTGTGAAAGCATACATATGATATTTTCTATGATGGTGCGGTTCATCCTCTCTACAATAGCATTATGTTGAGGTGTACTAGGAACTATCATCTCATGTTGGATGCCATGTGACTTACAATATCATTAAACAATCCTGTATACTCACCACCATTATATGATCTTATGTATTTCAATTGTATTTCTATTGTTGAATCTTGGATTTTGATGATGAAACCAATTGATAGTGTTTATGATTTTTGAGTGTCGTAGGAAGCTTCGATTAGAGAGAGATAATTAAAGTAGGAAGAATCATGTTGGGCTAGAATGGAACATGTTAGAAGATTGGACGTTAAACCGGAGGATCAATCGACATACCGACAAAAGACTTTAGGTAATAGGTTCAGGCATTGGGCCAAGAAGAGCGTAAATTGCACCAAGAAAATTGGAGTTGCGGAGATCAATTGGTTAATTGGGCAATAGGCTATAGAGAGGACAATACGTCGAAGAATCGGATGAGGCATCGATAAACTAATGACATGTCAAACAACATTTGATCTAGGCTTATAATAATTATCTAGATCGAAGTAGGTTTTCGGTGTAATTGGGTTAAAATTGGGCCAACTCAATTAAGGGCCAATTGGGCCCAAGTTTGGACTATGTTGGGTGAAGTGAAAGGCCCAAACAGTGACCCAACAGATGGAACCGTCGGTGGCATAGTCTCCAAGACGGTGTCAAGCGGTGGTACCGCTCAATGGCAGGGTGTCAAACGGTAGTATATTAGGACTCTAGCTTGGAGAGTCCTAATTGAGAGGGATATTCATGTGAAACCTACCTAAGCCGACCCCTATTAAAGAGGTGAAGAGGCCGGCTAGGGTTAGGAGGTTGTTTCTTAGAGAAGAATAATGAGTTGTAAAGGAATATGAGTCTTGAGTATGAGTCCTATTAGGAGTTGGTTATAAGTAGGAGTCTTGAGTAGGAGTCCTATTAGGAGTTAGGGTTTAGAAGCCCTATAAATAGTCATGTATTCCTCCTCTTTTCATAAGCAATAGATGAATCTTTTCTGCAGCTATTGAGCAGCAACTTGGAGGGAGAAACCCCTATAGAGTATCAAGGAGGTCGTTCCCCTAAAGAGATCAACCCCAAGTTTAGAATTTGCAAGGGTTCGAACACCTGGTATTAGAGCAACATTCTTAGCATCTCGCTGCCCTTCCACAACCATCCATCAACCCTCCACAACCACCTAATGAAATTTCCACAATTGCTTAAGAGATCGTTATCAAATTTCGCCGTCATCTCCACCACCACGGATCATCCTTTGATCTCTCCGTAAATTGCAACAGGTTCTGGTTTTCTACCTTACTACTGCTGCAATTTAGTTATCCTTATTTAAAAATCCCAAAAAAAATTATTCCTATATTGCTGCATAAACATTTTATCATAAAGTTTTCATCTCTACGACGAAAGATACATTGCAGAATTCCAACCGTATAGCACCGTCTGTTTGATCTTGCTACTGTGTTTTTTCTATTTAAATCTCTACAAAATTTTTATGACATCTTTGACATTTCCTAACAGCATATTTTCTTTCGTGTTGTCAAAAAATTCTCAATATAAACCATTGATATTTTACGTCTAATCTGCTATACTTGAAAATCTGCACTGTAAAATTTCAACCGCATAGCGCTGTTTGTTTGATCTTGATACTATGTTATTTCTATCCAAATCTCTACGAAATTTTTATGATATCTTTGACACTTCCTAACAGTAGATTTTCCTTTGGCTTCATTAAAAAATTCTTAATATAAATCACTGATCTTTTACGTCCAATCTGCTATACTTCATAATCTGTGCTACAGAAAATTTCAGCCGCATATTGTTGCCTTAACCCATCTATTTGTAATTTTTTTGAATGAAATTTCTTATACACTTCATAGATTATCTTGGATTTCATCTAAGATTTATCTATTAAGGAATTCATTTTTAAAAATGATTTTGTGTTGCTGCAAATTTTTGTCATAAATCGCTGAAATTTTTTGACGAGAATTCTGCAATCACAACTTGCACTAATTTTCTTGCTGTTATACTGCCAAAATTTTCTTGATTAAATTAGACATCCTTGCTGTCATATAAACTGTGATTTTGCTATCAATTCCCTCCTAAATTCTCTCAAGTTTTTGGTGGAAATTACGTCTAGAAACCATTATTTCTTCGACGATAATTCTACTCTTACAAGACAACACATACTTGCTGCAATTTCCATTGATTTCTATCAAACCTTTGCTACCATCTACCACAGATCCAAAATTCATCCACAGCCCTAAAACTTTATTAAACCACACCATCAAACTACAGCCAAACTAGCCACAAAATAAGCCTAAACCGTAGCCTATGTCTACCAATCCACCAACCCTTTCGACAATCACCTCTCTCAACCAATACATGCCTTTAACCCGACAACAAAAGAGAGATCTTAACATCACAGATTTGGTAGCATATACTATGGCATCTGAGGATGTAATCAATGCTAAATTTAAAGCCTTCGAGGTGAGAATGGAGGATAAAATTCGGACGCTCTTTACTGAACTCAGATTGGGCCGACCACTAAGCCCGAAGAAATCACATCAAGGAGAGAGCTTTGCCCAATCGCACCAAGCCCGAAGATATAACTTCCATGAGAGGGAAAGCTCTATGACTGACCCCAATTATCCATGCATGAGAGTGGACTTCCCTAGATGGGAAGAAGGAGACCCGATTGGTTGGATCTCGCGCGCGGAGCGATATTTTCGGTACCACAAAACCGCGGATGCATCTATGGTGAAAATTACAGCTATACATCTTGAAGGGGATGCTATACAGTGGTTTGACTAGTTTAAACATACTTATGGAGTCCTTTCATGGTGACAATTCAAAGAAGGATTACTGATCCGCTTCAGACCAACCGATTATGAGAATATTGACGGACAACTAGCAAAGATCCGACAAACCTCCACCATTCAGGAGTACCAAACAAGGTTTGAAAGGTTATCTAATCAAACTTGTGATTGGTCTAAAAAATAGCTATTAAGGACCTTCATTGGGGGCTTGAAGCTGGAGATCCGAGGAGAAGTTAAAGCGTGACAACCGTATACGCTTATGGCAGCCATCTCTTTCGCACGACATCAAGAGGAGCAATTGAACCATGAAGCTCGGAGGACTAGGGTCGCTCCTCAACTAATAATATTGAAGCCCTCAGTCCCCCCTACTGTCGACCAAGTCCCTACACCAAAGAGGTTAACAAGAGAAGAGCTTCGGGAGCGATATGTGAAGGGGTTATGTTGGCATTGTGACAAGCCGTGGAGCCATGAGCATCGCTATAGTAAAGGGAGACTTGATTGAACCAATAGAAGAAGAGGTCATTGAACATTCAGTAGAGAGCCTTAAATGTGAAGAAGAAGATGCAGAAGAAGAGCCACAACCGATCGAAGTTACGATAGATGCACTAGCCAACTACTCAAACCCGCAAATGATGAAAGTTGGAGGCCTTCTCAAACAACAACCGATCACTGTTCTCATCGACACGGGCAGTACTAATAACTTTCTAAATAGTAAGATTGCTGTCCAAATGGCTTTACCTATCGAGAATTGCAGCAGGTTTGACGTTAAGGTCGTCGATGGATGGAATTTGAAGTATGATCGTAGGTGCCCTCAAGTGAAACTGCTGCTGATCATGAGGCCTTACCAAGAGATAATTACATATTTCTTCCTTCTCCCTCTTGATGATCATAAGGCCATGCTCAAAATTAAATGGTTGACAATATTAGGTGATATTTCTTTGAATTTTATGCAACTAATTATGAAATTTTATAGTAAGGAGAAATAGGTGATACTGAATGGGAAACGTGGGGGCGACGTAACGATGATTTGCACACAACAAATGAAGTAGGTTTTGCATAAAGCATGCAGTAGCCTTTTGGTACAACTTGAGCAGCAAACTAAGGGAGAGCCAATAGAATTTGAAGATCCAAACCTACTTCCTTCGCTTGTTGAATTTTCAGATATATTTGATGAACCGCTTAACCTATCTCTTACCCGTCGGCATGATCATTATATAATGATTCTTTCAAGCAAACCTCCAGCAAATACTCGGCCATATCAGTATCTACATCTCTAGAAGGATAAAATAGAAAGTATTGTAAAAGAGATGCTCGAAATAGGAGTTATTCGGCTAAGTTGCAACCTCTACTCTTCACCGGTGCTACTTATACGCAAGAAGGACAGAACATGGCGAATATGCATTGATTATTGAGCTCTCAATGGCATAACCATCAAGGACAAATACCTTATTCCAATAGAAGATGAATTTCTAGATGAAAGGGAGCACAAATCTTCACAAAGCTGGACCTTTGATCCGGGTATTATCAAATACGAGTGTGCGAAGAAGACATACCGAAAACCACCTTTTGAACACACAACAACCACTATGAATTTTTGCTTTCTTCAACAGAAGGTGGAATATCTTGGGCATATCATATCAGAGGAAGGTGCAGCAATGGACCCCTTCAAAATTGGAGCAATGCAAAACTGGCCGACCTTGAGAAACATAAAATTGCTACATGGCTTTCTGGGTTTAATAGGCCACTACCGCAAGTTCATGAAAAACTATGGAAAGATAAGTGCACCACTTACTTCCTTACTGGAAAAAGATATCTTCCAATGGTTGGACAGAGCCTCCGTTGCCTTTGACAAACTTAAGGTAACCATGACGACGATGCCGGTGCTAACACTACCAGATTTCAATCAACCCTTCGTTATTGAGGCCAACGCTTCTGGAGTCAGAATTGGAGCCATTCTCATGCAAGATGGTCGACCACTCATATACACTAGCAAGGCATTATCTCCCTCCCATCAAAATAAGTCAACATATGATAAGGAGATGCTCGCCATTGTGCGCGTAGCAATAAGGTGGAGACCCTACTTGATTGGTCGACGATTTCAAATTAAAACTGACTATAAAAGCCTCAAGTACTTTTTGGAGCAAAAGATATCATCCCCTGAGCAGCAAAAATGGGTAACAAAACTTCTTAGATTTGATTATAAAATAACTTACAAAAAGGGGAAAGAGAATGTTCTTGCAGATGCGCTTTCGTAGCAACCCGAGCAAGCTGAGGTTTCGATCATTTCACTTTCGACCAGCGACTTCCTTGAGGATATTAAGATAGAATGGAAGGAAGATTTAGAGACTAATAAGATTATAAAAAAATTGAAGGAAGCACCAAGCTCCGTGACTCATTACAATTGGGACTCAAAAGAATTACACTATAAGGGATGCATTACGCTTGTGACAAATTCTACTTGCATCTTCACAGCAGATTTTGGACAAAGTTATTCCATATGCAGGGTAGTAAATTGAAAAGGAGTATGATATATCACCCACAAACTGATGGCCAGACGAAAGTATGTGCTTGGAGACAGCCCAAAGCCACCCACCAAATAAGACTACCAAAGGAGAACTCCAGACCCACCCAAGTGCCATTATTGATCGACAGATCGTGACTCCATAATGATGACCCACTAATGAAGTGCTAATACAATGGTCGAACCTACCAATAGAAGATGCCACTTGAGAGAACTATGACGACTTGAAGATCAAATTCCTAGAATTCATGAATCATCAGCCTCGAGGACATGGCTGATTTGAAGAGGGCGGGTATGTTAGGACTCTAGCTTGGAGAGTCCTAATTGAGAGGGATATTCATGTAAAACCTACCTAAGCTGACCCCTATTAAAGAGGTGAAGAGGCCGGCTATGGTTAGGAGGTTGTTTCTTCAAGAAGAATAAGAAGTTGTAAAGGAATAGGAGTCTTGAGTAGGAGTCATATTAGGAGTTGGTTAGAAGTAGGAGTCTTGAGTAGGAGTCATATTAGAAGTTAGGGTTTAGAAGCCCTATAAATAGTAATGTATTCCTCCTCTTTTCATAAGCAATAAATGAATCTTCTTTACAGCCTTTGAGCAGCAACTTGGAGGGAGAAACCCCTATAGAGTTCCAAGGAGGCCGATCCCCTAAAGAGATCAACCCCAAGTTTAGAATCTGCAAGGGTTCTAATATGGTACCACCCAGACATAGTCTCTCAAGCGGTAGTACCTGTTGAATCTCGGATTTTGATGATAAAATCAATTGATGGGTTATTTGATCTAATCCATATTATTGAGTTAAGTATGCAGGATTAACTATGATAACCAGAAAACACAAAGCAAGAATACCAGAGTCAAGTTCGATGGACATTTAAGAGTCCGAAGAATCGTCGGAGATGCTGTCAGAACCAACCGAGAAGAAATCGGGAACCTGTCGGAATTTTCGAAAGTTCGCCGAAGAGATCGTTGGAGGTTCATGGAGATCACCGAGAAGGCTCGGCTACTCATTAAAGTCATCACAAGTTCAGGAGCTTGCTGGGAGCCCATCAGAAGAAAGTTCGTCGGAAAGCTCGCCGGAACAAGACTCGACATTCGCGGTTGAAAACTTGCTTAGGATGTGTTTTGGTTATGTAGTTCACTTGTAATTAGGATTAGGATTAAGAGATAATCCTATATCCTGGTTAGGGGCCAACTGGGCCTAAAGTCAGATTTGGTTTAGGCTAAGATTAAGCTAAACCAGCGAACCGGAGAGCCAGGCGATGGCATCGCCTGGCTGGGTGGTGGCACCGCCCAACACCCGAGAGCTGGGCGGTGACACCTCTTGGGCTGGGCGGTTGCACCGTCCAGCACCCGAGCGCTGGGCGGTGGCACCGCTTGGCTGGGCAGTGGCACCGCTAGCATCGGGAACCCCAAGAGAATTCAAATTTTGGAGCCCAAATTTTGGAGCCCAAATTTGAATCCTCTTGATGCCTATATATACCCCTCAAATCTCAGTTGAGATTACAACTTTTTGAGCAGCAATTGATTGAGAGAAAGCTCTTAAAAAAGGTCTTAGAAAGTCTAGTTTTCAATTTGCTAGTATTCATCTCATTCCTTCTCGAAAATCTGTAAGAGAGTGAACCGCTTGTAAAGAGTTGTAAGAGGGGTATTTGCCCTTCCATTTCAAGAGAGTTGCTAGTGGAAGGTGGGAGCCTCATCGAAGAGGGGCCTCGCAAGTGGAGTTGGTCATTTGACCGAACCACTCTAAAATCGGCGTGATCTCTGGTTTGCATTTCATTACTGCATTTATCTTTCTGCAAACCTTTACTTTGCTAAGTTCACTGCCCTCATCTTATTACGTACGCTTTCAACGCAATTAAGACGATTTCATACGAAATATTATTTTTATCGTATGAAAGATTTTCTAAAACCTAAGTTTTAATCCGTTGCACTAATTCACCCCCCCCTCTTAGTGCCGCTCCGATCCAAACAATTGGTATCAGAGCAAGGTTATCTCTCATATTTGGTTTAATACCCAAGAGTGATGGCTTACTCCGGCATGCAAGAGGGTCATTCTATCACACGTCCACCTATATTTAATGGGTTAGATTACACGTATTGGAAGACTCGGATGAGGATCTTCCTCATTTCTATGGATTTCGAGCTTTGGACTATTGTTGAAAACGGATTTCAAAAATCTTCTCTTCCGATGAGCGAATGGAATGAATCGGAGAAGAAAGTTTTTGCTTTAATTGCAAAGGCTATGAATGCCTTGTTTTGTGCACTAGACAAAAATGAATTTAATCATATTTCAATTTATGATTCGGCTTTTGATATTTGGAGAACTCTTGAGGTCACTTATGAAGGCACTGGCCGAGTGAAAGAGTCCAAAATCAACATTCTTGTGCACTCTTACGAACTTTTCCGAATGAAACCAAGTGAGTCCATCGGAGACATGTACACCCGGTTTCCGGATGTCATCAATTGACTCAAAGCTCTTGGTAAAGATTTTACTAACTTTGAACTAGTAACTAAAATCTTAAGATCCCTCCCTAAAAGTTGGGATCCAAAAGTTACGGCCATTCAAGAGGCCAAAGACCTTAAAACATTCCCTCTTGAAGAACTCATTGGGTCTCTAATGACCTACAAAATGACATGTCAAGCTCATGACGAGCTTGAAAACCCCCTTCCAAAGAACAGGAAGGATATGACACTCAAATCACAAGAAGACCACTTGAAAGGAACATCAAGTGATGAGGACAGTGACAATGACATTGCACTTTTGACTCAAAAATTCAAAAAATATTTAAGGAAGAACAAATTTAAAAATAATACAAAAAACAAATTTGAACAACAGAAGGACCAAGTGATTTGCTATGAATGCAAAAAATCGGGACACTACAAGAACGATTGCCCTCAAGCCAAAAAGAGAACACCAAAGAAGAAGGCACTCAAGGCAACATGGGATGATTCAAGCACATCCGAAGAAGAGGGGTCCAACACCGAGCAAGTTGCTCACTACGCCCTAATGGCCTTCGAAGAAGAGGTAACAGATTTAATTAATGCAGATTTACCATATCATGATTTATTAAATGCCTTTCATGAGTTATTTGATGAATGTAAGACAATTAGTAGAAAATACAAATTGATAAAAAAGGAGCATGATAGTCTTACGTGTGCTTTTGATAAATTAAAAACTGAATATCATGATAGTCTAGCTCCATGTGCTAAATGCCATGATTTAGAAACTCTCCAAAATGAGAACTTAGCACTTAAGGACACCTTGAAGAAATTCGAGGTCGGTAGCAAGTCCTTAAACATGATCCTTACAAATAAGGGTCACGTTCCTAAAAGGAGTGGAATCGGATTTGTGAGAAGTACTCACCAAAATCCAACCACCTTCATTAAAGGTCCTATCTTACATGTTCAACACCAAAGCAATTGCAACTTTTGTTGCAAATATGGACATATAACTTACCAATGTCCATTCAAGAAAATTAGTCCTAACAAGTCTATGCAACATCATAAACAAGTTAGATTAGTTTTTGAGGCACCCAAAAGCAAATGGGTACCTAAAAATAATTCCTTCTTGTAGAAACATACACCATCACATGCTAGGAGCAAGAGATGGTATCTTGATAGTGGATGCTCAAGGCATATGACCAGAGATCCATCCTAATTCACCAAGCTCACTAGCATGGACGAAGGCTATGTCACCTTCGGAGACAACAACAAAGGCAAAATCATTGGCAAGGGAACCATAGGTAACAAATCAAGTTTTTCCATTGATGATGTGTTACTAGTTGATGGATTAAAACATAATCTATTGAGCATTAGTCAATTATGCGATAAAGGTTATATCGTTAGATTTGAATCAAATATGTGCATTATTAAAAAACCAAATAATAACATGACTATGATTGCTTTAAAACAAAATAATGTCTACACCATCAATCTTGATGAACTAAGTAATGAAATGTGTTTTTCCGCCATAAATGATGATGCTTGGCTTTGGCATAGAAGATTAGGCCATGCAAGCATGAAAACAATATCTAAAATCTCATCTCAAGAACTAGTACGAGGGATTCCCAATATGAAGTTTATTAAGGATAAGGTATGCGATGCATGTCAACTTGGGAAACAAATAAAAACAAGCTTCAAACCAAAAAATCAAATTAGCACCACTAGACCATTACAATTGATCCATTTGGACTTATTTGAACCAATTGATACAACAAGTCTAGGTGGAAGCAAATATGCTTTTGTGATTGTGGATGACTACTCTAGATACACTTGGACCTATTTCAGTTTTACGAACGAGTTTCTAAGTTCAGAACTGCCTTCTGCACTTTTACGAACGAGTTTCTAAGTTCAGAACTGCCTTCTGCAAACCTCCTAAATAGCTACCGCCTTCTGCACTTTTACGAACGAGTTTCTAAGTTCAGAACTTTTCGAATCTGCGTTTAGACGTAAATCGGCATTTTTGTACGATCATTACATTTCAGTTTATGTTTGCGTTTTGACTCCAATTATAACTGCAAACCGCCTTCTGCGCATTTACAAAACATATCTCAAAGTTCAGTATCTTCAAAGTTCACGTTTAGACGTAAACCGGTTTTATCATTCGAATGTCGCATTTCAGTGTGCGCTTGCATTCTGATTTTTATCATAAACTGCAAACTGCCTTTGTAGATTTACTTTAATGTCATCTTGCTTAATCTTAAGCTAAAGTAGTCTTAGAATCTGATTTTACATCAAAATCGTTTTTGTCGTTCGAACGCAGCTTTCGATTTTAATCACAGAAAGTTTTCCGCTGCACTAATTCACCCCCCCCCCCCTCTTAGTGCTCTTGATCCTAATACCTTTTACAGTTTCACTCCTTTTGATGGGCTTAGGAGACAATCCTTACAGAATTTTCTCTCTTCTCTTAAAAAATCAGAACTTGGAAGAAAAGAGGAAGAAGAACTTTCAACTTATACAACACTTTTGAGCTATAAAAATCACCGAGTAAGATCAGGATTTTGGTGGCTTTTGTTGCTCTTTCATTGCTGAAAGAGTGGGGTATTTATAAGCCCCAAACCAGTTTGAATTTTGAGCTCAAAACTGTCAATTCCCAGAATTCCGGGGTTTAGCGGTTGCACCGCCTTGTCACAACCTTAGCTGGTTTTGCCTAAGGCGTGCGGCACCCTCGCGCGTCCGTCCACAAAGTTCAGCCTCCTCGAAGCCTCCCATTGTCCCTTAGGACCAACAAAAGAGAGAACGGGTTAAAGAGAACGCCTCAATCGGGATCCACAAGCAAACATGTCCGAAAAACACTTCATAGACAATGCAAATTACAAACAGACTTTACAAGCTCTGAATAGTGGCACAACAAAGGGTAAAATGGTCCATTACAGATCGAAAAGCTCTCGCACATGTCCACATGACACAACCTTTATTTACAAGCCTAAAGAGGCCACCAACCCAACTAACATGGGACTATTTAGCCTTCGGCCGCCCCTCTACCTACTGTACAAGGCATGAACATGCCAAAAGACAATGGACATACATAAGCATTACATCCAACATCTTGTTTAGAAGTTTGTCCGTTACAGCCTGGCAGAGCTCGAAGACTGAGCCTCTGGGCATTGCCACCTCCTATCAAGGGCGGTTGCACCTCTTGCTAAAGCTCGGAGACCGAGCTCAAGCGGTGCCACCGCTTGATTAGGGTGGTTGCACCGCCCAGCCAGAGCTCAGGCGATTGCACTACTATCAGAGGCGGTTGCACCGCCCATCCAAAGCTTGGAAACTGAGCCCTGGGCGGTGCCACCGTCGACCCAGGCAGTGCCACCTCTGGCCAAGTAATTTGGGTCCGAATGAGTTGATCCATTCAGCCCAATTTGGGTCTTTCAAGGGCCCAATTGCCACAATGATTAAGTTAATGGGATCACCTCCCATTTCTAACTTAATCATCATGCTACCTATGAATTTCTTAAGACATTTACTACAGTTTGCTTCCGGTGCGTCAATCGCTTCTTCCGGCGAGCTTCCGTCGACCATCCGATGAACCCTCGGTGATGCTCCTACGGACTTTCGGCAAACTCCTGGACTTACGACGATCCACTTGGCGAGTTCCAACGAGCTTGTTTTTGGTAAGCTCCTGGACTTCTCGGATTTGTTCCCGCAGAACCTCCGACGACCGTCCGAACTTCCGTCGAGCTCTCGAACTCCCAACGTGATCATAGTCTTGACTCCAGCGCAACTCCTGCTGCATGTCTTACTTAAACGTAGTTAATCCTACACACTTATCTCAACATATGGATTAGGTAACAAATGACAATTGACGTCATCATGAAAATCCGAGATTCAACACCCCCTTGTTCAATGGGACGGACTCCACATATTGAAAATTTTGAATAAGAGTTTTCTTGCTTTCTTTGAAACCATTGTAACATAGTCTCCGAGACTGTGTCAAGCGGTAGTACTACCCAGACTCAATCTCTGAGACTGTTTGAGCAGCGGTACCATCAGTATGGGCTATGGTACTGCCCAGTGTTAGGCTACAGGCAATGGTACCGCCTAGTGCAAGCGATGGTACCGCCCGTACCCTAAAATTTTTGGGGTTTGAATTTTGGGCTCAAAATTTGAATCCATTTGGGGCCTATAAATACCCCAGCTATTCCTGCATGGATAAGAAAGAAATATTGAGTAAAACTCTATGATTCTAAAGTTATAAACTTTAGAAAGTTGAGTTTCCTCCTCCCAAAGCTTAGAGAGAGTTCTAAGGGTGAATACCTCTCTTACAACTCTTTTACAAGCGGTTCATTCTCTTACAGATTTTCAGCAAGAAAGAAGGAGGTGAACACTAGCAAATTGAAAACAAGACTAGCTAAGACTTTTTTAAGGCCTTTCTCTTAAACAATTGCTGCTCAAAAAGTTGTAATCTCAGCTGAGATTTAAAGGGTATTTATAGTCCTCAAGAGGATTCAAATTTGGGCTCCAAAATTTGAATTCTCTTAGAGTTCCCGATGCTAGCGGTGCCACCGCCTGTCAGTGGCGGTGCCACCGCCTGTTAGTGTCAGAAGTTGACAGTGTTGGGCGGTGCCACCGCCTAGCTCTCGGGCACTGGGCAGTGTCACCGCCCAGCTCTCGGGTGCTGGGCGGTTCAACCACCTAGTCTGGCAGTGCCACCGCCAGACTCTTCGGTTGACTGGTTGGGCTTCAAACTTAGCCCAAACCAAGTCTAATTTTTTGCCCAATTGACCTCTAACCAGGATATAAGATTATCTCTTAATCCTAATCCTAATTATAAGTTAACTACATAACAAAACACATCCTAAGCAATTTTTCAACCGCGAACGTCAAGTCTTGTTCCGGCGAGCTTTCCGACAAACTTCTTCCGACGGGCTCCCAGCAAGCTCCTGAACTTGTGATGACTTTAATGAATAGCCAAGCCTTCTCGGTGATCTCCGTGAACCTCCGACGATCTCTTCGGCGAACTTCCAAAAATTCCGACAGGTTCCCGATTTCTTCTCAATTGGTTCCGGCAGCATCTCCGACGATTCTTCGGACTTTTAAACGTCCATCGAACTTGACTCCGGTATCCTTGCTTTGTGTTTTCTGGTTATCGTAGTTACTCCTACACACTTAACTCAATAATATGGATTAGATCAATTAACCCATCAATTGATTTTATCATCAAAATCCGAGATTCAACATTTAGTTTAGTGGGAGTCTGTCATATGTTTGTTATATGTTCAATGTCATGTTCTGTATTGGTATAGATGTTTTCTGATAAAAAATAAAGCTTTAGTTCATTATACTTTGTATATTATGGCTATTAAAGATATTAATGATCTCATAAAGATAAAATTGGACCAGTTGAAAATTGACATGTACAAATCACATTCATGTAATTTTCATGCTGCATGTTTCATAATTGATCTATGTCATTTGGTTATGTTAATATTAGTGATCATTGATGAGTTTAGCTATGATTGATATAGCGAAGACCGCTTTGTTCCTATATTAATATGACCAATGGATGAGATTGTTTTGTATATCCTGTTTAATAATGGCAATAGTTTTGAACTAAAAATGTATAGCATATTTATAAAGATACATATGTAACTTAGTGGGAGATTGTTAGAATTTTAAGGGTCACACATGTATAATTAAATATGTTAAGCTATTATTTTTATTAGCTAAAATTAAAGTAATCCATTTAAAGTAAAGTTATTTGGCTAAGGGATATAATTATTATTATGAAAATTAATTGTGTGGATACCTTCAGTCATATTTCTAACTTAATGACGAGATAAGTTCGGAATATGAAACTCTTGAATCATAATTGTAAATTCATTAATTATGAATATAATCATAATTATAGATTCATCAGTTATGACTATAAATAAGGTTATAGTCCTCGATTGCAGTATTGAATGAAGCTTCTCTTCACCCGTGAAAGAGAAATCTAAAGTTCTTAAGGATACTTGCAATTGGAAGACCAAATCACCAATTAATTCAGAAAATACTCCAATGGATTCATCAGGTACGCTTCTGTGTTAATATATTTCTTAATTGTTGTAGGATTTCATGCATATTATAATGGATTTAATAAGTTTTATGGAAACATTCCTAATCCATTATTTTGGATCTATAAAGCATGTTTTTGAAACAAAATTCAGTTTTGATTCTATAAAACAATTGTTTGATCCATATTTGATATGTTAAAGATCCCAACATTATGAACTGAATGAAGTTAAAAATGACAAGAGATGAAATCATACTTCATTTTTACAAGGATCAAGATATGCATGTGAATTAAATCCTTACAAGTGTTTATCTCAAAAAGATCTTCCTTTATCAAGAAGAAATTCATATCATTTCATCAAATCCATTTCTCAATTAAAAATTATTTTTCACAAGGTAAATTCATGAGAGATATATTTGTTAATCAATTCTATATGTCAAAAATCATAGAGCATTGATATGAAATAAACTTAATATAACATAGGCTAATGAAAGCTACATTAAGCTCGATTAAAAATAACTTGAATGATACCAATTGTTAGGATCAAGAGAGTCCAAAAATGAGATAAATTCTTATATTCGGACAAGGTTTTGCCATAGCTTTTCAAACACAATCATGAAGGTAAAACATGATCATGGAAATTTTTGAATCCAAAACACAACTTCTAACATGATATTGAAGCATATACGTAAAATTTGTATCATGAGATTTTCATCATTAAGTGACTGGATTATAGAATTAAGAAAGTCCGAAAAATAAATTCAACAAATTCATGCTGAACATTTCTAAATTCTATGGAAGCAAATTTTTGGGCATGTAGATTTGAATCAAAAAGTGTGGAATCAAAGTTTTCTTCTAATCTCCTCTTCCCTTTGTCCCTAGAGGATCTTCTAGAACTCATAAATATTGCTATTTAGGAAGATAAATAATAAGCAAGAGTAGATGATACAAAATAAAAATCAAAAGACCTCTTAGAGAATACCTTAGTTGAGACCTTCAAAAGGATGAAGGATTAATTCTTGATCTTATAGGGAATAGGCAGTTTTGGGTAGCTAAAGGGGAGGAATGGAGTTGGAGGAGAGTTTAGACCTGCAAGGAGGAGAAAAGATTGAGTTGGGGTTGGTTCTACCGCCGGCCCTAGCTCAGGTTTAAAAGGGGCAGGTTGCGGGCGGTGGCATCGTTGGCTCGGCGGTGCAACCACCTACCAATCATGACAACCGACAGTTCAACCACCAGCTAGGCGGTGCCACCGCCTACAGGCAGTAAGCACTGCTTTCAAGGGGTTTGTGGGCTAATGTGGGTGTTTTCAATTTGAAGGGAGTGTTTATTTGTGAAGCACACAATCCAAATTACATTTCACATCACAAGATGAGAAAATTTATGTATTCATGATCAATCTTGTGAAATGCATACTCTACTCAAATGTCATATAGAGCTTATATGTCTTCAATATGTTCATGACTTATATCATACAAAATTTGAATGTAAACTTGGCTTGTAAGACGTAAGTACATGATCTTATGAGATATAGTTGGATCCGAAAAAATTGAGGAAGAAATGTATCTGATGAATTCGAAAAATCCGAAGGATGTATGAAGGGGAATTCATGCATAAGAGTTTATAGATTTCAAAATTTGAGGGATTAACTTAAGTGTTTATCACACAAGATTGCATCATTAACGTATGGTATATTAGTATCATTTTGTAATTGATTCTATGATAAGATCCTAAAGTCTTATCGTGGAAGAAAGGGGAGAAAAGGGAATGATAATGATCACTTTGAGGGAATCGGCCTCCTTGATCGATTAGAGAGGATTGGCCCTCCTGTTAGGATCGGAGCGGCACTAAGAGGGGGGGGTGAATTAGTGCAGCGGATTAAAACTTCGGTTTTAGTAAATCTTTCGTACGATAAGAACGGAACTTGAAAAGCTTAATCTTGAAAGCGTATTCTTAAATATGTGCAGCAAAAGTAATAAGGAACTTAAAGCATATAAAAAGGTTTGCAATAATGTAAATAGCAATAATGAAATGCAAACCAAGAATCACGCCAATTTTAGAGTGGTTCGGTCAAATGACCTACTCCACTTGCGAGGCCCCTCTTCGATGAGGCTCCCACCTTCCACTAGCAAGTCTCTTGAAATGGAAGGGTAAATACCCCTCTTTACAACTCTTTACAAGCGGTTCACTCTCTTACAGATTTTCGAGAAGAGAAGAGGTGAACACTAGCAAATTGAAAAGAAGACAAGCTAACACTTTTCTAAGACCTTTCTCTCAAACTTTTGCTACACAAAAAGTTGTATACTCAGCTGAGTTTTGAGGGGTATTTATAGGCCTCAAGAGGATTCAAATTTGGGCTCCAAAATTTGGGCTCCAAATTTGAATTCTCTTTGGTTTCCCGATGCTGGCGGTGCCACCGCCCAGCGCTCGGGTGCTGGGCGGTGCAACCGCCCAGCCCAGGAGGTGTCACCGCCCAGCTCTCGGGTGCTGGGCGGTGCCACCGCCAAGCCAGGCAGTGCCATCGCCTACAGTGTTTTCAGCCCGACTACAGTGTTTTCAGCCACTAGTTGGGCTTCAATCTTGGCCTAAACTAGTCCGAACTCGGGCCCAATTGGCCCCTAACCAGGATATAGGATTATCTTCTTAATCCTAATCCTAATTACAAGTGAACTACATAACAAAACATATCCTAAGCAATTTTATCAACCACGAACGTCAAGTCTTGTTCCGGCGAGCTTTCCGACGAACTTCTTCCGACGGGGTCCAAGCACGCTCCTGAACTTGTGATGACTTTAATGAGTAGCCGAGACTTCTCGGTGATCTCTGCGAACCTACGACGATCTCTTCGGCGAACTTCCAATAGGTTCCCGATTTCTTCTCGGTTGGTTCCATCAGCATCTCCGACGATTCTTCGGACTCTTAAACGTTCATCGAACTTGACTCCGGTATTCTTGCTTTGTGTTTTCTGGTTATCGTAGTTAATCCTGCATACTTAACTCAATAATATGGATTAGATCAAATAACTCATCAATTGATTTTATCATCAAAATCCGAGATTCAACAATCTCCCCCTTTTTGATGATGACAATCAATTGATGTTGGAGTTAAACGTAACTCCCCCTATCTATATGCCATATTATGAGAAGATAAAACACTTGAATTTCATCCATTGAATTCAAGTATAAATCGATAAGCTCTAACCGTAGAACTTATCGTTATTCTTATTAAGCATAATGTAAATGCGAAACTTTGATGAAAATCTTTTTCAAGTCGAAAGATAAGAGACAAATTTTACTATGACAAGAGATAAAGATTTTCAACTTGAATTGCATGATTATACATTTTAGACATGCATTCAATATGATCAATCAATCTAACGATATTTTCAAGGATTTTGCAATTCATATTTTGGCATGCTATTAAGAATGATATAAGTCATCACTTTTCTCCCCCTTTGTCATCAACAAAAAGGGAAATGAGACTTGAAGCACATATTTTGTCATACAACGATTTTATCATTGAAAAATTAAGTATGCAAAAATATTTATGTAGAGATCATTTTAGAGGAAAATTCAGCATGCATTCATATTATCTAATCTCTTCTTTCTATAAATAACAGAAATTCTAGATGTACAAGAGAGAGATTGGGATAAAAATTCAAGTAGTAATCTCACGAAGTCAAGATCATAATTCGAATACAAACTCATTTAAATCGTTAAATACATTAGAATCTCAATATTGCTTTTCAATTATCATATAAGGCATTTAAAGGATTTTGAAACATAGGAGAATGATTAATTTAAGCATACAATGTTTCAATCAAATTCAAGTCATGAATGCCAATACTTTCATATTTATCAATTCATGAATGCCAAAAGATATTATTTGTGATTCCAATTTTGCAAGATCAAGGTTATGATTTAGATAAAACTTATTTAAATCAAATTGCTAACTTGAAATTCATAATCAAGTTATCAAAATCGATTTCGAGATTTCACAACATGTCATATGGAATTTGAAGGAGAAGGATTAGATTCACCGAGAGATGGAAAGAAGATGAAAACTTTACGGAAAATCCAATCAAACAAGTTTATTGTTTAGGGACAATTTAACATACCTAATTCCCTTCTAATGAATTCAAATTGGTCTTCATTCAAGGCTTTTGTGAATATATCTGCTAATTGATGCTTTGTGTCAAAGAATTCTAGAACAACATCATTGTTAAGGACATGATCGCGTATGAAATGATGCCTAACGTCGATGTGCTTAGTTCTAGAATGTTGAATTGGATTTTTAGTAAGACATATGGCACTAGTATTATCACATTTTATGGGAATATTTTTAAAGTGAATTCCATAGTCTTCTAATGTGATTTTCATCCAAACAACTTGTGCACAGCATGCACTTGCAGCAATGTATTCGGCTTCCGCCGTAGATAGTGCTACTGAATTTTGTTTCTTGGAAGTCCAAGAAACAAGTGTTAGGATCGGAATGGTACTAAGAGGGGGGGGTGAATTAGTGCAGCGGATTAAAACGTTGATTTCGACAAATTTTTCGTACGATAAGAACGGAACTTGAAAAGCTTAACTTGAAAGCGTATTCTTAAAGTTGCGCAGCAAAGGTAATGATGAAACAAAGCAAGTAAGAAGATTTGCAGTAATGTAAATGACAATAAGAAATGCAAACCAGAGATTACGCCGTTTTTAAAGTGGTTCGGTCAAGTGACCTACATCCACTTGCGAGGCCCCTCTTCGATGAGGCTTCCACCTTCCACTAGCAAATCTCTTGAAAGTGAAGGGTGAATACCCCTCTTACAACTTTTACAAGCGGTTCACTCTCTTACAGATTTTCAACAAGAAAGAAGGAGGTGAACACTAGCAAATTGAAAACAAGACAAGCTAACACTTTTCTAAGGCTTTTCTCTCAAACACTTGCTGCTCAAAAAGTTGTTCTCTCAGCTGAGATTTGAGGGGTATTTATAGGCCTCAAGAGGATTCAAATTTGGGCTTCAAAATTTGAATTCTCTTTGGGTTCCCGCTGTTGGAGGTGCCACCGCCCAGCCAAGCGGTGCCACCGCCCAGGGCTCGGGTGCTGGGCGGTGCCACCGCCCAGCCAGGAGGTGTCACCGCCCAGCTCTCGGGTGTTGGGCGGTGCCACCGCCCAGCTAGGCGGTGCCACCGCCTACAGTGTTTTCAGCCCGACTACAGTGTTTTCAGCCACTAGTTGGGCTTCAATCTTGGCTCTCTAGTTCGCTGGTTTAGCTTAATTTTTAGCCTAAACCAACTCTGACTTTGGGCCCAGTTGGCCCCTAACCAGGATATAGGATTATCTCTTAATCCTAATCCTAATTACAAGTGGACTACATAACCAAAACACATCCTAAGCAAATTTTCAACCGCGAATGTCGAGTCTTGTTCTGGCGAGCTTTCCGACGAACTTTCTGCTGACGGGCTTCTAGCAAGCTCCCGAACTTGTGATGACTTTAATGAGTAGCCGAGCCTTCTCGGTGATCTCCGTGAACCTCCGACGATCTCTTTGGCGAACTTCCGAAAATTCCGACAAGTTCCCGATTTCTTCTCGGTTGGTTCTGGCAGCATCTCCGACGATTCTTCGGACTCTTAAACGTCCATCGAACTTGACTCCGGTATTCTCGCTTTGTGTCTTCTGGTTATCGTAGTTAATCCTGCACACACAAGCAAACACTCTACTCCGATCTAGACAATTATTATAACGCAAATTGACATTCTGTTGCCCGGCACGTCATTGGTTGGCGCTTCATCCGATTCTTCGGTGCATCGTCCTCTCTTGCGGCTTGTTGCCCAATCGGCGGTTGACCTCCGCAACCCCGATATCCTTGGCGTAATTTCGCTCTCCTTGGCCCGATGCCCGACGCCCGACGCCCGACGCCCTAAGCCTTCTGCCATCCAATATCCTGACGTGATCTCCTCCGACGCAACGTCAATTCCTCCTACGTTAATTGTCTAATCCTGATCGAGTAGACCTGTATCACTCAAAATGTAGTCAAACATTTAAACACAATCAATTAGTTTCATCATCAAAATCCGAGATTCAACAATCTCCCCCTTTTTTATGATGACAACTAATTGATGACTAACGGAGTTAACCTTAACTCCCCGGAGTTTAACTAAACTCCCCCTATCAATATGCCATTGATAGAACACTTGGATTATCCAAATCCAAGTAACATTAATCACATGTTATGAAAAACATTTAAACTATCATGCAAATATAAAATATTTAATTCAATGCATGAAGTCATCAATATACTTCTCCCCCTATGTCATCAACAAAAAGGAGAAGTAGCTCTAGCTATTTTAAAAGATATGCAAGTTTTTGCAACATAAAGCGAGATTTTCATCACAACATATAAGCACAAAAGTATAGCAAGATTCTTAAGTTCAATCATGGCAATTCAACACTTGCTTCTTGTGCACGATTGCACTTTGCTTTTCTTTGCAATGTGCATGATAGTATTTCTTTGTAATATTCAAAATAGCAAATTGTACATCATGCTAGCTAGCATATTAAAGATGTTCAAGACAGTAAGTTTTTCTTCTCTTTTGAGAAGTGTTATTTTTGCTTCCTTTACAAAGTGCAAGCTAGCAAAGTATTTGAAAAAGTGAGCAAGTTTTGTAACATACAAGCTAGTAAAAATGTCAAAAGCAAATACAAGATAGCTTTCTTGTTGAAGTGTGTAAGCTATCGATTCTTACTTCCTATTGCAATGTGCAGGTTGCAAGTCTTGCTTCTTGAGATGGGCAAGATAATGATGTTCAAGAAGACAACTTTTGCTTCTTGAAATAAGCAAGTTAGCAATCTTTGCTACTTAAGATAGGCAAGCAAGCAATCAAGTTTTTGCATCTTCTTGACTTGTGCAAGCAAGCTATCTCCCCCTTTGTCATTGTCAAAAAGAAGGGAAGACCCATTACATTAATTATGGCAAAGGTAAGTATCAATCTTAATTGTGCATCATCATATTTTCAAATTAGAATATGCACATTTTCAAAAACCTTATATTCATTCATGCATGATATTGAATAAATCGATCAACATTATAAGGATATCATACATGATACTAAAATTTTTAACTATTTGTCAACATTTTGATCATGATACCAAATATTCATCATTTAGAGTATTCATGATACAAAACATTAAATCAATATTTATAATACATCATTTTAGTGACAACTCATAGTATTTTAAATCATGATTTACATCATATGTAATACATCACATCATAATTAGAAAGCACAAGTATTGCATATATCATTGCAAATCATAAATGTTTCATATCATGATGGTATCAATTTGTCAAATTATATCCTACCAAAAACTTATCCCCATTTGTATTTCATGCATAATTTCACTTCATCACATTAGGAGTATCAAGAGGAATTAATTGGGTGATGAGATTAATATTTCACGAATACATGGAATTGTATAAAAAATCATATCATAAGTATTTCATACATTCATATCATCACATGAAGGAATATAAACAAAAATTAGTGATGAGATCTTACTTCATGAATACAATAAAATTCATATTGCATATCATGGTTTATTAGAATTAGTCTTCCTTTTGGTGAATAGCAAAAAGAGTGGTAGGAGAGCAAGATCTCAATTCATACATATCAAATATTCAATCATCAAAATCATGAACCATCTAGAAAATTCTCCTCTTTAAATATTCAAAGAGAGAATCATGATGAACATTCTTGGTTTACATAAAGTTTCAAAACATAATTGTCAAGATTATGAATACTAAAAGACTATGAAACATTTCGACAAATCTCCTTTTAAATAGAAAAGAAAATGTTGATTCATAAAGGATTTCATGTTATGAATTTCAAGAGATCAAGATCATGATTTCAATAAAAAATTATTTAAATTTAAATCATCAAAATCATTATCAAAATCCAAGAGATTCACAAAGATGATACAAATGGATTCATCAAAATCAATAAGATTGAGCAAAATAATTTTCAAGAATGTTATCCTCTTTTCGATTATTTCAAAACATATGATTTTGTTTCATTTATACCAAATAAAAACATTTATCATGTTTAAAACCGAAAGAGTAAGATTTATTACAACAAAAATCAATAAGGTACTTTCATTATGGTAAAAATCAATGATCCATAAATCGTAAAAGATTCATCATCCATAATTTCGAAATTTATTAAGCATGATCATTAAGCATAACACTAAAACATGGTTTCAAAATGTTTAATATTTTCATGCATATCAAATATTTTCAAATTCGAACATGCAAAATTTCAAAACTATATCTTCCATTTTTCATAAATAACTCAATCATCATTATGAGCATATTGTACATGATATTCAAGTCATAAATTATCAAGATGTCAAATAGAGTAGGTTAATTTGAATGTATCATTTTTAGTGAATACCAAGAAGAATCACATCATGAAAGAATTTTGATTCATGGAAAAATTTCATGTATCGAATATCGAGAAATCAAGATGAAAATATATATGTAAAAATATTACAAGTTGTATTCAAGAGAAAAATCATCATTTGTTTACAACTCATTCAATTTTGTCAAATCAATATCATGATTTTGATATAACTCATTTCTAATTCAAATCATCAAACCAAAATCATTTTCAAGGGATTCATATAAATCAACAAGATAGAGAAAAATAATTTTCAAGAACAATGCTTTTCTCTTTTTAGTTATTTAAATTCATGTCATTTATGCTAGATAAAAAAGTGCATCAACATTTAGGATCGAAAAATGAATTTTATCATAAAAACCATCAAGACCAATAAATCATAAAAATCATCATGTATAACTTTACAATCTCATGCATAAAATCATCAAATCATAGCATCAAAACTTTCAATGGTTTCATTACAACATCAAGTAAGGTTTTATTGAACATAATTTTGAATGATTCTTATAGATATTTAAAATTTCTTTAGTTTTACTTTATATGATTGACTTTATATTAGCATGCTTCAAATTTTTGTTCTTATGTCAAAACTATACATCATGTTTGAAAACCAAAGATAAGGTTCATAAAAAATCATCAAGCCTTCCATTCAAAAGTCATGCATCGTCATTGAAAATCAATATGGAAATCGTCAAAATACAAATTCTTGCTTCTCAAGCACATATATAAGATTAATCTTACTAGGTGTATAAGCATTAGATTTATATTTAACATTTTACTGCATTAACATAACACATGCAATTTTCAAGAAAATTAATCCTAAACTAAATTAAAAATAACTCAAGAAAGTATTATGTAATTTCGAAATAAATTAGTGGAATTTTGATTACCTCATTGTTGTAAGAGGGTGAGGCATAGTTTGCCACCTCGCCTTTCTTGATTTTCTCCTCGTCTTCGGAAGAGCTCAATTCATCCCAACTTTTGTTCTTCTTGCGTTCAAAGCAAGTAGTTCCATTCTTTTTGCTTTTTAATTTTTGTTTCATTTGTAGTTTAAGTTCACCATCACTTGAGCTTATGCTCGAGTGGTCTTCATGTGTTCTATGTCCCAAATCCTTCCTATCATTTGGAAGGTTGTTCTCGAGTTTCTTTTTTGTCACATTGTTCATTTCGTAGGTCATTAGAGACCCAATAAGTTCTTCGAGAGGGAATGTTTTAAGGTCCTTGGCCTCTTGAATGGCCGTAACTTTTGGATCCCAACTTTTTGGAAGGGATCTTAAGATTTTAGTGACTAGTTCAAAATTAGAAAAACTTTTACCAAGAGCTTTGAGTCCATTGATGACATCCGTGAACCGGGTGTACATGTCTCCGATGGACTCACTTGGTTTCATCCGGAAAAGTTCGTAAGAATGCACAAGAATATTGATTTTGGACTCTTTCACTCGGCTAGTGCCTTCATGAGTGACCTCTAGAGTTCTCCAAATATCAAAAGCCGAGTCACACATCGAAACGCGATTAAATTCACTTTTGTCAAGTGCACAATATAAGGCATTCATAGCCTTTGCATTTAAAGAAAACATCTTCTTCTCCAAATCATTCCAATGGTTCATTGGGAGAGAAGACATTTCAAATCCATTTTCGACTATGTCCCATAAATTCAAATCCAAAGAAAGTAAGAAAACTCTCATTCGAGTTTTCCAACAAGTGTAGTCCGTCCCATTGAAAAAGGGAGGACGAATGAGAGAGTGACCCTCTTGAAAGCCATAAAGAGCCATTTCTATTTGGGTGTTAAACCAAAGTAGAAAACCGTGGCTCTGATACCAATTGTTAGGATCGGAGTGGCACTAAGAGGGGGGGGTGAATTAGTGCAGCGGATTAAAACGTTGATTTCGACAAATTTTTCGTACGATAAGAACGGAACTTGAAAAGCTTAACTTGAAAGTGTATTCTTAAAGTTGCGCAGCAAAGGTAATGATGAAACAAAGCAAGTAAGAAGATTTGCAGTAATGTAAATGACAATAAGAAATGCAAACCAGAGATTACGCCGTTTTTAAAGTGGTTCGGTCAAGTGACCTACATCCACTTGCGAGGCCCCTCTTCGATGAGGCTTCCACCTTCCACTAGCAAATCTCTTGAAAGTGAAGGGTGAATACCCCTCTTACAACTTTTACAAGCGGTTCACTCTCTTACAGATTTTCAACAAGAAAGAAGGAGGTGAACACTAGCAAATTGAAAACAAGACAAGCTAACACTTTTCTAAGGCTTTTCTCTCAAACACTTGCTGCTCAAAAAGTTGTTCTCTCAGCTGAGATTTGAGGGGTATTTATAGGCCTCAAGAGGATTCAAATTTGGGCTTCAAAATTTGAATTCTCTTTGAGTTCCTGCTGTTGGAGGTGCCACCGCCCAGCCAAGCGGTGCCACCGCCCAGGGCTCGGGTGCTGGGCGGTGCCACCGCCCAGCCAGGAGGTGTCACCGCCCAGCTCTCGGGTGTTGGGCGGTGCCACCGCCCAGCTAGGCGGTGCCACCGCCTACAGTGTTTTCAGCCCGACTACAGTGTTTTCAGCCACTAGTTGGGCTTCAATCTTGGCTCTCTAGTTCGCTGGTTTAGCTTAATTTTTAGCCTAAACCAACTCTGACTTTGGGCCCAGTTGGCCCCTAACCAGGATATAGGATTATCTCTTAATCCTAATCCTAATTACAAGTGGACTACATAACCAAAACACATCCTAAGCAAATTTTCAACCGCGAACGTCGAGTCTTGTTCTGGCGAGCTTTCCGACGAACTTTCTGCTGACGGGCTTCTAGCAAGCTCCCGAACTTGGGATGACTTTAATGAGTAGCCGAGCCTTCTCGGTGATCTCCGTGAACCTCCGACGATCTCTTCGGCGAACTTCCGAAAATTCCGACAAGTTCCCGATTTCTTCTCAGTTGGTTCTGGCAGCATCTCCGACGATTCTTCGGACTCTTAAACGTCCATCGAACTTGACTCCGGTATTCTCGCTTTGTGTTTTCTGGTTATCGTAGTTAATCCTGCACACACAAGCAAACACTCTACTCTGATCTAGACAATTATTATAACGCAAATTGACATTCTGTTGCCCGGCACGTCATTGGTTGGCGCTTCATCCGATTCTTCGGTGCATCGTCCTCTCTTGCGGCTTGTTGCCCAATCGGCGGTTGACCTCCGCAACCCCGATATCCTTGGCGCAATTTCGCTCTCCTTGGCCCAATGCCCGACGCCCGACGCCCGAAGCCTTCTGCCATCCAATATCCTGACGTGATCTCCTCCGACGCAACGTCAATTCCTCCTGCGTTAATTGTCTAATCCTGATCGAGTAGACCTGTATCACTCAAAATGTAGTCAAACATTTAAACACAATCAATTAGTTTCATCATCAAAATCCGAGATTCAACAACAAGTGCATGTCCTAAAAATTGGCATGTTCCGGATGTACTTTTTCTATCTATTCTACATCCGCCAAAATCGGCATCCGCATAAGCCATTAAATCAAAATTTTCAAATATTGGATACCATAAACCTAAATTTGGAGTTCCTTTAAGATACCTAAATATTCTTTTAACACTTTTAAGATGAGATAGTTTAGGATTTGATTGAAACCTAGCACAAAGTCCTACACTAAACATGATATATGGTCTAGTCGCGGTAAGGTAGAGTAGACTACCTATCATACCCCTAAATGTTTTTTGATCGAAATTTTCACTAATTTCATCCATATCTAACTTAGTCGCAGTACTCATAGGGGTGTTTATTGCTTTTGAATTATCCATGTTAAATCGTTTTAACAATTCTAACGTATATTTAGATTGGTTAAGAAATATACCATCCTTAAGTTGTTTGATTTGTAATCCTAAAAAGAAAGTTAATTCCCCCATTAAACTCATTTCGAATTCATGACACATAGATTTGGCAAATGATTCACATAGTGATTCATCCGAAGAGCCAAAAATAATATCGTCAACATAAATTTGCACAATAAGAAAATTATTTTCAAAATGTTTAATAAACAATGTAGTATCAACCTTGCCTTTGGTAAAATTATTTAAAATAAGAAAGGAACTAAGCCTTTCATACCAAGCTCTAGGAGCTTGTTTCAAGCCATAGAGAGCCTTAGTCAATTTGAATACATGATTAGGAAAAAGAGTATTTTCAAATCCGGGAGGTTGTTCGACATATACTTCTTTGGAAATAAAACCATTCAAGAAGGCACTTTTGACATCCATTTGAAATAGTTTAAAATTATAACTAATAGCATAGGCAAGGAGCATCCTTATGGCTTCTAATCGAGCCACGGGAGCGAAGGTTTCTTCGTAATCGATACCTTCTTCTTGGTTGAAACCTTTGGCCACTAATCTAGCCTTGTTTCTAACCACGATACCATTTTCATCTTGCTTGTTTCTAAAGACCCACTTAGTACTAATGACTAAATGGTCACTAGGTCTAGGAACAAGCTCCCACACCTTATTTCTCTCAAATTGATTTAATTCCTCTTGCATTGCAATAACCCAAAAATCATCTTTTATGGCCTCGTCAATGCACTTAGGTTCGATTTGAGAGAGGAAGGCGGCATTAGCACAAAAATTCTTGAAAGAGGAACGAGTTTGAATCCCTTTAGATGTATCCCCTATAATTAGCTCCTTTGGATGAGCATCTATATACTTCCATTACTTAGTTAAGGAAATTTCGGAAGAAGGTGCATCCAAGTTGCTATTTTGAGGAAGGGGTTCATTTAAATTCAAATTATCAAAACCAAGATCATCGTCAAAATCATTTTTCTTAAAATTTGAGACTTCATTAAAGACTACATGAATAGACTCTTCAATTACTAAGGTTCTTTTATTAAAATCCCGAAAAGCTTTCGAAACGGAAGAGTAACCAAGAAAGATGCCTTCATCGGATTTAGCATCAAATTTTCCTAAGGCATCCCTTTCATTTAAAATAAAGCATTTAATGAGTAGCCGAGACTTCTCAGTGATCTCTGCGACTTCTCAGTGACTTTCCTAAGGTCCTGAACTTGTGATGACTTTAATGAGTAGCCGAGACTTCTCAGTGATCTCTGCGAACCTACGACGATCTCTTCGGCGAACTTCCAATAGGTTCCCGATTTCTTCTCGGTTGGTTCCATCAGCATCTCCGACGATTCTTCGGACTCTTAAACGTTCATCGAACTTGACTCCGGTATTCTTGCTTTGTGTTTTCTGGTTATCGTAGTTAATCCTGCATACTTAACTCAATAATATGGATTAGATCAAATAACTCATCAATTGATTTTATCATCAAAATTCGAGATTCAACAATCTCCCCCTTTTTGATGATGACAATCAATTGATGACGGAGTTAAACGTAACTCCCCCTATCTATATACCATATTATGAGAAGATAAAACACTTGAATTTCATCCATTGAATTCAAGAATAAATCGATAAGCTCTAACCGTAGAACTTATCGTTATTCTTATTAAGCATAATGTAAATGCGAAACTTTGATGAAAATCTTTTTCAAGTCGAAAGATAAGAGACAAATTTTACTATGACAAGAGATAAAGATTTTCAACTTGAATTGCATGATTATACATTTTAGACATGCATTCAATATGATCAATCAATCTTACGATATTTTCAAGGATTTTGCAATTCATATTTTGGCATGCTATTAAGAATGATATAAGTCATCACTTTTCTCCCCCTTTATCATCAACATAAAGGGAAATGAGACTTGAAGCACATATTTTGTCATACAACTATTTTATCATTGAAAAATTAAGTATGCAAAAATATTTATGCAGAGATCATTTTAGAGGAAAATTCAGCATGCATTCATATTATCTAATCTCTTCTTTCTATAAATAACAGAAATTGTAGATTTACAAGAGAGAGATTGGGATAAAAATTCAAGTAGTAATCTCACGAAGTCAAGATCATAATTCGAATACAAACTCATCTAAATCGTTAAATACATTAGAATCTCAATATTGCTTTTCAATTATCATATAAGGCATTTAAAGGATTTTGAAATATAGGAGAATGATTAATTTAAGCATACAATGTTTCAATCAAATTCAAGTCATGAATGCCAATACTTTCATATTTATCAATTCATGAATGCCAAAAGATATTATTTGTGATTCCAATTTTGCAAGATCAAGGTTATGATTTAGATAAAACTTATTTAAATCAAATTGCTAACTTGAAATTCATAATCAAGTTATCAAAATCGATTTCGAGATTTCACAACATGTCATATGGAATTTGAAGGAGAAGGATTAGATTCACCGAGAGATGGAAAGAAGATGAAAAACTTTACGGAAAATCCAATCAAACAAGTTTATTGTTTAGGGACAATTTAACATACCTAATTCCCTTCTAATGAATTCAAATTGGTCTTCATTCAAGGCTTTTGTGAATATATCTGCTAATTGATGCTTTGTGTCAATGAATTCTAGAACAACATCATTGTTAAGGACATGATCGCGTATGAAATGATGCCTAACGTCGATGTGCTTAGTTCTAGAATGTTGAATTGGATTTTTAGTAAGACATATGGCACTAGTATTATCACATTTTATGGGAATATTTTTAAAGTGAATTCCATAGTCTTCTAATGTGTTTTTCATCCAAACAACTTGTGCACAGCATGCACTTGCAGCAATGTATTCGGCTTCCGCCGTAGATAGTGCTACTAAATTTTGTTTCTTGGAAGTCCAAGAAACAAGTGCATGTCCTAAAAATTGGCATGTTCCGAATGTACTTTTTCTATCTATTCTACATCCGCCAAAATCGGCATCCGCATAAGCCATTAAATCAAAATTTTCAAATTTTGGATACCATAAACCTAAATTTGGAGTTCCTTTAAGATACCTAAATATTCTTTTAACACTTTTAAGATGAGATAGTTTAGGATTTGATTGAAACCTAGCACAAAGTCCTACACTAAACATGATATATGGTCTAGTCGCGGTAAGGTAGAGTAGACTACCTATCATACCCCTATATGTTTTTTTATCGAAATTTTCACTAATTTCAACCATATCTAACTTAGTCGCAGTACTCATAGGGGTGTTTATTGCTTTTGAATTATCCATGTTAAATCGTTTTAACAATTCTAACGTATATTTAGATTGGTTAAGAAATATACCATCCTTAAGTTGTTTGATTTGTAATCCTAAAAAGAAAGTTAATTCCCCCATTAAACTCATTTCGAATTCATGACTCATAGATTTGGCAAATGATTCACATAGTGATTCATCCGAAGAGCCAAAAATAATATCGTCAACATAAATTTGCACAATAAGAAAATTATTTTCAAAATGTTTAATAAACAATGTAGTATCAACCTTGCCTTTGGTAAAATTATTTAAAATAAGAAAGGAACTAAGCCTTTCATACCAAGCTCTAGGAGCTTGTTTCAAGCCATAGAGAGCCTTAGTCAATTTGAATACATGATTAGGAAAAAGAGTATTTTCAAATCCGGGAGGTTGTTCGACATATACTTCTTCGGAAATAAAACCATTCAAGAAGGCACTTTTGACATCCATTTGAAATAGTTTAAAATTATAACTACTAGCATAGGCAAGGAGCATCCTTATGGCTTCTAATCGAGCCACGGGAGCGAAGGTTTCTTCGTAATCGATACCTTCTTCTTGGTTGAAACCTTTGGCCACTAATCTAGCCTTGTTTCTAACCACGATACCATTTTCATCTTGCTTGTTTCTAAAGACCCACTTAGTACCAATGACTAAATGGTCACTAGGTCTAGGAACAAGCTCCCACACCTTATTTCTCTCAAATTGATTTAATTCCTCTTGCATTGCAATAACCCAAAAATCATCTTTTATGGCCTCGTCAATGCACTTAGGTTCGATTTGAGAGAGGAAGGCGGCATTAGCACAAAAATTCTTGAAAGAGGAACGAGTTTGAATCCCTTTAGATGTATCCCCTATAATTAGCTCCTTTGGATGAGCATCTATATACTTCCATTCCTTCGGTTTGGAAATTTCGGAAGAAGATGCATCCAAGTTGCTATTTTGAGGAAGGGGTTCATTTAAATTCAAATTATCAAAACCAAGATCATCGTCAAAATCATTTTTCTTAAAATTTGAGACTTCATTAAAGACTACATGAATAGACTCTTCAATTACTAAGGTTCTTTTATAAAAAACCCGAAAAGCTTTCGAAACGGAAGAGTAACCAAGAAAGATGCCTTCATCAGATTTAGCATCAAATTTTCCTAAGGCATCCCTTTCATTTAAAATAAAGCATTTACAAACGAAAACTTTAAAATAGGAAATATTTGGTTTTTTGTTATTCCATAATTCATAGGGAGTTTTTGATAAGGAAGGTCTTATTAGGACTCTATTAATGATGTAGCAAGCCATATTTACGGCTTCGGCCCAAAAATACTTAGGTAAACAATGTTCATTTAACATAGTTCTTGCCATTTCTTGTAGGTTTCTATTTTTTCTTTCAACTACTCCATTTTGTTGGGGATTTCTCGGAGTGGAGAAGTTATGATTGTATCCATTAACTTCACAAAAATTTTGAAAGTCATGGTTTTGAAATTCGCCACCATGATCACTTCGTATTGATGAAATCATGAGACCTTTTTCATTTTGAGTGAGTTTACAAAATTTAGAGAAACACTTGAAACAATCACTTTTGTGAGTTAAGAAATAGGTCCAAGTGTATCTAGAGTAGTCATCCACAATCACAAAAGCATATTTGCTTCCACCTAGACTTGTTGTATCAATTGGTCCAAATAAGTCCAAATGGATCAATTGTAATGGTCTAGTGGTGCTAATTTGATTTTTTGGTTTGAAGCTTGTTTTTATTTGTTTCCCTAGTTGACATGCATCGCATACCTTATCCTTAATAAACTTCATATTCGGAATCCCTCGTACTAGTTTTTGAGATGAGATTTTAGATATTGTTTTCATGCTTGCATGACCTAATCTCCTATGCCAAAGCCAAGCATCATCATTTACGGCGGAAAAACACATTTCATTACTTAGTTCATCAAGATTGATGGTATAGACATTATTTTGTTTTAACGCAATCATAGTCATGTTATGAGTTGGTTTTTCAATAATGCACATATTTGATTCAAACCTAACGATATAACCTTTATCGCATAGTTGACTAATACTTAAGAGATTGTGTTTCAATCCATCAACTAGTAAAACATCATCAATGGAAAAACTAAATTTGTTACCAATAGTTCCCTTGCCAATGATTTTGCCTTTGTTGTTGTCTCCGAAGGTGACGTACCCTTCTTCTTTGCTAGTGAGCATAGAGAAATGAGATGGATCTCCAGTCATATGTCTTGAGCATCCACTATCGAGATACCATCTCTTGCTCCTAGCTTGTGGGTTTGTCTACAAAAGAGGATGATTTTTAGGTACCCATTTGATTTTGGGTGCCTCAAAAATTGACCCACTAACTTTGTTATTTATTATCGAATCCTTTATAGTTCCTTTAGGAACCCATATTAATTTTTGTGAACTCATTTTCCTAAATGGACATTTGTAGGCAATATGTCCGGATTTGCAACAGAAGTTGCATTGCATATAAGAGGAAACATGTAATGTAGGTCCTTTTATGAAAGTGGTAGGATTTTGATGTAATCCTTTTACAAATCCAATTCCATTTCTATTTGAGATGTGACCCTTGTGTGCAAGGATCATATCTAATCCTTTGCTACCAACCTTAAACTTGTTTAAGGTTCCTTTAAGAAGCAAAATTTCATTTTTTATTGCTTCTAAATGCTCACACTTAGAGCATGGAGGAGTTTGAATATTATCAAACTTATCTTGTAGCAAAGCATGCTCTTTCTTTAAGATACTTAACTTCTTGCTAACAGTTCTACATTCATCAAATAATTCATGAAAAGCGATAGAGAGTTCTTCAAAAGATAAATCTTTATTAAATAAATCACATACCTCTTCTCCTAAAGCCATTAGCGCGTAATGAGCAACTTGCTCGGTGTTGGACTCCTCTTCTTCGGATGCACTTGAATCATCCCACGTTGCCTTTAGCGCCTTCTTCTTTGATGTTCTCTTTTTGGCTTGAGGGCAATCGTACTTGTAGTGTCCCGGTTTTTTGCATTCATAGCAAATCACTTGGTCCTTCTTTTGTTCAAATTTATTTTTTGTATTATTTTTAAATTTGTTCTTCCTTAAATATTTTTTGAATTTTTGAGTCAAAAGTGCAATGTCATTGTCACTGTCCTCATCACTTGATGTTCCTTTCAAGTGGTCTTCTTGTGATTTGAGTGCCATATCCTTCCTGTTCTTTGGAAGGGAGTTCTCGAGCTCGTCATGAGCTTGACATGTCATTTCATAGGTCATTAGAGACCCAATGAGTTCTTCAAGAGGGAATACTTTAAGGTCTTTGGCCTCTTGAATGGCCATGACTTTTGGATCCCAACTTTTAGGGAGGGATCTTAAGATTTTAGTTACTAGTTCAAAGTTAGTAAAATCTTTACCAAGAGCTTTGAGTCCATTGATGACATCCGTAAACCGGGTGTACATGTCTCCGATGGACTCACTTGGTTTCATTCGGAAAAGTTCATAAGAGTGCACAAGGATGTTGATTTTGGACTCTTTCACTCGGCTAGTGCCTTCATGAGTGACCTCAAGAGTTCTCCAAATATCAAAAGCCGAATCATAAATTGAAACACGATTAAATTCGTTTTTGTCTAGTGCACAAAACAAGGCATTCATAGCCTTTGCATTTAAAGCAAAAACCTTCATCTCCGATTCATTCCATTCCCTCATCGGAAGAGAAGATTTTTGAAATCCATTCTCGACAATAGACCAAAGCTCAAAGTCCATAGAAATGAGGAAGATCCTCATGCGAGTCTTCCAATATGTGTAATCCGACCCATTAAAGAAAGGTGGTCGTGCAATAGAATGGCCCTCTTGCATGCCGGAGTAAGCCATCTCTCTTGGGTATTAAACCAAATATGAGAGATAACCTTGCTCTGATACCAATTGTTAAGATCGGAGCGGCACTAAGAGGGGGGGGTGAATTAGTGCAGCGGATTAAAACTTCGGTTTTAGTAAATCTTTCGTACGATAAGAACGGAACTTGAAAAGCTTAATCTTGAAAGCGTATTCTTAAATATGTGCAGCAAAAGTAATAAGGAACTTAAAGCATATAAGAAGGTTTGCAATAAGGTAAATAGCAATAATGAAATGCAAACCAAGAATCACGCCAATTTTAGAGTGGTTCGGTCAAATGACCTACTCCACTTGCGAGGCCCCTCTTCGATGAGGCTCCCACCTTCCACTAGTAAGTCTCTTGAAATGGAAGGGTAAATACCCCTCTTTACAACTCTTTACAAGCGGTTCACTCTCTTACAAATTTTTGAGAAGAGAAGAGGTGAACACTAGCAAATTGAAAAGAAGACAAGCTAACACTTTTCTAAGACCTTTCTCTCAAACTTTTGCTACACAAAAAGTCGTATACTCAGCTGAGTTTTGAGGGGTATTTATAAACCTCAAGAGGATTCAAATTTGGGCTCCAAAATTTGGGCTCCAAATTTGAATTCTCTTTGGTTTCCCGATGCTGGCGGTGCCACCGCCCAGCCAAGGGGTGCCACCGCCCAGCCCAGGGGTGTCACCGCCCAGCTCTCGGGTGCTGGGCGGTGCCACCGCCCCTACAGTGTTTTCAGCCCGACTATAGTATTTTCAGCCACTAGTTGGGCTTCAATCTTGGCCTAAACTAGTCCGAACTCGGGCTCAATTGGCCCCTATCCAGGATATAGGATTATCTTCTTAATCCTAATCCTAATTACAAGTGAACTACATAACAAAACACATCCTAAGCAATTTATCAACCACGAACGTCAAGTCTTGTTCCGGCGAGCTTTCCGACGAACTTCTTCCGACGGGGTCCAAGCACGCTCCTGAACTTGTGATGACTTTAATGAGTAGCCGAGACTTCTCAGTGATCTCTGCGAACCTACGACGATCTCTTCGGCGAACTTCCAATAGGTTCCCGATTTCTTCTCGGTTGGTTCCATCAGCATCTCCGACGATTCTTCGGACTCTTAAACGTTCATCGAACTTGACTCCGGTATTCTTGCTTTGTGTTTTCTGGTTATCGTAGTTAATCCTGCATACTTAACTCAATAATATGGATTAGATCAAATAACTCATCAATTGATTTTATCATCAAAATTCGAGATTCAACAATCTCCCCCTTTTTGATGATGACAATCAATTGATGACGGAGTTAAACGTAACTCCCCCTATCTATATACCATATTATGAGAAGATAAAACACTTGAATTTCATCCATTGAATTCAAGAATAAATCGATAAGCTCTAACCGTAGAACTTATCGTTATTCTTATTAAGCATAATGTAAATGCGAAACTTTGATGAAAATCTTTTTCAAGTCGAAAGATAAGAGACAAATTTTACTATGACAAGAGATAAAGATTTTCAACTTGAATTGCATGATTATACATTTTAGACATGCATTCAATATGATCAATCAATCTTACGATATTTTCAAGGATTTTGCAATTCATATTTTGGCATGCTATTAAGAATGATATAAGTCATCACTTTTCTCCCCCTTTATCATCAACATAAAGGGAAATGAGACTTGAAGCACATATTTTGTCATACAACTATTTTATCATTGAAAAATTAAGTATGCAAAAATATTTATGCAGAGATCATTTTAGAGGAAAATTCAGCATGCATTCATATTATCTAATCTCTTCTTTCTATAAATAACAGAAATTGTAGATTTACAAGAGAGAGATTGGGATAAAAATTCAAGTAGTAATCTCACGAAGTCAAGATCATAATTCGAATACAAACTCATCTAAATCGTTAAATACATTAGAATCTCAATATTGCTTTTCAATTATCATATAAGGCATTTAAAGGATTTTGAAATATAGGAGAATGATTAATTTAAGCATACAATGTTTCAATCAAATTCAAGTCATGAATGCCAATACTTTCATATTTATCAATTCATGAATGCCAAAAGATATTATTTGTGATTCCAATTTTGCAAGATCAAGGTTATGATTTAGATAAAACTTATTTAAATCAAATTGCTAACTTGAAATTCATAATCAAGTTATCAAAATCGATTTCGAGATTTCACAACATGTCATATGGAATTTGAAGGAGAAGGATTAGATTCACCGAGAGATGGAAAGAAGATGAAAAACTTTACGGAAAATCCAATCAAACAAGTTTATTGTTTAGGGACAATTTAACATACCTAATTCCCTTCTAATGAATTCAAATTGGTCTTCATTCAAGGCTTTTGTGAATATATCTGCTAATTGATGCTTTGTGTCAATGAATTCTAGAACAACATCATTGTTAAGGACATGATCGCGTATGAAATGATGCCTAACGTCGATGTGCTTAGTTCTAGAATGTTGAATTGGATTTTTAGTAAGACATATGGCACTAGTATTATCACATTTTATGGGAATATTTTTAAAGTGAATTCCATAGTCTTCTAATGTGTTTTTCATCCAAACAACTTGTGCACAGCATGCACTTGCAGCAATGTATTCGGCTTCCGCCATAGATAGTGCTACTAAATTTTGTTTCTTGGAAGTCCAAGAAACAAGTGCATGTCCTAAAAATTGGCATGTTCCGAATGTACTTTTTCTATCTATTCTACATCCGCCAAAATCGGCATCCGCATAAGCCATTAAATCAAAATTTTCAAATTTTGGATACCATAAACCTAAATTTGGAGTTCCTTTAAGATACCTAAATATTCTTTTAACACTTTTAAGATGAGATAGTTTAGGATTTGATTGAAACCTAGCACAAAGTCCTACACTAAACATGATATATGGTCTAGTCGCGGTAAGGTAGAGTAGACTACCTATCATACCCCTATATGTTTTTTTATCGAAATTTTCACTAATTTCAACCATATCTAACTTAGTCGCAGTACTCATAGGGGTGTTTATTGCTTTTGAATTATCCATGTTAAATCGTTTTAACAATTCTAACGTATATTTAGATTGGTTAAGAAATATACCATCCTTAAGTTGTTTGATTTGTAATCCTAAAAAGAAAGTTAATTCCCCCATTAAACTCATTTCGAATTCATGACTCATAGATTTGGCAAATGATTCACATAGTGATTCATCCGAAGAGCCAAAAATAATATCGTCAACATAAATTTGCACAATAAGAAAATTATTTTCAAAATGTTTAATAAACAATGTAGTATCAACCTTGCCTTTGGTAAAATTATTTAAAATAAGAAAGGAACTAAGCCTTTCATACCAAGCTCTAGGAGCTTGTTTCAAGCCATAGAGAGCCTTAGTCAATTTGAATACATGATTAGGAAAAAGAGTATTTTCAAATCCGGGAGGTTGTTCGACATATACTTCTTCGGAAATAAAACCATTCAAGAAGGCACTTTTGACATCCATTTGAAATAGTTTAAAATTATAACTACTAGCATAGGCAAGGAGCATCCTTATGGCTTCTAATCGAGCCACGGGAGCGAAGGTTTCTTCGTAATCGATACCTTCTTCTTGGTTGAAACCTTTGGCCACTAATCTAGCCTTGTTTCTAACCACGATACCATTTTCATCTTGCTTGTTTCTAAAGACCCACTTAGTACCAATGACTAAATGGTCACTAGGTCTAGGAACAAGCTCCCACACCTTATTTCTCTCAAATTGATTTAATTCCTCTTGCATTGCAATAACCCAAAAATCATCTTTTATGGCCTCGTCAATGCACTTAGGTTCGATTTGAGAGAGGAAGGCGGCATTAGCACAAAAATTCTTGAAAGAGGAACGAGTTTGAATCCCTTTAGATGTATCCCCTATAATTAGCTCCTTTGGATGAGCATCTATATACTTCCATTCCTTCGGTTTGGAAATTTCGGAAGAAGATGCATCCAAGTTGCTATTTTGAGGAAGGGGTTCATTTAAATTCAAATTATCAAAACCAAGATCATCGTCAAAATCATTTTTCTTAAAATTTGAGACTTCATTAAAGACTACATGAATAGACTCTTCAATTACTAAGGTTCTTTTATAAAAAACCCGAAAAGCTTTCGAAACGGAAGAGTAACCAAGAAAGATGCCTTCATCAGATTTAGCATCAAATTTTCCTAAGGCATCCCTTTCATTTAAAATAAAGCATTTACAAACGAAAACTTTAAAATAGGAAATATTTGGTTTTTTGTTATTCCATAATTCACAGGGAGTTTTTGATAAGGAAGGTCTTATTAGGACTCTATTAATGATGTAGCAAGCCATATTTACGGCTTCGGCCCAAAAATACTTAGGTAAACAATGTTCATTTAACATAGTTCTTGCCATTTCTTGTAGGTTTCTATTTTTTCTTTCAACTACTCCATTTTGTTGGGGATTTCTCGGAGTGGAGAAGTTATGATTGTATCCATTAACTTCACAAAAATTTTGAAAGTCATGGTTTTGAAATTCGCCACCATGATCACTTCGTATTGATGAAATCATGAGACCTTTTTCGTTTTGAGTGAGTTTACAAAATTTAGAGAAACACTTGAAACAATCACTTTTGTGAGTTAAGAAATAGGTCCAAGTGTATCTAGAGTAGTCATCCACAATCACAAAAGCATATTTGCTTCCACCTAGACTTGTTGTATCAATTGGTCCAAATAAGTCCAAATGGATCAATTGTAATGGTCTAGTGGTGCTAATTTGATTTTTTGGTTTGAAGCTTGTTTTTATTTGTTTCCCTAGTTGACATGCATCGCATACCTTATCCTTAATAAACTTCATATTCGGAATCCCTCGTACTAGTTTTTGAGATGAGATTTTAGATATTGTTTTCATGCTTGCATGACCTAATCTCCTATGCCAAAGCCAAGCATCATCATTTACGGCGGAAAAACACATTTCATTACTTAGTTCATCAAGATTGATGGTATAGACATTATTTTGTTTTAACGCAATCATAGTCATGTTATGAGTTGGTTTTTCAATAATGCACATATTTGATTCAAACCTAACGATATAACCTTTATCGCATAGTTGACTAATACTTAAGAGATTGTGTTTCAATCCATCAACTAGTAAAACATCATCAATGGAAAAACTAAATTTGTTACCAATAGTTCCCTTGCCAATGATTTTGCCTTTGTTGTTGTCTCCGAAGGTGACGTACCCTTCTTCTTTGCTAGTGAGCATAGAGAAATGAGATGGATCTCCAGTCATATGTCTTGAGCATCCACTATCGAGATACCATCTCTTGCTCCTAGCTTGTGGGTTTGTCTACAAAAGAGGATGATTTTTAGGTACCCATTTGATTTTGGGTGCCTCAAAAATTGACCCACTAACTTTGTTATTTATTATCGAATCCTTTATAGTTCCTTTAGGAACCCATATTAATTTTTGTGAACTCATTTTCCTAAATGGACATTTGTAGGCAATATGTCCGGATTTGCAACAGAAGTTGCATTGCATATAAGAGGAAACATGTAATGTAGGTCCTTTTATGAAAGTGGTAGGATTTTGATGTAATCCTTTTACAAATCCAATTCCATTTCTATTTGAGATGTGACCCTTGTGTGCAAGGATCATATCTAATCCTTTGCTACCAACCTTAAACTTGTTTAAGGTTCCTTTAAGAAGCAAAATTTCATTTTTTATTGCTTCTAAATGCTCACACTTAGAGCATGGAGGAGTTTGAATATTATCAAACTTATCTTGTAGCAAAGCATGCTCTTTCTTTAAGATACTTAACTTCTTGCTAACAGTTCTACATTCATCAAATAATTCATGAAAAGCGATAGAGAGTTCTTCAAAAGATAAATCTTTATTAAATAAATCACATACCTCTTCTCCTAAAGCCATTAGCGCGTAATGAGCAACTTGCTCGGTGTTGGACTCCTCTTCTTCGGATGCACTTGAATCATCCCACGTTGCCTTTAGCGCCTTCTTCTTTGATGTTCTCTTTTTGGCTTGAGGGCAATCGTACTTGTAGTGTCCCGGTTTTTTGCATTCATAGCAAATCACTTGGTCCTTCTTTTGTTCAAATTTATTTTTTGTATTATTTTTAAATTTGTTCTTCCTTAAATATTTTTTGAATTTTTGAGTCAAAAGTGCAATGTCATTGTCACTGTCCTCATCACTTGATGTTCCTTTCAAGTGGTCTTCTTGTGATTTGAGTGCCATATCCTTCCTGTTCTTTGGAAGGGAGTTCTCGAGCTCGTCATGAGCTTGACATGTCATTTCATAGGTCATTAGAGACCCAATGAGTTCTTCAAGAGGGAATACTTTAAGGTCTTTGGCCTCTTGAATGGCCATGACTTTTGGATCCCAACTTTTAGGGAGGGATCTTAAGATTTTAGTTACTAGTTCAAAGTTAGTAAAATCTTTACCAAGAGCTTTGAGTCCATTGATGACATCCGTAAACCGGGTGTACATGTCTCCGATGGACTCACTTGGTTTCATTCGGAAAAGTTCATAAGAGTGCACAAGGATGTTGATTTTGGACTCTTTCACTCGGCTAGTGCCTTCATGAGTGACCTCAAGAGTTCTCCAAATATCAAAAGCCGAATCACAAATTGAAACACGATTAAATTCGTTTTTGTCTAGTGCACAAAACAAGGCATTCATAGCCTTTGCATTTAAAGCAAAAACCTTCATCTCCGATTCATTCCATTCCCTCATCGGAAGAGAAGATTTTTGAAATCCATTCTCGACAATAGACCAAAGCTCAAAGTCCATAGAAATGAGGAAGATCCTCATGCGAGTCTTCCAATATGTGTAATCCGACCCATTAAAGAAAGGTGGTCGTGCAATAGAATGGCCCTCTTGCATGCCGGAGTAAGCCATCTCTCTTGGGTATTAAACCAAATATGAGAGATAACCTTGCTCTGATACCAATTGTTAAGATCGGAGCGGCACTAAGAGGGGGGGGTGAATTAGTGCAGCGGATTAAAACTTCGGTTTTAGTAAATCTTTCGTACGATAAGAACGGAACTTGAAAAGCTTAATCTTGAAAGCGTATTCTTAAATATGTGCAGCAAAAGTAATAAGGAACTTAAAGCATATAAGAAGGTTTGCAATAAGGTAAATAGCAATAATGAAATGCAAACCAAGAATCACGCCAATTTTAGAGTGGTTCGGTCAAATGACCTACTCCACTTGCGAGGCCCCTCTTCGATGAGGCTCCCACCTTCCACTAGTAAGTCTCTTGAAATGGAAGGGTAAATACCCCTCTTTACAACTCTTTACAAGCGGTTCACTCTCTTACAAATTTTTGAGAAGAGAAGAGGTGAACACTAGCAAATTGAAAAGAAGACAAGCTAACACTTTTCTAAGACCTTTCTCTCAAACTTTTGCTACACAAAAAGTCGTATACTCAGCTGAGTTTTGAGGGGTATTTATAAACCTCAAGAGGATTCAAATTTGGGCTCCAAAATTTGGGCTCCAAATTTGAATTCTCTTTGGTTTCCCGATGCTGGCGGTGCCACCGCCCAGCCAAGGGGTGCCACCGCCCAGCCCAGGGGTGTCACCACCCAGCTCTCGGGTGCTGGGCGGTGCCACCGCCCCTACAGTGTTTTCAGCCCGACTATAGTATTTTCAGCCACTAGTTGGGCTTCAATCTTGGCCTAAACTAGTCCGAACTCGGGCTCAATTGGCCCCTATCCAGGATATAGGATTATCTTCTTAATCCTAATCCTAATTACAAGTGAACTACATAACAAAACACATCCTAAGCAATTTATCAACCACGAACGTCAAGTCTTGTTCCGGCGAGCTTTCCGACAAACTTCTTCCGACGGGGTCCAAGCACGCTCCTGAACTTGTGATGACTTTAATGAGTAGCCGAGACTTCTCAGTGATCTCTGCGAACCTACGACGATCTCTTCGGCGAACTTCCAATAGGTTCCCGATTTCTTCTCGGTTGGTTCCATCAGCATCTCCGACGATTCTTCGGACTCTTAAACGTTCATCGAACTTGACTCCGGTATTCTTGCTTTGTGTTTTCTGGTTATCGTAGTTAATCCTGCATACTTAACTCAATAATATGGATTAGATCAAATAACTCATCAATTGATTTTATCATCAAAATTCGAGATTCAACAATCTCCCCCTTTTTGATGATGACAATCAATTGATGACGGAGTTAAACGTAACTCCCCCTATCTATATACCATATTATGAGAAGATAAAACACTTGAATTTCATCCATTGAATTCAAGAATAAATCGATAAGCTCTAACCGTAGAACTTATCGTTATTCTTATTAAGCATAATGTAAATGCGAAACTTTGATGAAAATCTTTTTCAAGTCGAAAGATAAGAGACAAATTTTACTATGACAAGAGATAAAGATTTTCAACTTGAATTGCATGATTATACATTTTAGACATGCATTCAATATGATCAATCAATCTTACGATATTTTCAAGGATTTTGCAATTCATATTTTGGCATGCTATTAAGAATGATATAAGTCATCACTTTTCTCCCCCTTTATCATCAACATAAAGGGAAATGAGACTTGAAGCACATATTTTGTCATACAACTATTTTATCATTGAAAAATTAAGTATGCAAAAATATTTATGCAGAGATCATTTTAGAGGAAAATTCAGCATGCATTCATATTATCTAATCTCTTCTTTCTATAAATAACAGAAATTGTAGATTTACAAGAGAGAGATTGGGATAAAAATTCAAGTAGTAATCTCACGAAGTCAAGATCATAATTCGAATACAAACTCATCTAAATCGTTAAATACATTAGAATCTCAATATTGCTTTTCAATTATCATATAAGGCATTTAAAGGATTTTGAAATATAGGAGAATGATTAATTTAAGCATACAATGTTTCAATCAAATTCAAGTCATGAATGCCAATACTTTCATATTTATCAATTCATGAATGCCAAAAGATATTATTTGTGATTCCAATTTTGCAAGATCAAGGTTATGATTTAGATAAAACTTATTTAAATCAAATTGCTAACTTGAAATTCATAATCAAGTTATCAAAATCGATTTCGAGATTTCACAACATGTCATATGGAATTTGAAGGAGAAGGATTAGATTCACCGAGAGATGGAAAGAAGATGAAAAACTTTACGGAAAATCCAATCAAACAAGTTTATTGTTTAGGGACAATTTAACATACCTAATTCCCTTCTAATGAATTCAAATTGGTCTTCATTCAAGGCTTTTGTGAATATATCTGCTAATTGATGCTTTGTGTCAATGAATTCTAGAACAACATCATTGTTAAGGACATGATCGCGTATGAAATGATGCCTAACGTCGATGTGCTTAGTTCTAGAATGTTGAATTGGATTTTTAGTAAGACATATGGCACTAGTATTATCACATTTTATGGGAATATTTTTAAAGTGAATTCCATAGTCTTCTAATGTGTTTTTCATCCAAACAACTTGTGCACAGCATGCACTTGCAGCAATGTATTCGGCTTCCGCCGTAGATAGTGCTACTAAATTTTGTTTCTTGGAAGTCCAAGAAACAAGTGCATGTCCTAAAAATTGGCATGTTCCGAATGTACTTTTTCTATCTATTCTACATCCGCCAAAATCGGCATCCGCATAAGCCATTAAATCAAAATTTTCAAATTTTGGATACCATAAACCTAAATTTGGAGTTCCTTTAAGATACCTAAATATTCTTTTAACACTTTTAAGATGAGATAGTTTAGGATTTGATTGAAACCTAGCACAAAGTCCTACACTAAACATGATATATGGTCTAGTCGCGGTAAGGTAGAGTAGACTACCTATCATACCCCTATATGTTTTTTTATCGAAATTTTCACTAATTTCAACCATATCTAACTTAGTCGCAGTACTCATAGGGGTGTTTATTGCTTTTGAATTATCCATGTTAAATCGTTTTAACAATTCTAACGTATATTTAGATTGGTTAAGAAATATACCATCCTTAAGTTGTTTGATTTGTAATCCTAAAAAGAAAGTTAATTCCCCCATTAAACTCATTTCGAATTCATGACTCATAGATTTGGCAAATGATTCACATAGTGATTCATCCGAAGAGCCAAAAATAATATCGTCAACATAAATTTGCACAATAAGAAAATTATTTTCAAAATGTTTAATAAACAATGTAGTATCAACCTTGCCTTTGGTAAAATTATTTAAAATAAGAAAGGAACTAAGCCTTTCATACCAAGCTCTAGGAGCTTGTTTCAAGCCATAGAGAGCCTTAGTCAATTTGAATACATGATTAGGAAAAAGAGTATTTTCAAATCCGGGAGGTTGTTCGACATATACTTCTTCGGAAATAAAACCATTCAAGAAGGCACTTTTGACATCCATTTGAAATAGTTTAAAATTATAACTACTAGCATAGGCAAGGAGCATCCTTATGGCTTCTAATCGAGCCACGGGAGCGAAGGTTTCTTCGTAATCGATACCTTCTTCTTGGTTGAAACCTTTGGCCACTAATCTAGCCTTGTTTCTAACCACGATACCATTTTCATCTTGCTTGTTTCTAAAGACCCACTTAGTACCAATGACTAAATGGTCACTAGGTCTAGGAACAAGCTCCCACACCTTATTTCTCTCAAATTGATTTAATTCCTCTTGCATTGCAATAACCCAAAAATCATCTTTTATGGCCTCGTCAATGCACTTAGGTTCGATTTGAGAGAGGAAGGCGGCATTAGCACAAAAATTCTTGAAAGAGGAACGAGTTTGAATCCCTTTAGATGTATCCCCTATAATTAGCTCCTTTGGATGAGCATCTATATACTTCCATTCCTTCGGTTTGGAAATTTCGGAAGAAGATGCATCCAAGTTGCTATTTTGAGGAAGGGGTTCATTTAAATTCAAATTATCAAAACCAAGATCATCGTCAAAATCATTTTTCTTAAAATTTGAGACTTCATTAAAGACTACATGAATAGACTCTTCAATTACTAAGGTTCTTTTATAAAAAACCCGAAAAGCTTTCGAAACGGAAGAGTAACCAAGAAAGATGCCTTCATCAGATTTAGCATCAAATTTTCCTAAGGCATCCCTTTCATTTAAAATAAAGCATTTACAAACGAAAACTTTAAAATAGGAAATATTTGGTTTTTTGTTATTCCATAATTCATAGGGAGTTTTTGATAAGGAAGGTCTTATTAGGACTCTATTAATGATGTAGCAAGCCATATTTACGGCTTCGGCCCAAAAATACTTAGGTAAACAATGTTCATTTAACATAGTTCTTGCCATTTCTTGTAGGTTTCTATTTTTTCTTTCAACTACTCCATTTTGTTGGGGATTTCTCGGAGTGGAGAAGTTATGATTGTATCCATTAACTTCACAAAAATTTTGAAAGTCATGGTTTTGAAATTCGCCACCATGATCACTTCGTATTGATGAAATCATGAGACCTTTTTCGTTTTGAGTGAGTTTACAAAATTTAGAGAAACACTTGAAACAATCACTTTTGTGAGTTAAGAAATAGGTCCAAGTGTATCTAGAGTAGTCATCCACAATCACAAAAGCATATTTGCTTCCACCTAGACTTGTTGTATCAATTGGTCCAAATAAGTCCAAATGGATCAATTGTAATGGTCTAGTGGTGCTAATTTGATTTTTTGGTTTGAAGCTTGTTTTTATTTGTTTCCCTAGTTGACATGCATCGCATACCTTATCCTTAATAAACTTCATATTCGGAATCCCTCGTACTAGTTTTTGAGATGAGATTTTAGATATTGTTTTCATGCTTGCATGACCTAATCTCCTATGCCAAAGCCAAGCATCATCATTTACGGCGGAAAAACACATTTCATTACTTAGTTCATCAAGATTGATGGTATAGACATTATTTTGTTTTAACGCAATCATAGTCATGTTATGAGTTGGTTTTTCAATAATGCACATATTTGATTCAAACCTAACGATATAACCTTTATCGCATAGTTGACTAATACTTAAGAGATTGTGTTTCAATCCATCAACTAGTAAAACATCATCAATGGAAAAACTAAATTTGTTACCAATAGTTCCCTTGCCAATGATTTTGCCTTTGTTGTTGTCTCCGAAGGTGACGTACCCTTCTTCTTTGCTAGTGAGCATAGAGAAATGAGATGGATCTCTAGTCATATGTCTTGAGCATCCACTATCGAGATACCATCTCTTGCTCCTAGCTTGTGGGTTTGTCTACAAAAGAGGATGATTTTTAGGTACCCATTTGATTTTGGGTGCCTCAAAAATTGACCCACTAACTTTGTTATTTATTATCGAATCCTTTATAGTTCCTTTAGGAACCCATATTAATTTTTGTGAACTCATTTTCCTAAATGGACATTTGTAGGCAATATGTCCGGATTTGCAACAGAAGTTGCATTGCATATAAGAGGAAACATGTAATGTAGGTCCTTTTATGAAAGTGGTAGGATTTTGATGTAATCCTTTTACAAATCCAATTCCATTTCTATTTGAGATGTGACCCTTGTGTGCAAGGATCATATCTAATCCTTTGCTACCAACCTTAAACTTGTTTAAGGTTCCTTTAAGAAGCAAATTTTCATTTTTTATTGCTTCTAAATGCTCACACTTAGAGCATGGAGGAGTTTGAATATTATCAAACTTATCTTGTAGCAAAGCATGCTCTTTCTTTAAGATACTTAACTTCTTGCTAACAGTTCTACATTCATCAAATAATTCATGAAAAGCGATAGAGAGTTCTTCAAAAGATAAATCTTCATTAAATAAATCACATACCTCTTCTCCTAAAGCCATTAGCGCGTAATGAGCAACTTGCTCGGTGTTGGACTCCTCTTCTTCGGATGCACTTGAATCATACCACGTTGCCTTTAGCTCCTTCTTCTTTGATGTTCTCTTTTTGGCTTGAGGGCAATCGTACTTGTAGTGTCCCGGTTTTTTGCATTCATAGCAAATCACTTGGTCCTTCTTTTGTTCAAATTTATTTTTTGTATTATTTTTAAATTTGTTCTTCCTTAAATATTTTTTGAATTTTTGAGTCAAAAGTGCAATGTCATTGTCACTGTCCTCATCACTTGATGTTCCTTTCAAGTGGTCTTCTTGTGATTTGAGTGCCATATCCTTCCTGTTCTTTGGAAGGGGGTTCTCGAGCTCGTCATGAGCTTGACATGTCATTTCATAGGTCATTAGAGACCCAATGAGTTCTTCAAGAGGGAATACTTTAAGGTCTTTGGCCTCTTGAATGGCCGTGACTTTTGGATCCCAACTTTTAGGGAGGGATCTTAAGATTTTAGTTACTAGTTCAAAGTTAGTAAAATCTTTACCAAGAGCTTTGAGTCCATTGATGACATCCGTAAACCGGGTGTACATGTCTCCGATGGACTCACTTGGTTTCATTCGGAAAAGTTCATAAGAGTGCACAAGGATGTTGATTTTGGACTCTTTCACTCGGCTAGTGCCTTCATGAGTGACCTCAAGAGTTCTCCAAATATCAAAAGCCGAATCACAAATTGAAACACGATTAAATTCGTTTTTGTCTAGTGCACAAAACAAGGCATTCATAGCCTTTGCATTTAAAGCAAAAACCTTCTTCTCCGATTCATTCCATTCGCTCATCGGAAGAGAAGATTTTTGAAATCCATTCTCGACAATAGACCAAAGCTCAAAGTCCATAGAAATGAGGAAGATCCTCATGCGAGTCTTCCAATATGTGTAATCCGACCCATTAAAGAAAGGTGGTCGTGCAATAGAATGGCCCTCTTGCATGCCGGAGTAAGCCATCTCTCTTGGGTATTAAACCAAATATGAGAGATAACCTTGCTCTGATACCAATTGTTAGGATTGGAGCGGCACTAAGAGGGGGGGGTGAATTAGTGCAGCGGATTAAAACTTCGGTTTTAGTAAATCTTTCGTACGATAAGAACGGAACTTGAAAAGCTTAATCTTGAAAGTGTATTCTTAAATATGTGCAGCAAAAGTAATAAGGAACTTAAAGCATATAAGAAGGTTTGCAATAAGGTAAATAGCAATAATGAAATGCAAACCAAGAATCACGCCAATTTTAGAGTGGTTCGGTCAAATGACCTACTCCACTTGCGAGGCCCCTCTTCGATGAGGTTCCCACCTTCCACTAGCAAGTCTCTTGAAATGGAAGGGTAAATACCCCTCTTTACAACTCTTTACAAGCGGTTCACTCTCTTACAAATTTTCGAGAAGAGAAGAGGTGAACACTAGCAAATTGAAAAGAAGACAAGCTAACACTTTTCTAAGACCTTTCTCTCAAACTTTTGCTACACAAAAAGTCGTATACTCAGCTGAGTTTTGAGGGGTATTTATAGGCCTCAAGAGGATTCAAATTTGGGCTCCAAAATTTGGGCTCCAAATTTGAATTCTCTTTGGTTTCCCGATGCTGGCGGTGCCACCGCCCAGCCAAGGGGTGCCACCGCCCAGCCCAGGGGTGTCACCGCCCAGCTCTCGGGTGCTGGGCGGTGCCACCGCCTACAGTGTTTTCAGCCCGACTATAGTATTTTCAGCCACTAGTTGGGCTTCAATCTTGGCCTAAACTAGTCCGAACTCAGGCTCAATTGGCCCCTATCCAGGATATAGGATTATCTTCTTAATCCTAATCCTAATTACAAGTGAACTACATAACAAAACACATCCTAAGCAATTTATCAACCACGAACGTCAAGTCTTGTTCCAGCGAGCTTTCCGACGAACTTCTTCCGACGGGGTCCAAGCACGCTCCTGAACTTGTGATGACTTTAATGAGTAGCCGAGACTTCTCGGTGATCTCTGCGAACCTACGACGATCTCTTCGGCGAACTTCCAATAGGTTCCCGATTTCTTCTCGGTTGGTTCCATCTGTTAGGATCGGAGCGGCACTAAGAGGGGGGGGTGAATTAGTGCAGCGGATTAAAACTTCGGTTTTAGTAAATCTTTCGTACGATCAGAACGGAACTTGAAAAGCTTAATCTTGAAAGCGTATTCTTAAATATGTGCAGCAAAAGTAATAAGGAACTTAAAGCATATAAGAAGGTTTGCAATAATGTAAATAGCAATAATGAAATGCAAACCAAGAATCACGCTAATTTTAGAGTGGTTCGGTCAAATGACCTACTCCACTTGCGAGGCCCCTCTTCGATGAGGCTCCCACATTCCACTAGCAAGTCTCTTGAAATGGAAGGGTAAATACCCCTCTTTATAACTCTTTACAAGCGGTTCACTCTCTTACAGATTTTCGAGAAGAGAAGAGGTGAACACTAGCAAATTGAAAAGAAGACAAGCTAACACTTTTCTAAGACCTTTCTCTCAAACTTTTGCTACACAAAAAGTTGTATACTCAGCTGAGTTTTGAGGGGTATTTATAGGCCTCAAGAGGATTCAAATTTGGGCTCCAAAATTTGGGCTCCAAATTTGAATTCTCTTTGGTTTCCCGATGCTGGCGGTGCCACCGCCCAACAAAGCGGTGCCACCGCCAAGCGCTCGGGTGCTAGGCGGTGCAACCGCCCAGCCTAGGGGTGTCACCGCCCAGCTCTCGGGTGCTGGGCGGTGCCACCGCCTACAGTGTTTTCAGCCCGACTACAGTATTTTCAGCCACTAGTTGGGCTTCAATCTTGGCCTAAACTAGTCCGAACTCGGGCCCAATTGGCCCCTAACCAGGATATAGGATTATCTTCTTAATCCTAATCCTAATTACAAGTGAACTACAAAACAAAACACATCCTAAGCAATTTTATCAACCGCGAACGTCAAGTCTTGTTCCGGCGAGCTTTTCGACGAACTTCTTCCGACGGGGTCCAAGCACGCTCCTGAACTTGTGATGACTTTAATGAGTAGCCGAGACTTCTCGGTGATCTCTGCGAACCTACAACGATCTCTTCGGCGAACTTCCAATAGGTTCCCGATTTCTTCTCGGTTGGTTCCATCTGTTAGGATCGGAGCGGCACTAAGAGGGGGGGGTGAATTAGTGCAGCGGATTAAAACTTCGGTTTTAGTAAATCTTTCGTACGATAAGAACGGAACTTGAAAAGCTTAATCTTGAAAGCGTATTCTTAAATATGTGCAGCAAAAGTAATAAGGAACTTAAACCATATAAGAAGGTTTGCAATAATGTAAATAGCAATAATGAAATGCAAACCAAGAATCACGCTAATTTTAGAGTGGTTCGGTCAAATGACCTACTCCACTTGCGAGGCCCCTCTTCGATGAGGCTCCCACATTCCACTAGCAAGTCTCTTGAAATGGAAGGGTAAATACCCCTCTTTATAACTCTTTACAAGCGGTTCACTCTCTTACAGATTTTCGAGAAGAGAAGAGGTGAACACTAGCAAATTGAAAAGAAGACAAGCTAACACTTTTCTAAGACCTTTCTCTCAAACTTTTGCTACACAAAAAGTTGTATACTCAGCTGAGTTTTGAGGGGTATTTATAGGCCTCAAGAGGATTCAAATTTGGGCTCCAAATTTGAATTCTCTTTGGTTTCCCGATGCTGGCGGTGCCACCGCCCAGCAAAGCGGTGCCACCGCCCAGCGCTCGGGTGCTAGGCGGTGCAACCGCCCAGCCCAGGGGTGTCACCGCCCAGCTCTCGGGTGCTGGGCGGTGCCACCGCCTACAGTGTTTTCAGCCCGACTACAGTGTTTTCAGCCACTAGTTGGGCTTCAATCTTGGCCTAAACTAGTCCGAACTCGGGCCCAATTGGCCCCTAACCAGGATATAGGATTATCTTCTTAATCCTAATCCTAATTACAAGTGAACTACAAAACAAAACACATCCTAAGCAATTTTATCAACCGCGAACGTCAAGTCTTGTTCCGGCGAGCTTTTCGACGAACTTCTTCCGACGGGGTCCAAGCACGCTCCTGAACTTGTGATGACTTTAATGAGTAGCCGAGACTTCTCGGTGATCTCTGCGAACCTACGACGATCTCTTCGGCGAACTTCCAATAGGTTCCCGATTTCTTCTCGGTTGGTTCCATCTGTTAGGATCGGAGCGGCACTAAGAGGGGGGGGTGAATTAGTGTAGCGGATTAAAACTTCGGTTTTAGTAAATCTTTCGTACGATAAGAACGGAACTTGAAAAGCTTAATCTTGAAAGCGTATTCTTAAATATGTGCAGCAAAAGTAATAAGGAACTTAAAGCATATAAGAAGGTTTGCAATAATGTAAATAGCAATAATGAAATTCAAACCAAGAATCACGCTAATTTTAGAGTGGTTCGGTCAAATGACCTACTCCACTTGCGAGGCCCCTCTTCGATGAGGCTCCCACATTCCACTAGCAAGTCTCTTGAAATGGAAGGGTAAATACCCCTCTTTATAACTCTTTACAAGCGGTTCACTCTCTTACAGATTTTCGAGAAGAGAAGAGGTGAACACTAGCAAATTGAAAAGAAGACAAGCTAACACTTTTCTAAGACCTTTCTCTCAAACTTTTGCTACACAAAAAGTTGTATACTCAGCTGAGTTTTGAGGGGTATTTATAGGCCTCAAGAGGATTCAAATTTGGGCTCCAAAATTTGGGCTCCAAATTTGAATTCTCTTTGGTTTCCCGATGCTGGCGGTGCCACCGCCCAGCAAAGCGGTGCCACCGCCCAGCGCTCGGGTGCTAGGCGGTGCAACCGCCCAGCCCAGGGGTGTCACCGCCCAGCTCTCGGGTGCTGGGCGGTGCCACCGCCTACAGTGTTTTCAGCCCGACTACAGTGTTTTCAGCCACTAGTTGGGCTTCAATCTTGGCCTAAACTAGTCCGAACTCGGGCCCAATTGGCCCCTAACCAGGATATAGGATTATCTTCTTAATCCTAATCCTAATTACAAGTGAACTACATAACAAAACACATCCTAAGCAATTTTATCAACCGCGAACGTCAAGTCTTGTTCCGGCGAGCTTTTCGACGAACTTCTTCCGACGGGGTCCAAGCACGCTCCTGAACTTGTGATGACTTTAATGAGTAGCCGAGTCTTCTCGGTGATCTCTGCGAACCTACGACGATCTCTTCAGCGAACTTCCAATAGGTTCCCGATTTCTTCTCGGTTGGTTCCATCTGTTAGGATCGGAGCGGCACTAAGAGGGGGGGGTGAATTAGTGCAGCGGATTAAAACTTCGGTTTTAGTAAATCTTTCGTACGATAAGAACGGAACTTGAAAAGCTTAATCTTGAAAGCGTATTCTTAAATATGTGCAGCAAAAGTAATAAGGAACTTAAAGCATATAAGAAGGTTTGCAATAATGTAAATAGCAATAATGAAATACAAACCAAGAATCACGCTAATTTTAGAGTGGTTCGGTCAAATGACCTACTCCACTTGCGAGGCCCCTCTTCGATGAGGCTCCCACCTTCCACTAGCAAGTCTCTTGAAATGGAAAGGTAAATACCCCTCTTACAACTCTTTACCAGCGGTTCACTCTCTTACAGATTTTCGAGAAGAGATGAGGTGAACACTAGCAAATTGAAAAGAAGACAAGCTAACACTTTTCTAAGACCTTTCTCTCAAACTTTTGCTACACAAAAAGTTGTATTCTCAGCTGAGTTTTGAGGGGTATTTATAGGCCTCAAGAGGATTCAAATTTGGGCTCCAAAATTTGGGCTCCAAATTTGAATTCTCTTTGGTTTCCCGATGCTGGCGGTGCCACCGCCCAGCCAAGCGGTGCCACCGCCCAGCCCAGGAGGTGTCACCGCCTAGCTCTCGGGTGCTGGGCGGTGCCACCGCCAAGCCAGGCGGTGCCACCGCCTACAGTGTTTTCAGCTCGACTATAGTGTTTTCAGCCACTAGTTGGGCTTCAATCTTGGCCTAAACTAGTCCGAACTCGGGCCCAATTGGCCCCTAACCAGGATATAGGATTATCTTCTTAATCCTAATCCTAATTACAAGTGAACTACATAACAAAACACATCCTAATCAATTTTATCAACCGCGAACGTCAAGTCTTATTCCGGCGAGCTTTCCGACGAACTTCTTCCGACGGGGTCCAAGCACACTCCTGAACTTATGATGACTTTAATGAGTAGCCGAGACTTCTCGGTGATCTCTGCGAACCTACGACGATCTCTTCGGCGAACTTCCAATAGGTTCCCGATTTCTTCTCGTTTGGTTCCATCAGCATCTCCGACGATTCTTCGGACTCTTAAACGTTCATCGAACTTGACTCCGGTATTCTTGCTTTGTATTTTCTAGTTATCGTAGTTAATCCTGCATACTTAACTCAATAATATGGATTAGATCAAATAACTCATCAATTGATTTTATCATCAAAATCCGAGATTCAACACCATCAGCATCTCCGACGATTCTTCGGACTCTTAAACGTTCATCGAACTTGACTCCGGTATTCTTGCTTTGTGTTTTCTGGTTATCGTAGTTAATCCTGCATACTTAACTCAATAATATGGATTAGATCAAATAACTCATCAATTGATTTTATCATCAAAATCCGAGATTCAACACCTCCTTGATCGCTTCGAGGGGATCGACCCTCCTTGATCACTTCGAGGGGATCGACCTCCTAGGGTTTGTCTACAGAGTGGAATAACATTTCATTGATTGATTGATTTGAAGATAGTTACGGTAATACTACAGTGAGAATGCCAAGGATCGCCGCTCTGATACCAAATGATAAGACCCTAAAGTCTTATCATTGCTCTGATACCAAATGATAAGACCCTAAAGTCTTATCATGGAAGAAAGGGGAGAAAAGGGAATGATAATGATCACTTCGAGGGGATCAGCCTCCTTGATCGCTTCGAGGGGATCGGCCCTCCTTGATCGCTTCGAGGGAATCGACCATCCTTGATCACTTCGAGGGGATCGACATTATTATTATCATTCTTTTTTCTCCCTTTTCTTCCATGATAAGACCATAGGGTCTTATCATTTGGTATCAGAGCGATAATAAGACTTTAGGGTCTTATCATTTGGTATCAGAGCAACGAGAAGACTTTAGGGTCTTAAAATTCTAGTTATCCTCTTTTTGTCATTTTAGCTAGAGAGGGTTGCGAGTCATTTTGGATCTCTAGTCAAAAACCTTGAGAACCCAAAAAGTAATATATCATCTCTTGCTCCTAGCTTGTGAAAGTATATGTTTCTAAAAAGGATGATTTTTAGGTACCCATTTAATCTTGGGTGCCTCAAAAACCAATCTAAATTGTTTGTCATGTTGCATGAAATTTATTATGGTTCTTTTTGGAACTCAAATCAATTTGTTAGAACTAATCTTCTTGAATATATAATGATAAGTCCTATGTCCATATTTGCAACAAAAGTTACATTTATTTTGGTGCGAAACATGCAAGATAAGACCTTTAATAAAGGTGGTTGGATTTTGGTGAGGACTTCTCACAAATTCGATTCCACTTCTTTTACGAATGTGGCCCTTATTTGTAAGGATTATATTCAAAGACTTGCTATCAACCTCGAATTTCTTCAAGGTATCCTTGAGTTGCAAGTTTCCTTTTTGGAGTATTTCTAAGTCATGGTATTTCGTACATAGAACTAAACTATCATTATATTTAATTTTTAATTTATCAAAATTACAAACAAGAATATCATGCTCTTTTTTTAATAATTTATATTTTCTACTAATTATTTTGCATTCATCAAATAAATCATGGAAAGCATTTAATAATTCATCAAAAGATAAATCTGCATCAATTAAATTTGATACCTCCTCTCCGATTGCCATGAGTGCATAATGAGCAACTTACTCGGTGTTAGACTCTTCTTTTTCGGATGCACTTGAGTCATCTCACATTGCTTTGAGCACATTCTTCTTTGGTATTCTCTTCTTAGCTTGGGGACAATCATTTTTATAGTGTTCTGGCTTCTTGCATTCGTAGCAAATAACTTGGTCCTTTTTTAGTTCAAATTTATTTTTAGTATCATTTTTAAATTTGTTTCTTTTAATAAATTTTTAAAATTTCCTTGTTAGAAGTGTTAGGTCATCATCAAAGTCCTTATCATTTAAGTTTTCTCTCAAGTGGTCTTCTTGAGTTCTAAGTACCATATCCTTCCTGTCCGTTGGAAGGATGTCTTCATGAGCTTTGTAAGTTCATTTCGTAGGTCATTAATGACCCAATTAATTCTTCAAGAAGGAAGTTGTTTAAATCTTTAGCCTCTTGAATAGTAGTGACTTTAGAGTCCCAACACTTTGGAAAGGATCTTAGAACTTTATTAACAAGCTTGAAATCCAAAAAACTTTTATCGAGTCCTTTTATACCATTGATGACATCCGTGAAATGGGTGTACATGTCATCTATGGTCTCGCTCAGTTTCATTCAAAAAAGTTCATAAGAATATACTAAAAGATTGATTTTTGACTCTTTCACTCTACTTGTACCTTCGTCAGTCACTTCGAGTATATGCCAAATATCAAATGCAGTTTCACAAATTGAAACACGATTGAACTCATTTTTATCAAGTGCACAAAATTAGGCATTCATAGCCTTTGCATTAAGAGTGAAAGTCTTCTTCTCCAATTCATTCTAATTGATCATTATAAGAGAAGACTTTGAAATTTTATTTTCAATAATATTCCAAAGTTTAAAATCCATGAAAATAAGGAAGATCCTCATTCGGGTCTTCCAATAGGTGTAGTCCATCTCATTGAATATGGGCGGATGTATAATAGAGTAACCCTCTTGGTTTTCCGACATATGTCATCTCTCTTAGGTTTTAATCCAATTGAGAGTTAAACTGCTCTGATACCAATTGTTAGGACCAAGAGCACTAAGAGGGGTGGGGGGAGGGTGAATTAGTGCAGCGAAAAATTTTTGTCGGTTCAAAAATGACTTTTATACGAAGAAATCTATTTTCGATAAAAAAAACCATTTTAGAAAGAACTTTAACATAAGATTGAAATGGAAGTATAGTTGATGTAAAGTAACGGAGGCAGTTTATAGTTAAGATAAAGAGTAGAATGTAAATGCAAACAGAGATTTAGAGTGGTTCGGTTAATCTTGACTTACATCCACTTTTGGCTTCCTCCTCCGACGAAGTCACCGACGTTCACTAGAGGCCTTCCTTCAATAGGCGAAGACTAACCACCCTTTTATAGCTTTTCTCCTTTTGACGGGCTTACGAGACAACCCTTTTATATTTTCACTCCTCTCTTGAATGATTAAAACTTTGAAGAAAAGAGGGAGAAGAACTTCTAGCCTTTTACAATACTTTTAAGCTCTCAAATTCTCAGAATAAATGTAAGCTTTTTAGTACCCTTTCATGCAGGAAAGGGTGGGGTTTATATAGGCCCCAATTAGTTTGAATTCAGAGCTCAAAAGTGTCATCTCCCAGATTTTCGGGGTCCTAGCGGTACCACCGCTATAACTGGATGATACTACCACCTAGCATCTGATACTAGGCGGGACTACCACTTAGTCTGGGTGGTACCACCACCTAGTAGAGCTTGGAGATTGAGCTCTAGCGGTACCATCACCTAACTAGGGCAGTACCACCACTGGCACTAATAACTACCGGTGGTACCACTGCCTGACAGGGGTGGTACTACCACTCAGAATTCTTGGGAGACCAAGTCTCTTGGGCGGTGCCATCGCCGGCCCTAACGGTGGCACTACCGGCCAGGAATTTTGGGTCTAAATAGGTTGATCCATTCGAAATAATTTGGGTCTGTTCAAGCCCCAATTGGCCACAGATTAAGTTAATGAGATCACCTCCCAATTCTAATTTAATTTATCTACTAACCATGATACTTAAGACAGTAATGCTGCAAATCATATTCCGGTGCATGAATCGCTTCTTCTGGCGAGCTTCCGGCGAACTTCCAACAAACATCCGACGAACCCTCGGCGATGCTCCGACAAACTCCCAGCAAACTCCTGGACTTGCGATGATCCTCTTGGTGAGTTCCGATGAGCTTCTTTGGCAAGCTCCTAGACTTCTTGGATTGTTCCCGTAGAACCTCCAACGATCGTCCGGACTTCCGACGAACTCTCGAACCCCCAACGTGATCTTGGTCTTGACTTTGGCTAAACACTTTATGTATGTCTTACTGCCATCATAGTTAATCCTATACACTTATCTCAATATACAAATTAGATAACCAAATGACAATTGACTTCATCATCAAAATCCGAGATTCAACAAAATATCCCAAGAAAAATTATGGGTATTATTTCTATCATCTCGATGACCAAAAGATCTTTGTAGCCAAGAGAGCAATATTCCCTAAGAAGGAACACGTTCATGGCAGAGACAGTAGGAGCATGATAGAGTTGAGCGAGGTTGGAGAATCTAGCTCAAGCACCACTCTTAAACCAGAGTCTGTTCAAGTACCTAATACACAAGTTCTAACTTTATGTAAGTCCGGTAGCATATCCCATCCTCCTGAGAGATATGTGGGACATATTAGAGGAGATGATATTAAGGATATTGATCCTTAGACCTACGATGAGGCTATTCTGAGTATAGACTCTGGGAAGTGGCAAGAAGCCATGAATTCTGAGATGGATTCTATGTACTCAAATAAGGTTTAAAACCTAGTTGATGCGCCTGAAGGTATTGTACTCATCAATTGCAAGTGGATCTTTAAGAAAAAGATCAGAGTAGATGAAAAGGTAGAGACCTATAGAGCAAGGCTAGTGGCTAAAGGGTATCGTCAAAGGCAAGGTGTTGACTATAATGAAACCTTCTCACCCATAGCAATGCTAAAATCCATCCGAATTCTATTAGCTATTATAGTACACTATGATTATGAGATCTGACAGATGGATGTGAAAATCGTATTCCTAAATGGGAACCTTGAGGAGGAGGTGTATATGATACAACCCGAGAGATTCGTGTCCAAGGACTGCCCAGATAAGGTGTACAAGTTGCTTTGATCCATTTATGGACTAAAGCAAGGTTCTCAAAGTTGGAACATAAGATTTGATGAGGTAATTAGATCTTACGACTTCATTAAGAACAAAGATGAGCCTTGTGTGTACAGGAAGGTAAGTGAGAGCGCTATCACCTTTTTGGTGTTATATGTGGATGACATCTTGATCATTGGGAATGAAGTAGGAATGCTATCCATAGTAACGACTTAGTTATCTAAACACTTCTCCATGAAGGACTTAGGGTAAGCATCCTATATCTTGGGATTCAGATCTATAGAGATAGATCTAAGAGGATGGTTAGTTTGTCCTAGTCTAAGTACATAAATACCATTGTCAAAAGGTTTGACATGAAAAATTCCAAGAGAGGTCTCAGACCGATGAGACATGGGATATCACTTAATAGAAGTATGTCCCCAAAGACTCATGAAGAAATGACAAACTGTTGAATCTCGTATTTTGATGATGAAACCACTTGATATGTGTTTATAATTTAAACTACATTTTGAGTGATGTAGGTCTACTCGATCAGGATTAGACAGTTAACGCAGGAGGAATTGACGATGCGCCGGAGGAGATCACGTTAGGATATTGGACGACAGAAGGCTTCGGATGTCGGGCATCGGGCCAAGGAGAGCGGAATTGCGCCAAGGATATCGGGGTTGCGGAGGTCAACCGCCGATTGGGTAACAAGCCGCATGAGAGGACGATGCGCTGAAGAATCGAACGAAGCGCCAACCAAAGACGTGCCGGGCAACGGAATGTCGATTCGCGTTGTAATAATTGTCTAGATCGGAGTAGAGTTTTAGTTTGTGTGTGCAGAAATTACTACGATAATGAGAAATACATAAAGCGAAACAAAGTGCGGAGTCAAGCGCGAAGGATTCATTGGGAGTTTGAGACTTCGACGAAAGTCCGAAGGTTCGTCGGGAATGCTGCCGGAACTAGCCGAGAATAAGTAGGGAGCTTGCCGATGGGTTTTTTGGAAGCTTACCGAAAGGATCATGGGAAGTTCGCGGAGCTCGCCGAGAGAGATCGGAGCTTGCCGAAGAAGCTCATTGGAACTCGCCAAGATCAAATTTTGAAGTTTAAGAGCTTGCCGAGAGTCCGCAGAATGGTTTCCGAGAGTTTATCGGAAGACCGCCGAAAGTTCGCCAGAAGCTCGCCGGAAGAAGTCTTCACTTATGGACTTTGTAATAGCTTATAAAATGTCTTTAAATTCGTAGTTAGCAAGTTAATTAGGGTTAGGATTAGGTATTAATACTATAACCCAAGTAGGGGCCAATTGGGCTCGAGTTCGGACTAGTTTGGGCCAAGATTGAAGCCCAACTAGTGGGCTGAAAACACTGTAGGCGGTGGCACCGCCCAGCACTGTCAGGGTCAGAAACTGACAGGCGGTAGCACCGCCAGCATCGGGAACTCCAAGAGAATTCAAATTTGGAGCCCAAATTTGAATCCTCTGGAGGCCTATAAATACCCCTCAAATCTCAGTTGAGATTACAACTTTTTGAGCAGCAATTGTTTAAGAGAAATGCCTTAGAAAAGTCTTAGCTAGTCTTGTTTTCAATTCGCTAGTGTTCACCTCCTTCTTTCTTGCTGAAAATCTATAAGAGAGTGAACCGCTTGTAAAAGAGTTGTAAGAGGGGTATTCACCCTTTCCCTTCAAGAGATTTGCTAGTGGAAGGTGGGAGCCTCATCGAAGAGGGGCCTCGCAAGTGAATGTAGGTCACTTGACCGAACCACTTCAAAAATGGCGTAATCTCTGGTTTGCATTTCATTACTGCTATTTACATTATTGCAAACCTTCTTACTTGCTTTATTTCATCATTACCTTTGCTGCACAACTTTGCGAATACGCTTTCAAGTTAAGCACTTTCGATTCCGATTTTTATCGTACGAAAGATTTGTTGAAACCAATGTTTTAATCCATTGCAGTAATTCACCCCCCCCCCCCCCTCTTAGTGTCGCTCCGATCCTAACAATTGGTATCAGAGCCCTGTATTTCTCATTTCATATTTACACCCGAGATAAATGGCTCTTCATGGCTTTCAAGAGGGTTTATCGGTTTTTCGTCCACCATTGTTTAACGGATTGGACTACACTTATTGGAAAACTCGAATGAGAGTTTTCTTGATTTCTATGAATTTGGATTTATGGAATATCGTTGAGAACGGTTTTCAACTTCCCTCTAAAACGATGAACGAATGGTCGGATTTGGAGAATAAGTATTTTTCTTTAAACGCAAAGTCTATGAATGCCTTATTTTGCGCTATGTACAAAAATGAGTTCAATCGGATTTCTACGTGCGAAACGGCTTTTGATATTGGGCGAACACTTGAAATCACACACGAGGGAACTAGTAGAGTCAAAGACTCGAAATTTAACATTTTAATGCATGATTTCGAGCTTTTTCAAATTAAGCCGAGCAAAACCATTGTTGATATATACACCCGTTTTACAGATGTCGTCAATTGATTACAAACTCTTGGCAAATGTTTCTCAAATTTTTAACTTATTAGTAAAGTTTTACGATCACTTTCTAAAGTTTGGGAATCAAAAGTTATGGCAATACAAGAAACAAAAGATTTAAATATTTTTCCACTTAAAGAACTTATCGGCTCATTGATGACATATGAAATGGTGCACAATGCACATGATGAACACAATGAACACTTGAACCACCTTCCAAAGAAAAGGAAGGATTTGGAACTCCGGACAAATGAATACTACCTGAGCGATGACTCAAGTGATGAGGACAATGATGAACTTGAACTTCGAACACTAACTCTTAATAAGTTCATTAAACAAAAATCTAAAATGAATAATGAACTTGAACAGAGGAAGAGGCCAAAGAAAAGGAAGGCACCCAAGGATGAATCAAGAACTTCCAAAGGTGAAACGACGAATTGGGCTTTGACGGGCTTCGACTACAAGGTAAGTAACTCAACTCTCTTGAATTATTTTGAAATTACTTGAAGTTTTTCATGAGTGCTTAATTTAGATTGTAGGAATAGAAAATAAAAAATTATTTTTCAAAAATTAAATCATGTTTCTCTTTTTAGCATCTTTGAAAAATTAAAATGTTATATCATGATCAAAATGTTGACAAATAGTTTAAAATTTTAGTATCATGTATGATATCCTCATAATGTTGATTGATTTATTCAATATCGTGTATGAATGAAATATAAGGTTTGTCAAATAGTGCAAGTTTTAAATTAAATATATAATGATGCACAAATAATATTGATACTTACCTTTGTCATGATTTAGAAATTGATGTAAAGGTTTTTTTTTTTCCCTTCTTTTTTACAATGACAAAGGGGGAGATAGATTGCTAGCACAATTCAAGAAAAAAAATATATTGCACTTCTCAAAAGAGAAGAAATTGCTATCTTGAACATCACCAAGAATTGCTAGTTTGAAACATCAAGAAAATATAAAAATGTGCTATCGTGCTTATCTTAAGAAAAGCAAATATGCCAACTTGCATATATTTGAATTTGCTAGCTTATAAAATTGCATATTTCAAGAAGCAAGAGTTGCTTTCTTGAACATCTCTAAATTGCTAGCTTGCAAGTTCTAAAATGTTGTAAAATTACTAGATTGCATGATGATAAAAACTTGATATTATGTTTTTCATGCAATGAGTTGAACCCATATAACAAATACTTGATTGTGGTACTTCTCCTTTTTGTTGATGACAAAGGGGGAGAAGTATGTTCATGATATGACATGTGATGCATAAGTTTTATGCATATGTTCATGTTGATGTGTTGCAAGTATTCATGATGAATATTGCAATGACTTGAATTCTGCTTGAATTCAAGGTTCTATCAATATGGCATATTGATTGGAGGAGTTTGTTTAAACTCCGGGAGTTATGGTTAACTCCGTCATCAATTGTTTGTCATCATCAAAAAGGGGGAGATTGTTGAATCTCGTATTTTGATGATGAAACCACTTGATATGTGTTTATAATTTAAACTACATTTTGAGTAATGCAGGTCTATTCGATCAAGATTAGACAGCTAACGCAGGAGGAATTGACGTTGCGCCGGAGGAGATCACGTCTGGATATTGGACGGTAGAAGGCTTCGGACGTCGGGCATCGGGCCAAGGAGAGCGGAATTGTGGCAAGGATATCGGGGTTACGGAGGTCAACCGCCGATTGGGCAACAAGCCGCAAGAGAGGACGATGAGCTGAAGAATCAGATGAAGCGCCAACCAATGACGTGTCGGGCAATGGAATGTCGATTCGCATTATAATAATTGTCTAGATCGGAGTAGAGTTTTAGTTTTTGTATGCAGAAATAACTATGATAATGAGAAAGACATAAAGCGAAACAAAGTGCGGAGTCAAGCGAGAAGGATTCATTGGGAGTTCGAGAGTTCAATGGAAGTCCGAAGGTTCGTCGGGAATGCTGCCGGAACAAGCCGAGAATGAGTACGGAGCTTGCCGATGGGTTTTTTGGAAGCTCACCGAAAGGATCGTGGAAAGTTCACGGAGCTCGCCGAGAGAGATCAGAGCTTGCCGTAGAAGTTAGTTGGAACTCGCCAAGATCAAATCATGAAGTTTAAGAGCTTGCTGGGAGTCCGCAGAATGGTTTCCGAGAGTTTATCGGAAGACCGCCGAAAGTTCGCCGAAAGCTCGCCGGAAGAAGTCTTGACTTATGGACTTTGTAACAGCTTATAAAATGTCTTTAAATTCGTAGTTAGCATGTTAATTAGGGTTAGGATTAGGTATTAATCCTATAACCCATGTAGGGGCCAATTGGGCCCGAGTTCGGACTAGTTTGGGCCAAGATTGATGCCCAACTAGTGGGCTGAAAACACTATAGGCGGTGGCACCGCCCAGCACTGTCAGGGTCAGAAACTGACAGGTGGTGGCACCGCCACTGACAGGCGGTGGCACCGCCAGCATCGGGAACTCCAAGAGAATTCAAATTTGGAGCCCAAATTTGAATCCTCTTGAGGCCTATAAATACCCCTCAAATCTCAGCTGAGATTACAACTTTTTGAGCAGCAATTGTTTAAGAGAAAGGCCTTAGAAAAGTCTTAGCTAGTCTTGTTTTCAATTCGCTAGTGTTCACCTCCTTCTTTCTTGCTGAAAATCTATAAGAGAGTGAACCGCTTGTAAAAGAGTTGTAAGAGGGGTATTCACCCTTCCCCTTCAAGAGATTTGCTAGTAGAATGTGGGAGCCTCATCGAAGAGGGGCCTCGCAAGTGGATGTAGGTCACTTGACCGAACCACTTCAAAAACGGCGTAATCTCTGGTTTGCATTTCATTACTGCTATTTACATTATTGCAAACCTTCTTACTTGCTTTATTTCATCATTACCTTTGCTGCACAACTTTGTGAATACACTTTCAAGTTAAGCACTTTCGATTCCGATTTTTATCGTACGAAAGATTTGTTGAAACCAACGGTTTAATCCGTTGCACTAATTCACCCCCCCCTCTTAGTGTCGCTCCGATCCTAACAATTGGTATCAGAGCCCAGTATTTCTCATTTCATATTTACACTCGAGATAAATGGCTCTTCATGGCTTTCAAGAGGGCTTATCGGTTTTTCGTCCACCATTGTTTAACGGATTGGACTACACTTATTGGAAAACTCGAATGAGAGTTTTCTTGATTTCTATGAATTTGGATTTATGGAATATCGTTGAGAATGGTTTTCAACTTCCCTCTAAAACGATGAACGAATGGTCGGATTTGGAGATGAAGTATTTTTCTTTAAACGCAAAGGCTATGAATGCCTTATTTTGCACTTTGTACAAAAATGAGTTCAATCGGATTTCTACGTGCGAAACGGCTTTTGATATTTGGCGAACACTTGAAATCACACACGAGGGAACTAGTAGAGTCAAAGACTCGAAAGTTAACATTTTAATGCATGATTTCGAGCTTTTTCAAATTAAGCCGAGCGAAATCATTGTTGATATATACACTCGTTTTACAGATGTCGTCAATTTATTACAAACTCGTGGGAAATGTTTCTCAAATTTTGAACTTATTAGTAAAGTTTTACGATCACTTTCTAAAGTTTGGGAATCAAAAGTTATGGCAATACAAGAAACAAATGATTTAAATATTTTTCCACTTGAAGAACTTATCGGCTCATTGATGACATATGAAATGGTGCACAATGCATATGATGAACACAATGAACACTTGAACCACCTTCCAAAGAATAGGAAGGATTTGGAACTCCGGACAAAAGAATACTACTTGAGCGATGACTCAAGGGATGAGGACAATGATGAACTTGAACTTCGAACACTAACTCTTAATAAGTTTATTAAACAAAAATCTAAAATGAACAATGAACTTGAATGGAGGAAGAGGCCAAAGAAAAGGAAGGCACCCAAGGATGAATCAAGAACTTCCAACGGTGAAACGACGAATTGGGCTTTGACGGGCTTCGACTACAAGGTAAGTAACTCAACTCTCTTGAATTATTTTGAAATTACTTGAAGTTTTTCATGAGTGCTTAATTTAGATAGTAGGAATAGAAAATAAAAAATTATTTTTCAAAAATTATATCATGTTTCTCTTTTTAGCATCTTTGAAAAATTAAAATGTTATATCATGATCAAAATGTTGACAAATAGTTTAAAATTTTAGTATCATGTATGACATCCTCATAATATTGATTGATTTATTCAATATCATGTATGAATGAAATATAAGGTTTGTCAAATATTGGATGTTTTAAATTAAATATATAATGATGCACAAATAATATTGATACTTACCTTTGTCATGATTTAGAAATTGATGTAAAGGTTTTTTTTTTCCCTTCTTTTTGACAATGACAAAGGGGGAGATAGATTGCTAGCACAATTCAAGAAAAAAAAAATATTGCACTTCTCAAAAGAGAAGAAATTGCTATCTTGAACATCACCAAGAATTGCTAGTTTGAAACATCAAGAAAATACAAAAATGTGCTATCGTGCTTATCTTAAGAAAAGCAAATATGCCAACTTGCATATATTTGAATTTGCTAGCTTATAAAACTTGCATATTTCAAAAAGCAAGAGTTGCTTTCTTGAACATCTCTAAATTGCTAGCTTGCAAGTTCTAAAATGTTGTAAAATTACTAGATTGCATGATGATAAAAACTTGATATTATGTTTTTCATACAATGAGTTGAACCCATATAACAAATACTTGATTGTGGTACTTCTCCTTTTTGTTGATGACAAAGGTGGAGAAGTATGTTGATGACATGACATGTGATGCATAAGTTTTATGCATATGTTCATGATGATGTGTTGTAAGTATTCATGATGAATATTGCAATGACTTGAATTCTGCTTGAATTCAAGGTTCTATCAATATGGCATCTTGATAGGAGGAGTTTGTTTAAACTCCGGGAGTTAAAGTTAACTCCGTCATCAAGTGGTTGCCATTATAAAAAAGGGAGAGATTGTTGAATCTCATATTTTGATGATGAAACCACTTGATATGTGTTTATAATTTACTCTGCATTTTGAGTGATGCAGGTCTACTCGATCAGGAAAATACAGTTAACCCAGGAGGAAATGACATTGCGCCGGAGGAGATCACGTCAGGATATTGGACGGCAGAAGACTTCGGACTTCGAGCATCGGGCCAAGGAGAGCGGAATTGCGCCAAGGATATCGGGATTGCGGAGGTCAACCGCCGATTGGGCAACAAGCCACAAGAGAGGACGATGCGCTGAAGAATCGGATGAAGCGCCAACCAATGACATGCCGGGCAATGGAATGTCGATTCATGTTGTAATAATTGTCTAGATCGGAGTAGAGTTTTAGTTTGTGTGTGCAGAAATAACTATGATAATGAGAAAGACATAAAGCGAAACAAAGTGCGGAGTCAAGCGCGAAGGATTCATTGGGAGTTCGAGAGTTCGATGGAAGTCCGAAGGTTCGTTGGGAATGCTGCCGGAACTAGCCGAGAATGAGTAGGGAGCTTGCCGATGGGTTTTTTGGAAGCTCACTAAAAGGATCGTGGGAAATTCGCGGTGCTCGCCAAGAGAGATTCGAGCTTGCCGAAGAAGCTCGTTGGAACTCGCCAAGATCAAATCGTGATGTTTAAGAGCTTGCCGGGAGTCCGCAGAATGGTTTCCGAAAGTTTATCGGAAGACCGCCGAAAGTTCATCGGAAGCTCGCCGGAAGAAGTCTTGACTTTTGGACTTTGTAATAGCTTATAAAATGTCTTTAAATTCATAGTTAGCATGTTAATTAGGGTTAGGATAAGGTATTAAACCTATAACCCAAGTTGGGGCCAATTGGGCCCGAGTTCGGACTAGTTTGGGCCAAGATTGAAGCCCAACTAGTGGGCTGAAAACACTGTAGGCGGTGGCCCCGCCCAGCACTGTCTGGGTCAGAAATTGACAGGCGGTGGCCCCTCCACTGATAGGCGGTGGTACCGCCAGCATCGGGAACTCCAAGAGAATTCAAATTTGGAGCCCAAATTTGAATCCTCTTGAGGCCTATATATACCCCTGAAATCTCAGCAGAGATTATAACTTTTTGAGCAGCAATTGTTTAAGAGAAAGGCCTTAGAAAAGTCTTAGCTAGTCTTTTTTTCAATTTGCTAGTGTTCACCTCCTTCTTTTTTGCTGAAAATCTATAAGAGAGTGAACCGCTTGTAAAAGAGTTGTAAGAGGGGTATTCACCCTTCCCCTTCAAGATATTTTCTAGTGGAACGTGAGAGCCTCATCGATGAGGGGCCTCGCAAGTGGATGTAGGTCACTTGACCGAACCACGTCAAAAACGGCGTAATCTCTGGTTTGCATTTCATTACTGCTATTTAAATTATTGCAAACTTTCTTACTTGCTTTATTTCATCATTACCTTTGCTGCACAACTTTGCGAATACGCTTTCAAGTTAAGCACTTCCGATTCCGATTTTTATCGTACGAAAGATTTGTTGAAACCAACGTTTTAATCCGTTGCACTAATTCACCCCCCCCTCTTAGTGTCGCTCCAATCCTAATAATTGGTATCAGAGCCCAGTATTTCTCATTTCTGATTTACACCCGAGATAAATGGCCCTTCTTGGCTTTCAAGAGGGCTTATCGGTTTTTCGTCCACCATTGTTTAACGGATTAGACTACACTTATTGGAAAACTCGAATGAGAGTTTTCTTGATTTCTATGAATTTGGATTTATGGAATATCGTTGAGAACGGTTTTCAACTTCCCTCTAAAACGATGAACGAATGGTCGGATTTGGAGAAGAAGTATTTTTCTTTAAACGCAAAGGCTATGAATGCCTTATTTTGCGCTTTGGACAAAAATGAGTTTAATCAGATTTCTACCTGCGAAACGGCTTTTGTTATTTGGCGAACACTTGAAATCACACACGAGGGAACTAGTAGAGTCAAAGACTCGTAAGTTAACATTTTAATGCATGATTTCGAGCTTTTTCAAATGAAGCCGAGCGAAACCATTGTTGATATATACATCCGTTTTACGAATGTCGTCAATGGTTTACAAACTCTTGGCAAATGTTTCTCGAATTTTGAACTTGTTAGTAAAGTTTTACGATCACTTTCTAAAGTTTGGGAATCAAAAGTTACGGCAATACAAGAAATAAAAGATTTAAATATTTTTCCACTTAAAGAACTTATCGGCTCATTGATGACATATGAAATAGTGCACAATGCATATGATGAACACAATGAACACTTGAACCACCTTCCAAAGAATAGGAAGGATTTGGAACTCCAAACAAATGAATACTACTTGAGCGAAGACTCATGTGATGAGGACAATGATGAACTTGAACTTCGAACACTAACTCTTAATAAGTTCATTAAACAAAAATCTAAAATGAACAATGAACTTGAACAGAGGAAGAGACCAAAGAAAAGGAAGGCACCCAAGGATGAATCAAGAACTTCCAAAGGTGAAACGACGAATTGGGCTTTGACGGGCTTCGACTACAAGGTAAGTAACTCAACTCTCTTGAATTGTTTTGAAATTACTTGAAGTTTTTCATGAGTGCTTAATTTAGATAGTAGGAATAGAAAATAAAAAATTATTTTTCAAAAATTATATCATGTTTCTCTTTTTAGCATCTTTGAAAAATTAAAATGTTATATCATGATCAAAATGTTGACAAATAGTTAAAAATTTTAGTATCATGTATGATATCCTCATATTGTTGATTGATTTATTCAATATCGTGTATGAATGAAATATAAGGTTTGTCAAATAGTGCATGTTTTAAATTAAAAATATAATGAAGCACAAATAATATTGATACTTAACTTTGTCCTGATTTAGAAATTGATGTAAATTTTTTTTTTCCCTTCTTTTTGCAATGACAAAGGGGGAGATAGATTGCTAGCACAATTCAAGAAAAAAAAAAAAAATTGCACGTCTCAAAAGAGAAGAAATTGCTATCTTGAACATCACCAAGAATTGCTAGCTTGAAACATCAAGAAAATACAAAAATGTGCTATCGTGCTTATCTCAAAAAAAGCAAATATGCCAACTTGCATATATTTGAATTTGCTAGCTTATAAAACTTGCATATTTCAAAAAGCAAGAGTTGCTTTCTTGAACATCTCTAAATTGCTAGCTTGCAAGTTCTAAAATGTTGAAAAATTACTAGATTGCATGATGATAAAAAATTGATATTATGTTTTTCATGCAATGAGTTGAACCCATATAACAAATACTTGATTGTGGTACTTCTCCTTTTTATTGATGACAACTGTGGAGAAGTATGTTGATGACATAACATGTGATGCATAAGTTTTATGCATATGTTCATGATGATGTGTTGCAAGTATTCATGATGAATATTGCAATGACTTGAATTCTACTTGAATTCAAGGTTCTATCAATATGGCATATTGATAGGAGGAGTTTGTTTAAACTCCGGGAGTTTAGGTTAACTCCGTCATTAAGTGGTTGCCATCATCAAAAAGGGAGAGATTGTTGAATCTCATATTTTGATGATGAAACCACTTGATATGTGTTTATAATTTAAACTGCATTTTGAGTGATGCAGGTCTACTCGATCAGGATTAGATAGTTAACGCAGGAGGAATTGACGTTGCGTCGAAGGAAATCACGTCAGGATATTGGACGGCAGAAGGCTTCGGACGTCGGGCATCAGGCCAAGGAGACCAGAATTGCGCCAAGGATATCGGGGTTGCGGAGGTCAACCGCCGATTGGGCAACAAGCCGCAAGAGAGGACGATGCGCTGAAGAATCGGATGAAGCGCCAACCAATGACGTGCCAAGCAATGGAATATCGATTCGCGTTGTAATAATTGTCTAGATCGGAGTAGAGTTTTAGTTTATGTGTGCAGAAATAATTATGATAATGAGAAAGACATAAAGTGAAACAAAGTGCGGAGTCAAGCACGAAGGATTCATTGGGAGTTCGAGAGTTCGACAGAAGTCCGAAGGTTCATCGGGAATGCTGCCGGAACTAGCCGAGAATGAGTAGGGAGCTTGCCGATGGGTTTTTTAGAAGCTCACCGAAAGGATCGTGAGAAGTTCGCGGAGCTCGCCTAAAGAGATCGGAGCTTGCCGAAGAAGCTCGTTGGAACTCGCCAAGATCAAATCTTGAAGTTTAAGAGCTTGCCGAGAGTCCGCAGAATGGTTTCCGAGAGTTTATCGGAAGCCCGCCGAAAGTTCGCCAGAAGCTCGCCGGAAGAAGTCTTGACTTATGGACTTTGTAATAGCTTATAAAATGTCTTTAAATTTGTAGTTAGCATGTTAATTAGGGTTAGGATTAGGTATTAATCTTATAACCCAAGTAGGGGCCAATTGGGCCCGAGTTCGGACTAGTTTGGGCCAAGATTGAAGCCCAACTAGTGGGCTGAAAACACTATAGGCGGTGGCACCGCCCAGCACTATCAGGGTCAGAAACTGACAAGCGATGGCACCGCCACTGATAGGCGGTGGCACCGCCAGCATCGGGAACTCCAAGAGAATTCAAATTTGGAGCCCAAATTTGAATCCTCTTGAGGCCTATAAATACCCCTCAAATCTCAGTTGATATTACAACTTTTTGAGCAGCAATTGTTTAAGAGAAAGGCCTTAGAAAAGTCTTAGCTAGTCTTGTTTTCAATTTGCTAGTGTTCACCTCCTTCTTTCTTGCTGAAAATCAGTAAGAGAGTGAACCGCTTGTAAAAAAGTTGTAAGAGGGGTATTCACCCTTCCCCTTCAAGAGATTTGCTAGTGGAAGGTGGAAGCCTCATCGAAGAGGGGCCTCGCAAGTGGATGTAGGTCACTTGACCGAACCACTTCAAAAACGGCGTAATCTCTGGTTTGCATTTCATTACTACTATTTACATTATTGCAAACCTTCTTACTTGCTTTATTTCATCATTACCTTTGCTGCACAACTTTGCGAATACACTTTTAAGTTAAGCACTTTCGATTCCGATTTTTATCGTATGAAAGATTTGTTGAAACCAACGTTTTAATCCGCTGCACTAATTCACCCCCCCCTCTTAGTGTCGCTCCGATTCTAACACAAACTTGGATAGAATACCCTATGCCTCAACAATAGGTTCTATCATGTATGTCTGATATATCATGTCTGATATAGTGCATGCTCTAAGTGTCACGAGTAGGTACCTATCAGGCGGATCCAGGCTTGGAGCATTAGAAAGTAGTAAAGTGTATCCTTAAGTACTTAAGAAGGACTAAGGATCTTTTACTAGTATATGGAGGTAGTAACCTCAAGGTTAAAGGCTATAAAGACTCAAGTTTTTAGTCTGATGTCGATGATAGCAAGTTGAATTCGGGGTTTGTATATATCTTGAATGGAGGAGTAGTATGCTGGAAGAGTTCCAAGCAAGATACTACTACTGACTCGACCATAAAAGTGGAGTACATTACTACAGTAGAGGCAGCAAAGGAGAGAGTCTGGATGAAAAAGTTCATCACAGATATGGGAGTCGTGCTAGGTACCAAGGAGCCGATTCCTTATATTATGACAACTCCAAGGCAATTACTCAAATAAGAGAACCCGAGTCTCATCAGAAGTATTCTGAGGAGGTTCCAACTTATTAGAGAGATCATGACCTAATGAGATGTAGTAGTAGAAAGAGTTCTATCCGAAGATGACATTACAGATCTACTGATAAAGTTGTTGTCTTAAATTGTCTTTGAGCATCACAAGAGTCTAATGGGGATCAGACACATAGGTGATTGGCTTTAGGTCAAGTGAGAGATTTCTAGTCATAGGTGCCCAGCAAGCCAATCACGTGAGTGATGACACGTGTGACTTGACATTGAATCATTTTTCTTATTATATTTTGGTATTTATTATTTTATATTAACTATTGCATATATGCATGAATATATTGTGATGTCCTTGCATCTGTGCAATAAGAATTGGATCGTGATAAGATCATGATAATGAGATTGATTCTCCTTTAAACACAAATCCTAAATAATCTCGGTCATAGGTTACTCGAGCGGGACATCGAGATAACCAGACAAACTGGTATGCTATATACTCATCCATATGATGGATGCAATTGGTCTCATAGCTGCTCGTGTGGGGACACTAGGGATATAGTACAAGTGCTCATTGAAGAATGAGTTCACTGATTAATTCGCTTACGAAATGCTGGATGACTGATGGTGCCTTATTGTTAGACAACGATTATATAGTCCTAGTGGTGTATTTGGTTCTTAGACTTGAGACACCAAGGATGTCCCATATAAGTACTTCATTCTTTGTTACTGGACTTATAGGTTTGGATGTCTTAGATCTAGTACAACCGGTCATTGGGAGTGACATCAATCTTACGATGGCTATTGAGTGTCGATAGAGAATCATCTACTCTCGGTGTCATGAGAGAAATGTCCCATATGTTCTTACTCAGACAAATCCTTGGCTAGTGTCATTCGGATTGAGAGAGAAAGAGTTCTCCGAGAGAATTCGATTAGAGCAAGACTTGAGTAGAAATCGTATGGGTTTGATAGCACCATACCCAGTATACGGTCTCTAAGATATTAGATGGATGATGGACTTTAAGTATACTGTAACTGGATAGACAGGTCCAATGGATTGATTTCTCCTATATCATTTGGGGACTACAGCATAGTGGCTTAGTACATTCGTAGTCGATGAGTCAAGTGAATTATTATGGAGATAATAATTCACTAAGCTAGAATGAGTTCTGACAAGTATGACTCATGGCCAACTCAATATTAGGCTTAGAGGGTCACACACATATGGTAGGCATTACAATGAGTAAAGGTTCAGATATGATATATCCATCGGAGCTCCTATCTTATTGGATATCAAATAAGCCTCTGAATTATTGAATCCCATGGACGAGATCCAATAAAAGCCCATGAGAGATTATTGGATAAAGATCCACTAATTTAAGAGGCTTAGGTAATTGAATACAAATCTAATACATAATAGGGGAGGATCTATTAGAGTTTGACAGGGGACCTCTATAAATAAGATGAATTAAGTGGTTTATAGGCTAGAGTTTTTGTTTGCCTCTCCTTTTCTCCTCCTTCTCTCCATCTCAGAGTAGGCCTGGAGTTTTGAGGAGTATCATCGTAGTCCTGTTGTGTTGATCACCGCTAAAGAGGAGGGTGCTTGACCTCCTTCACCCTCTCATAGAGATCTGTAGGGAAATAGGGATATACGATCTCCCTAGGTAACACAATCTATTCTATATGTAGTTTGTTTCACAGATTTTTTGTGCACCAATCTTCACACATCGATAAACATCTTTTTGGGAAATTAAAGATTTTATTTTCTTGTTCTTCCATTGCGCATGTGATGTCACCCCCAAGATTTTTCAACAAGGGGCACATGCTCTAAGCAGCTACAAGTGTACCATAAGTGCGAACTCACTCTCAAGTTACTGAAGCCACTCATAAGAGGCATAACAACCAAAATGATGAGTAAGAATTTAGTAATTCTTCATGAATGAAGTGCAATCCTAAATGCCAATGATGGGAAAACAAAAGAACAATACATAGAGGCTTATAACAGTACAAACCCACCTTGATTTTCTAAAAGAGATTTAGAAAAATTCTACCAAGGCCATTGAGAGCCCCTTGGGGGTAGAGAACTTACAAGAGGAGTCAAAATCAAGATACACTCAATGAGAAGAGATCAGTGTCGAGTGGATATATGAGAAGACATAAGCGGGAGTTGCAAACTCAATTCCTACATGAGAATATTGTATTCATCACATGACAAAAGATGAGACAACTCTTCCAAAACACTTCTATCTAGGACTATGAAGTGGTTCTCGGTATTAATGTTGGACATACAAGATATGCTCGAGAAAGATAAGTTGTTATATTTCCAAAATGGCCTAAAGCTATTGGTGCAATAGGAACTATATCGATAGAATATCATTGATCTGGTCGAGGAAAATTGTAGAAATGCTCATCGAATTTATTTCTATCGAGGACTCGGGAAACAAGAAGTAGTGTTCAGAAAATCGACCACTGAAGTATTCTTGAGGGAACGAGATTACCCCTAAATAGAAGATGGAGAGTTCACAAAATGGGTCAAGTTAAAAAGGCAAAGCCCTAAAATTGGTGGATGCTTCTTGTGAGGAAGGCTGCACATGGTGATAAAGTATCTTCAAAAGTAGGCACTCAACATGCTAACCGCATCAATCCATCTCCTAAAGTTGGACAAGGGCAAGGCTATCACCCTCAGTTTGAGTAGTTTAGAATCTAACAATGACAACAAAGAATTGTAAGGACAAAAAAGGGAGCAATCTGATTGTTGAAAACATTGCAGGGTCAATTGGGGGTGCAAGTCAAGGAAAAGCAACACAAAATAAGGATTAACAAGTTGATGTATGTGGGACATTAAGCTCAATGGACAAACAACCCATGGGATGGTCGACATGGGGACTACCCATAATTCCATAGTCAAACATGAAGTAAGATTACTAGGGTTGAATTAGAGGTCCCTATGAAAATTAGAGAATGAAGAAAATACACTAACATGATGGTTGTGTCATTGATGACTTCTATGTAATTCTTGGGATGAACTTCATACATGAAGCTAATAGGGTGCTAATGTTGTTCCTAATTTCTCTGTGCTTGATGGGCAATAATGACCCCTGCATGATTCTAATTTCTCGAGAAAGAACCAAGGACCCATAATAACTTTCTACACTACAATTGAAGAAATGGGTATGTAAAGGCAAACTAATTTTTGAGTTGAGGTCTTTCCTTGTATATGTCAACTATTATTGGCACTTCATCTTAGAGTACTCGAAGTACACAACTCCACTGATGAAGTTACTAAAGAAAGAGTAACCTTTGCATTGGTTAAAAAAATATGAACTAGCATTCAATGGCCTAAAGATTGTTGTGTTAGAGGAACCTATGCTCAAATTACTAAACGACAAGAAACTTTTTGAAGTCCACGTGGATGCTTCAGATTTTACTATTTGAGGAATGCTTATACAAAAAGATCAATCGAGGGTCAATAAAAATCATAAACTCGATAAGACCTATCTAAGAAATATGACACATGAGAAGGAGATGATAGTTGTGGTTCACTATCTATAATTATGGAGACACTATCTTTATGGATCATAATTTGTTTAAACAATGGATAACATCATGCTGAGTTACTCCCAAACTTGAAAGAAACTCTCCCTAAAGCAAGCATAATGATAGGACTTTTTGACTGAATTTTATATGATAATGGAGTACAAGCTTGGATGAGCAAATATCGTGGCTGATGCCTTAAGTAGAAAAGTAGAGTTGGTGAATATTATACAAATAAAAGATAGAGGCCAAGCGAGTCAATTGCAATCAAACTTTCTTTCCAAAATTAGAGATGGACTGCATAGTGATCCCTAAGCAGTAATCTTGATGTAATTGATTAAAAAGGATAAAACATAATAATTTTAGGTCTAAGAGAGATTTATCTATACTAAAGGGAATAGAGTTTATGTTCCTATATGGACATTTTGAGGCATGAACTTATGAGAGAGTATCATGATTCCCTTTGGGTGGGGCATCCTTGCATTCATAGAACTTTGGCTCTCAAAGAGAGGGCCTTCTATTAGCCAAAAATAGAGACTAATAGGAGAAATATGTTCAAACGTGTCTCACTTGGCAATAAGATAAGATGGAATGACCAAAGCAGGGTGGGTCTTTTGGAGTCTTTGCCTGTGTACTATGGGAGAACATTTCTTTAGACTTCATATCAAACTTGTTAGTGATTAGGTGACTAGGGTTGATACTTGTGGTGGTTAATTATTTCTTAAAGTATGCAATATTCGAAACTATTCCCCTATGTTGCTTAGTGGAGAGGGTGGCTAAGTTAATAAAAAATATGATGAAGCATTAGCGAGTTTCACACAATATTATCAATAATTAAGACATGTGGTTATTGAGAATGTTCTAAGTTGTTTAAGTTGTTGGGATCTAACCACAGGTCTTCACCCTAAACAAATGGCCAAATTTAAAAAATAAACTCACTCCTAGAGTAATATCTTTGGCACTATGTGAGTGCCAACCAACAAAGTTGGGTAAAGTTGTTGGACATAACTCATTTCTTCTACAATTTATAATAGAGCTCTACATCAAACAAAAACTCTTTTGAGATTATTACTTAATAGTAACTATTAACTCATCACACTTTGACGATCGATTTTATCGGGAGTAGTCCATTAGCATATTGCTTTATAAAAGAATATCATAGAAATATAGATATTATATGGGCATACTTAAAGAAGATGGCCAAGAAGTTGAAGAAGTGAGTAGATTTACAATATAAGCTTAAAGTTGGTGAATTAGTGCCAGTGAAGCCGACATTTCTATAGTTCTTTAGGCAAAAAGTACATAAGAGACAAGTGTAAAAATATGAAGGGCCCTTCCCATTTACCAATTGACTATGTAATATTTTCTAAAAATTATAGTTTTCGATGTAACTCAAAATTCATAATATTTTTTATGCAAACAGCTTAAAAGTTTATCACTTAGATCTAAGAGATACTACTAGAATTGTTTCAACTCAACCACCTCCAATCTGAGCATCTTATAAAAAGTGAGTTAAAACTTTTATAGCAGGTCATAAGATAAAATTATCTAATAAAATACAATATATCGAGTACTTGGTGAAGTGAAGAAAACTTCCTAAAACAAAATAACTTCCTAAAACAAAAACTAATTGGAGCCCGAAGATACCTTGCAAAATGAAAAATTCATTGTTAATGTTAGGTAATGATTTATTTTTATGGTCAATACATCCAAGTTATATCACTAAAAATAATAAATTGATAAAATAATATTTTAGTGATAACATTTGGTAATGAATGATTCTATCACTAAAAGTATTATCTTAGTGACAAGATAATTAAATCTAACATTAATTTCTGATTAAATGAAAAGAGTAATTGTAATTTAGCGATGACCTGAAGCGTCACTAAAATTTCCGATAAAAAGTGTTTTAGTGATAAACTACTTGAGTTCATCACTAATATATATTCAGACGAAAAGAACATTACTGATAGACTGTCCTATCAAAAAGATCTTTCCCTCAAGAGATATCCTATTACCTTTTTCGAAAAATATAAGAGAAAGGAAAAAATACTGCCAACCAACATAATCATGTCTTGATTAATTGAAAAGAACAAGTGCTATGGCATTATAATTATGGTGTAAAATCATACAGGTAAATTGCACTGTAAGAATCAAATCTATTTTGTTCCATTCCTTGTAACGATTATTAGCTAGTGATGGAAATATATAATGATGAAGCCGAATGGCTATAAAAATATATTCTGCCCCCTTTTTTTGTTTAACTCTCGTTGATTTACTCTTCTTTTTTTTCTAATTTGTGCAAGGAGAGAGAAAATTTTGTCATTCCAATGTTTGTCCTCTCCTTTTGTATAAGGAGTGGAGAGAGTTCCTCCACATTGCACATATAAAAACCATAAGAAAATAACCCAAACTCTGCATTTTGCACGAGGGACTGCATGCGTCCAAGTAAAATCGTACCGGACAATATGTTGCCCGAGAAAGCATCATTCATATGAGTTACATCACACACGCATATAAACTGCAGGTAAATATTTGCTGATGATCTAATCTGTTTAACTCCAATACAAAACCTGAAAAGTATATAAAACCATGTCTCAATGACAGCAACACTCATCATACAATTCTACATATCTACTAACATTTGTTCAAGGATCTGTTATGTATAAAACATTCACAGAAGAAACCTCACTGCTTAGCTAAACTACGACACTAGCGTTCTTGACAACTGAAAATAATATTTGAGCCCATCATAACCTACTTGAGTAGTGACTTTGTGATTGTTGAACAATGAAGAAATAATGAGTCTTTTCAGAATTATTACCTCAGGATTCTACAATCGATTACCAGGAAAGAACAAAACAAAGGATACGAGGAACCAAATATGGCTGGCATCACCAGTAAAAGACAAGACTGATCATTGAGCTGGAGCTTATCAATGTCAAATCTCAAGCTAGATCTATCATATCACTAGATAACTGATGGAACCTCTGCCTCCTTTTATCACAGGTAAGTATTAAGTATTAAGATGATTGGAGTATATGTTCGAAATTCTCTCTCTCTCTCTCTCTCTCTCTCTCTCTCTCTCTATATATATATATATATATATATATATATAATTATTTTTTTTAATTTCTCTATATATTTAATTTAACATTCATATAATAAATCCCTATGTTTCTATTGGAAATGTTTAAACTATATTTTATAGTAATTTTGTTTAAGATTTTTCTACATTAATAAACATATTAAATATCTTATATGTTCTATATTGTTTTAGTGCTCTATTATCTCAAATATATCATGTAATTAACCTAATTTATTAACATTGATATTGATAGAGAGATAATGACATAGCTAACATCATAGAATGTTAGCAGTGGACCACCAATGTTAGCCTCACTTGCTAAGTGAATCGAAGGATGCTTCATAATGTCAAAAAATGTTGGAGGAAAAATTATTTCAGACTTGCAAAGTATAATTGCGATTTGGTGTAGCATAGACTATTGAAGATAAGAGAATCCAACAACTATAACTATGTAAATCTAATATTTTCATTTTAGGATAGTTTCAAGATACTTAGCATGATTCTAACAACATAAGAATTCCAAACATAAAAAATGGTGTACATCACAAGTCTTTTCCAAATAATTAAAGAATGGTTCTGCAACTATCTGCTTTAAATGATCAAAAAATTATCACATTCAGGAAGTCAACAGCTAGTGCTGACATATACTAGTGGAAAGCAAAACACATCAACAATCTCAGAATTATTGCACTGAGGTTTGATGATACATCGAAGCTGCTCTTCAAGAAGAGAGAATTCGTAGTCTACCAGCGCCAAAGTGTTTTGTGAACAAGCTCAACACCAATCCGGTCATGGTCATTGAAAACCTAAAGAAGTTGGCACAAACTTGCCAAGCGGACAGAGGAATGTGTCTGTGGATTCCTAGTGTTAGCAGCAAATGTACATGAGTAAATCAATTCATAGATATGATCTCTTGTTTCTACTGTAACCCTCTACAAAACCTCTACCAAATCTCACTTTCAGATCATGAATTGTGATTAGGTAGATGCTTGGAAATGTACTGTAATTGGCAAGTGATGCCAATCATTCACTCCATAAGCTTGAACTTTTGATGGAATTACTAAAAATTCCAATGATATGTGATCCAAAAAGTGATCTCTCTTCTTATACAGACTCGATAAACAAACTAGTACTAGAATTAGACTTTTGGTAAATAGTTGGTGTTGCTGTCTGTATTCCAATAATATCTTTACATTTTCCTTCTCCAAACTTTTCAAACAAGAAGCTATATATGATGATTGTACAAACATCAACATTTAATTAACATCAAAGTTAGCTATCTCACTTCCACAAGGAAATGGCATTTGAGCTTCCTAATACGTTGACCAAATTCGAGTTTCTATAACATACTTGACATGGAAAATTGAGGAAAACAAACATGAATGCCAAGCAAAGATAATAGACACAAATGCCTTAGGAACACTTAGGACATACAAGGTTATAAAAATTAATGGCAGACACAGAACACTCAAAAAGTTATAGGCACATAAATACATAGATGAAATACAACGGTCATAATATATCTGTTAGCGGAGCATGGAATGACATCAAATCCATATAAATTTGTAAAACAATGAAACTCGAATCATGGAGTCAGAAACAAATTAGTAATTCCATACAAATTAGTAGAACTATGAACTCCAGAAGCGGCAGTTGGGCAAGGGAGGGAGTGCTTCAGACACAGAGGAAAGGGAGTTTTCATTTGCAAATCTAAATATTTGTGATAAAAATTTTATAGTTAATTGGATGTTTTCTTGTAGTGCATGTTTAAATCAACCCTAATAATGGTTTTAATATTCCAATAGGTTAACACACAAAGGACAAGCTTATAAGATGTTATTTGGAGAGTCAAACTATGAATATATAGATTGTTAGAAACAATGTCTCCATGACACTAAAGCTCGCTCTTAATTTTTGTACAGTCTTCAGTGCACTAAGTACTGCACATACGAAAAGAATGTTCCCTATGTAAACTAATTTTAACCGGAATTATTTTCCTTATCCAAGGATGATTTATGGACAACATTTATACTTAATTGGCTTAATATACACAATCTTATCCTTACAAGTCGTTAATTTATGGCTCAAACCACGAATCCATAGATTGTAAGAAACAAAATCACTATAAAATCGGAGCTTGCTTTTATTTTTATATTAGACTTATGAATAAATAATCTAAAATCTAAATCACCAAGAGTGAGATATAATTACTAATGCTAGAAACCTATTAGTCATTTGAACTTCGTTCTTGTTAAGGTTGGTAAGTATTTTTATTGGAAGAGTCCTAATTAAATTGAAACTCCTTGGTGAATTAGGATTTATTCCTATGAATACACATTGAGTCTCAAGGTTTTAGTGAGAGGGAGAGATAAAACACTTTGGGTGCTCATGAGAATTTCTCTCTAATGGATCTAGAGAGGGTTGAGAGAAGAGTTTTGCAAGTTTATATGAGAGGGTGTATAAGGGGATTGTGCTTGAGTCGGGATAACTCAAAGAGTCTTGTAATTCATATCATATATTAAAGAATTTGATTTTTCTCCATGGATGTAGGGAGTGAGTTGCTGAATCACATTACATCATGCATCGGATTTCTAGTATATTCTCTTATTGTTGATCTTTAGATTTATTCTTTTTATATCAATTTTGTAATTCTTCTCTTATTGTTGATTAGAAATTCAATAAAGATGTCGATTATTTTTGCTAGCTTTACTATGAAAAATTTTGATTGAAGAAATGGATTCACCCAAGAGGCTGAAGGATCTTCTTATTCAATAAGACCTAGCAAAAACATTGAAGGAACGAGTAGGCAAATTAGAAAAAATGAATGATGAAGACTGAGATGAGCTTGAGGTAAAATGTATCAATACTATTCCTCTTTGCATTCTCCATAATATTATCAATAATTATATTAATGATGGCTCTATCATAGTTATTTGAGATAAGTATAAAAAGCTTTATCTAGATAAAAGCTTAACTAATAAGTTATTTATTAAATTAAAGTTATGTAAGTTGAGAATGAAGGAAGGCAAAGACTTGATAGAACATCTAAATATATTCAAAGAAAATTGGACGGTTGAAACTTTATAATATAATAACTCACTAGTGGGAATGATATAATAACTCTATAATAAATTGAAGAAGCTTTAATATCTCATGCTACTATAAAAAATAAAAAAAATAGGAACATGGATGTTGAGGCATTAGCTACCCAAGGTGGAGGTCAACAAAAAAGATTTGATGATACAGGTTGATATTATGTGGCAAGTATCAAGAGTTAGGTCTTCAAATGATGTTCAATACTATAGATGTAAAGAGTAGGAACATATCAAGCAGAATTATCTAGGAAAAAAAGGAAAAAAAATGCTATTGAGTATTCTCTTGTGATAGTTGGTCATAAAAATGTCCTCACAATCTCTGAAGGTAATGATACATTTTTAAAAGAGTTGATTTTTATATTCTATTTGTGTAACTCACTTTTGCACTCACAATGATTGTTTTGATTTACTGAATAATAATATGACTATTAAGTTGAGTCTAAGTGATGATTCAATAATGGAGGTCATGAGTATTAATAAAGTGAAGATTAAATCATTTGATGGAGTGGTGCATATTTTAGAAGATATAGCTTATATTCCAAAGATGCAAAAGAATCAACTGTTGTTGAATCTTTTAGATTTCCAGAGTTGTAGCTATAAGGTTGGCAGTAGAGTTTTAGAGATTATCCAAAGTTGGCATGGTATTGATGAAAGGAAGATTACATCAAGGATTGTACTAGCTAAAAAAAAGTACAATAAAAACCTTAAAGGGTTGGAAAGAAGTTGTATATAGAGAGGATGATACGTACCTATGGTAGGAAGATTCATCACAATATAGAAAATGAAGAGCAATATTCATAGTTTCTAAGATGCAAATAGTTGTGAGGAGAAAATTCTAGTGTCACAAGATAGTGAGATTGAGGTCTCTCTATGAAATTAAGTAGCGTCATTGATTTGTTTCCAACTACACATGAAATATTAGTGAGCTTATTAGAATCAGGTGTTGGACTATGATCTAATTCAATTTCTAGAGGTATAGTGAATTTTTCAAGCCAATGATTTAAGTTTTACAAAAGGCAAAATGTGAGAAAATATTTACAAAGATGGAGATTATTAAGATTTGTAAATATTTTTAAGAGTCTTGATTGTATTCAAACTAATTGGGAGAGTTATAATTAGATTAAATCTTCTTGATGAATTAAGATTTATTTTTATAAATATATGTTGATTCTTAAGATTTTTGTAAGAGGAAACAGTAAGACACTTTAAGTGCTCCTAAGAGTTTATTGTTAGGATCGGAGCATCACTAAGAGGGGGGGTGAATTAGTGCAGCGGATTAAAACTTCGATTTTAGAAAATCTTTCGTACGATAAGAACGGAACTTGAAAAGCTTAATCTTGAAAGCGTATTCTTAAATATGCGCAGCAAAAGTAATAAGGAACTAAAGCATATAAGAAGGTTTGCAATAATGTAAATAGCAATAATAAAATGCAAACCAAGGATCACGCCGATTTTAGAGTGGTTCGGTCAAATGACCTACTCCACTTGCGAGGCCCCTCTTCGATGAGGCTCCCACCTTCCACTAGCAAGACTCTTGAAATTGAAGGGTAAATACCCCTCTTACAACTCTTTACAAGCGGTTCACTCTCTTACAAATTTTTAGCAAGAAAGAAGGAGGTGAACACTAGCAAATTGAAAACAAGACTATCTAAGACTTTTCTAGGGCCTTTCTCTCAAACACTTGCTACTCAAAAAGTTGTATTCTCAGCTGGGAATAGAGGGGTATTTATAGGCCCCAAGAGGATTCAAATTTGGGCTCCAAAATTTGAATTCTCGTTGGGTTCCCGATGCTGGCGGTGCCACCGCCTGTCAGTGGCGGTGCCACCGCCTGGCTCTCGGACACTGGGCGATGCCACCGCCCAGCCCAGGCGGTGCCACCGCCTATAGTGTTTTCAGCCCGTCTACAGTGTTTTCAGCCTACTTAGTTTGGCTTCAATCTTGGCCCAAACTAATCCGAACTCGGGCCCAATTGGCCCCTACTTAGGTTATAGGATTAATACCTAATCCTAACCCTAATTAACATGCTAACTACGAATTTAAAGACATTTTCTAAGCTATTACAAAGTTCGTAAGTCAAGACTTCTTCCGGCGAGCTTCCGACGAACTTCCGACGGTCTTCCGATAAACTCTCGGAAACCATTCTGCGGACTCCCGGCAAGCTCCTAGACTTCACGATTTGATCTTGGCAAGTTCCAACGAGCTTCTTCGGCAAGCTCCGATCTTTCTCGGCGAGCTCCGCGAACTTCCAACGAACCTTCCGGCGAGCTTCCGAAAATCCCTTCGGCAAGCTCCCTACTCATTCTCGGCTAGTTCCGGCAGCATTCCCGATGAACCTTCGGACTTCCGTCGAACTCTTGAACTCCCAATGAATCCTTCGTGCTTGACTCCGCACTTTGTTTCGCTTTATGTCTTCATCGTTATCATAGTTAATCCTGCACAGCAAGCCAAAACTCTACTCCGATCTAGACAGTTATTACAACGCGAATCGACATTACGTTGCCCGGCATGTCATTGGTTGGCGCTTCGTCCGATTCTTCAGCGCATCGTCCTCTCTTGCGACTTGTTGCCCAATCAGCGGTTGACCTCCGCAACCCCGATATCCTTGGTGCAATTTCGCTCTTGGCCCGATGCCCGACGTCCGAAGCCTTCTGCCATCCAATATCCTAACGTGATCTCATCCGGCGCAACGTCAATTCCTCTTGCGTTAACTATCTAATCCTGATCGAGTAGACCTGCATCACTCAAAATGCAGTTAAACATCTAAACACAATCAATTAGTTTCATCATCAAAATCCGAGATTCAACAATCTCCCCCTTTTTGATGATGACAACTAATTGATGACTAACGGAGTTAACCTTAACTCCCCGGAGTTTAACCAAACTCCCCCTATCAATATGCCATTGATAGAACACTTGGATTATCCCAAATCCAAGTAACATCCATCATATGTTATGAAAAACATTTAAACCATCATGCAAATATATATAAAATATTCAATTCAATGCATGAAGTCATCAATATACTTCTCCCCCTATGTCATCAACAAAAAGGAGAAGTACCTACTCTTATGTGTTTAGAAATAAAAAGTTTCATTTGCTTTTCTTGAGATAACAACTAATTGTTTCTCTTTAGACTACAAGCTAGCAATTTTCATGATATGCAAGTTGCATATTTTTGCTTCCTTTGCAATGTTTGAGCAAGCAATTTTGCTTCCGTAACAAGTTAGCATGTTTTGTATTATACAAGCTAGCAAATACAAGATAGCTTTCTTGTAGAAGTGTGTAAGCTATTGATTCTTGCTTCCTTTTGTAATGTGTAGGTTGCAAGTCTTGCTTCTTGAGATAGACAAGATAGTGATGTTCAAGAAGACAACTTTTGCTTCTTGAAATAAGCAAGTTAGCAATCTTTGCTACTTAAGATAGGCAAGCTAGCAATCAAGTTTTTGCATCTTCTTGACTTGTGCAAACTAGCTATCTCCCCCTTTGTCATTGTCAAAAAGAAGGGAAGACCTTTTACATCAATTATGACAAAGGTAAGTATTAATCTTATTTGTGCATCATTATATATTCAAATTAAAACATACACAATTTCAATAACCTTATTTTTCATGCACGATACCGAAAAATAAATCAATCATCATTAATAAGCATATCATACATGATACTCAAATATTAAAATTTTTAAGCATTTATCAACATGTTGATCATGATACCAAATACTCATCATTTAAAGCATTCATGATACACATCATGCGCAATAAATACATCATGTACATCATTATCATAAGTATTACATACATCATTTTAACTTTATGAATATTTCATCATTGCATGCATCATGCCAAAAACATTTCAAGCCAAGCAAGCCATATATACAAAGAAATCATATCTTAAAAGAATTCAATATGAAAATTCAACAAGAATCACATGATACAATCGCAAAGCATGATATCATTGTGTGATATATGATGAAATGATAATTTATCATATCAATGAAAGATATCAATCGTGAAACATGAAATGATAATAGTCTCAAAATTTTCAATTTGCGATACATGTGATACATTGCGATACACTAAAAAATTTAATGCGATGCTTCTAAGGATATCAACCTATTTTTGATACAAAGCATGGCTAGAGCAATTATATTGTAAGGCAAGATCTTTCTTCTCTTTTTGAGAAGTGCAAGCTTGCAAGTTTTACTTAGCATGCTAGGAAGTTTACTTTCATTTTCAATGCACAAGCTAGCAAAACCTTCTCCCCCTTTATCAAAGTAAAAAAGAAAGGGAGGACTCAATGGCTAAATATTTCAACCGTTCGACAAGCCAAATATACAAAGAATTCATGAAAGATATCAATGAGGATCAATTCATGAATACCAAAGATATGATTCACGATTCATTAAAATTGTTCTTAACAAGTTCATGATTCGGTTGAAACAGAGTTTCATTCAATTTAATTCATTAACTCAAAAAAAATCATAATCAAATTATCATTTTTGAGATTCATAACATGAATAACGTTATTACCATTTCATCAAAATCAATTTCGAGATTCAAACAATATCATGAAATCATTAATCTCGCTAAGATGGGAAAAACATTTTCTTTTTAAGTGATTCTTTAACACATCATCAAAATCTCATTCATAATTCAAGTGATTTACAAGATATCATAAATGAATTTATCACTTGTATTTCATCAAAAATCAAGAACTTTAGAGATTGAAAATGATTGAAGCATTTAACAAGATTGAAGCATGATTCATATTTAAAATGTATCTAATGTCGTAAATACGAATCAAGCATTTGTCAAATTTGAAATTATCCTCAAAATTACATTCAATGAATTTATATATGACAAGCATAGATTTATTGAAAAATCAATAACATAGAGGATTGTATTTCATTTTTATAAATTTCTATTCATGTGTTTTGCTTCTTATAAGCATGCCTTTGCTTTAAAAAGAAATGTCAACATTCAAAATAGAAAGGCAAATTTTGTCATAAAGATTTATTAAGTCGAATCGCATTAAGCATGTGGTGTTTTCCAAAAGATTTGATTCAAGATATTCACATAATTCATGAAATGAGTTCATTAATTTCAATAGGATAGAGAATCCATTTTCATGTCATGCAATTGATTTCATATGAGCATATTTAAAATTTTCATGTAAAAACTATGCATCATGTTGAGAGCAAAATCATCGTTATGTTTGCTTCTATCTATTAATCACATTTGGTGTGTAAGCATTATCACCATCAAGGCATCATTCCAAAACATAGGGTATCATCATTTTAAATTCTCATGCATAATATCAAAATACACAATCATAGATTAATCCTATTAAACATAGTCATGCAAATTAATTTTATGTCAAAACCATACATCAGAATCCAATACGAAAATCATAAACATTCATGGAATTTTGTATTTTCACAAATTAAGCAATCATCATTCATAATTTTTAATTTTTCAAAAATACTAGAAAGAAAAGCATAAAAAAAATCCTACTAACTAAGTTAAGCACTCATGTAATTTCAAAATAATTCAAGAGAGTTGAGTTACTTACCTTGTAGTCGAAGCTCGTCAAAGCCCAATTCGCCGTTTCACCTTTGGAAGTTTTTGATTCATCCTTGGTTGCCTTCCTCTTCTTTGGCCTCTTCCTCCGTTCAAGTTCATTATTTGTTTTAGATTTTTGTTTAATGAACTTATTAAGAGTTAATGTTCGAAGTTCAAGTTCATCAATGTCCTCATCACTTGAGTCATCGCTCAAGTGGTATTCATTTGTCCGGAGTTCCAAATCCTTCCTGTTCTTTGGAAGGTGGTTCAAGTCTTCATTGTGTTCATCGTGTGCATTACGCACCATTTCATATGTCATCAATGAGCCGATAAGTTCTTCAAGTGAAAAAATATTTAAATCTTTTGTTTCTTGTACTGCGGTTATTTTAGAATCCCACCTTTTTGGAAGAGATCTTAAGATCTTGCTTACGAGATCAAAATTTGAAAAACATTTACCAAGAACTCTTAGATTATTGACGACATCCGTGAAACGGGTGTACATGTCGCCTATAGTCTCACTTGGTTGCATTTGAAAAAGCTCAAAATCATGCAATAAAATGTTAACTTTCGAGTCTTTGACTCTACTAGTTCCCTCGTGCGTGATTTCAAGTGTTCGCCAAATATCAAAAGCCGTTTCGCACGTAGAAATTCGATTGAACTCATTTTTGTGTAAAGCGCAAAATAAGGCATTCATAGCCTTTGCGTTTAAAGAAAAATACTTCTTCTCCAAAACCGACCATTCGTTCATCGGTTTAGAGGGAAGTTGAAAACCATTTTCAACAATATTCCATAAATCCAAATTCATAGAAATCAAGAAAACTCTCATTCGAGTTTTCCAATAAGTGTAGTCCAATCCGTTAAACAACGGTGGACGAAAAACCGATAAGCCCTCTTGAAAGCCAGAAAGAGCCATTTCTCAAGGGTGTAAATCCGAAATGAGAAATATCGGGCTCTGATACCAATTGTTAGGATCGGAGCATCACTAAGAGGGGGGGGTGAATTAGTGCAGCGGATTAAAACTTTGGTTTTAGAAAATCTTTCGTACGATAAGAACGGAACTTGAAAAGCTTAATCTTGAAAGCGTATTCTTAAATATGCGCAGCAAAAGTAATAAGGAACTAAAGCATATAAGAAGGTTTGCAATAATGTAAATAGCAATAATGAAATGCAAACCAAGGATGACGCCGATTTTAGAGTGGTTCGGTCAAATGACCTACTCCACTTGCGAGGCCCCTCTTCGATGAGGCTCCCACCTTCCACTAGCAAGTCTCTTGAAATGGAAGGGTAAATACCCCTCTTACAACTCTTTACAAGCGGTTCACTCTCTTACAAATTTTTAGCAAGAAAGAAGGAGGTGAACACTAGCAAATTGAAAACAAGACTATCTAAGACTTTTCTAGGGCCTTTCTCTCAAACACTTGCTGCTCAAAAAGTTATATTCTCAGCTGAGAATAGAGGGGTATTTATAGGCCCCAAGAGGATTCAAATTTAGGCTCCAAAATTTGAATTCTCGTTGGGTTCCCGATGCTAGCGGTGCCACCGCCTGGCTCTCGGACACTGGGCGATGCCACCGCCCAGCCCAGGCGGTGCCACCGCCTATAGTGTTTTCAGCCCGTCTACAGTGTTTTCAGCCTACTTAGTTTGGCTTCAATCTTGGCCCAAACTAATCCGAACTCGGGCCCAATTGGCCCCTACTTAGGTTATAGGATTAATACCTAATCCTAACCCTAATTAACATGCTAACTACGAATTTAAAGACATTTTCTAAGCTATTACAAAGTTCGTAAGTCAAGACTTCTTCCGGCGAGCTTCCGACGAACTTCCGACGGTCTTCCGATAAACTCTCGGAAACCATTCTGCGGACTCCCGGCAAGCTCCTAGACTTCACGATTTGATCTTGGCGAGTTCCAACGAGCTTCTTCGGCAAGCTCCGATCTTTCTCGGCGAGCTCCGCGAACTTCCAACGAACCTTCCGGCGAGCTTCCGAAAATCCCTTCGGCAAGCTCCCTACTGATTCTCGGCTAGATCCAGCAGCATTCCCGACTAGTTCCAGCAGCATTCCCGACGAACCTTCGGACTTCCGTCGAACTCTTGAACTCCCAACGAATCCTTCGTGCTTGACTCCGCACTTTGTTTCGCTTTATGTCTTCATCGTTATCGTAGTTAATCCTACACAGCAAGCCAAAACTCTACTCCGATCTAGACAGTTATTACAACGCGAATCGACATTACGTTGCCCGGCATGTCATTGGTTGGCGCTTCGTCCGATTCTTCAGCGCATCGTCCTCTCTTGCGACTTGTTGCCCAATCGGCGATTGACCTCCGCAACCCCGATATCCTTGGTGCAATTCCGCTCTTGGCCCGATGCCCGACGTCCGAAGCCTTCTGCCATCCAATATCCTAACGTGATCTCCTCCGGCGCAACGTCAATTCCTCTTGCGTTAACTGTCTAATCCTGATCGAGTAGACCTGCATCACTCAAAATGCAGTTAAACATCTAAACACAATCAATTAGTTTCATCATCAAAATCCGAGATTCAACATTTATCTCAAGTAGATCTAGAGTGATTTTATGTTTATGTAAAAAGCTATACAAGGGGATTATGCAGGAGATAACTCAGGGCATTATAACTAATATATATATATATATATATATATATTAAAAATTTTGATTTTTCTCTATAAATATAGGTCGAGAGTTATCACATAATATTATTATGTCTTACATCGACTTTCTAGCTTTTTCTTTAATTATTAATCTATAGGTTTTTCCTTTTAGTATTAGTTTTGAAAATTTTCTCCCTTCCTAAGTTAATGTCTAGATTTTTTTTTTCAGTGTTAGTTTCTTATCATTTTGATAAGAAAAAAATGAAAGAAAAGGACAGATAGGAAGATTTAAAGGAATTTAATTATGGAGGTCAATATTTTGTTTTATATTTTTTTGGCTCAATCTATCAACAATTGACCATAAAAAATCTTAAATATTGATAAAACCATAACAATTGATCATAAAAAATCTTAAATATTGATAGATCCATAGATACGAGTTACGTGAATCAATTTTGATAGCTACATTCATGAACTTACTTTGTAATATATAATCTATCAAATTTACTACTAATTTTTAATTTTATAACCTATAGAACCTCAATCTTCATGATCATTTTTATCCTGGTATAACCTCTCTCTTCTTTCTTTAAATCATAGAAGTTCACGATTATTTTTATCAGGAGAAATATTTGAATTCTCTCTTTTAACTAAATTTATTTCTATTAACTGTGAAACACCTAATAATAATCTACAGATCCGTTTCATATATCGCCTATGAGACAATTACGTCACGCCAATTATTATTATGCATGCTAATTAGCCATGTAAGTGTAACTTTGTTTTCTATCAAATTATAGATTGCCTTATCAGAAGAGCATGTAAGACAAGTGTTCTCCTTTGAAAGCCTCACGCGTGGTCAAGGGAGACTCGGGAACTACCTCAATCAATGTGATAAACGTGGTTTGTTTTTTTATTTTAATAAAGAATAATTTACTATCCACATTACAAAGTTTTCATATTTGGCTCCACCACCATCTGAGGTGAAACATATACAGGTGAGTATGAAAGTGACGTAACATGACTCATATCATAGTTAAATAATCAGAAAATGGATTGTGAAATGTGATACATGACTCTATATATTTATATATTTTGTTAAAGGAATATATGTTCAGCTGAAACTTGACAAAAAAACTTCCACCGTCACTGCTTTCTTCGTCTTTTGGTATCATTTCTACGAAGCCGTCCATCACCATACTCGGTCTCAACTAGAACCCTTAATTGTTCAAATTAAAGGTTACATGACTAGATTCAATCAAGAAGATGTTCTGCTGAATTCCTCTTCAATTTCTTTTGGTTATGGCGCAAACGTTGCGTTAAGCAATCGAAAAAGGATTGAAAAGTCCCACTGCTGCCACTTTTCCTTTTCAATCATTTGTTCTACGAGTGGACATTGCATTCATATTGATAAATCTAATTTAATTTGAGAAGAAAAAGGATTATATCATGCAATAGCTGCTCAACTGAAAAAAACCAAAGGCGAGAAAGAGACGTTTGGTGTCTCATGTTGTTTTAATAAAAATCTTTTTCTAACATAAATTCTTTATCGTCCAAATAACTTGTCTTTCAAAAATTGCAAAGCATACTTCTCAATCCAATACTGATAAACTCTGTGACGGCAGCATAAGAGTTCAATGAGACCTACTTTTATGTATTATATAATTCTATATCTAGTATAATATTGGAAAGAAAATTCCTATTTATAACCTTTTACTACCATTTATAATCATATTTTAAAATTTTTTAAAATTATATTTTATTATTTTTAGGTGATTTTTAATAGTAAAAAATTATCAATAGTAAAGAGGACCGAGAATAATTAAACTTCTATAGAAAATAATACCAAAATGTACTGATAATATTATACAATGGGAACGGAGGATGGGTAGAAAATATACAAAATCTAGCTGTGTGGCTTGGAAAGGAAGAAGAACAAAGTCGTTGCGCACTTGGTGTATCCACTTGATCGAGCAAAACATTGAACACGTGAGATAAACAAGAAATATCACGGAATCAGCACGCGAGATCCATAATCATGAATTGGGATCCGCTCCAATTATTTATCCCATGGATGAAACGAACGCTACAGTTTGAGAGGAATCTCACTCTATAAATCCCAACGAAAACATCCCCCTCTCCAACACTCCAAGCTAAGTAGCCTTCCTCCTTGTCTCATACTCCATCATCATTTCCTCCGCAACCTTAGCTAACTAGTAGTATGGCATCCACCAATAACATTCAGCAGCTGACGCTCGAGGAGGAGGAGGAGGCAGGCGCGCGCGCCTTGCAGTTGGTGAGCAGCTGCGTCCTTCCCTTCACCCTTAAAGCCGCGATCGAGCTCCGGCTCCTCGACATCATCGTGGAGGCCGGCCCGGGAGCCTTGTTGAGCCCGGTTGAGATCGCCGCCCGGCTGCCGACCAAGAACCCACAGGCGGCCACCACGGTGGACCGAATACTCCGTTTGCTCGCGGCTAACAGAGTCGTCAGCTGCAGCACCGTCCACACAGGGACGGATGGCCACCCTTTGAGGAGGTACGGCGCGGCTCCCATCTGCAAGTACCTGACAAAGAACGAAGGCGGTGTGTCACTGGCTGATATGGCATTGGTGCATCAGGATAAGGTCTTCGTGGATGCATGGTAATTTAGAAGGCGAAGCATAGAGTTGAGACCATTAATTCTTCATATATTTTCTTCTTTCATTTGCCGAGCGAAAATACTGAGAAGGATTGATGGCAGGTACTATCTAAAGGATTCCGTTTTGGAGGGAGTCGTCCCTCTGAACTCCGCCTACGGGATGCCGGTGTTCGATTACATAGGCACAGATCCACGGTTCAACAAGGTGTTCAACGCTGGCATGAGGGGCCACTCCAGCGTCGTCGTCAACAATCTGCTCCGCGTCTACGGTGGTTTCGATGACGTGGAGGTGCTCGTAGATGTCGGTGGCAACGACGGTGCCACCCTCCAGATGATTACCTCTAGGCACAGACACATCAAGGGCATCAACTACGACTTGCCCCATGTCATCTCCGGTGCCAAGCCCCTGCCAGGTCTCCGCTTTCTTCCATCATGAACAGCAACCTGCCTATAAAGAAAAAGAAGAATTATTATTGGATCGTTATATATTTGGGCTTACGTTGATGGCATGCCATGGTTTCTTTGCAGGTGTTAAACACGTCCACGGAAACATGTTCGAAACTGTTCCGAGCGGAGACGCCGTGTTCTTGAAGGTCAGGACTTCTCATCCTTTCTGGCTTAATATCCGATAGGCTGACCTTGCTCTTTGTTTTCTTTTTCTATTTTTCTTAATATTTCTAGTAGCTACATGCATCGTTGAAGCCAAAAAAAAAAAAAAGAGGTACAACTCATATGATAACAAAAAGCCCTCTTCATAAAGTAACAACGCTATAACACGGACTAAGGGTCAAAAGTCAAAAAGAACAAAGAATGGTTGACAAAGTTGGGGTCAACCATCTAAATCACAAATTATCCAAAATGATCTCAAATTATATGTCTTCCGTCCCAAGCCATAAATTCCAATCGTTTCATTCTTTTCCTATGAGAAACTAAAAAAAAAAAAAGAACCATTAGTCACGAACAAATATTGTCATTAAGTCTTGAAAAGTTATCACTAAAAGAATTAGTGATAGAATCAGCACAGAATTAGATTGGCATGAGTGATCGTTCATCAGGGTCTATTTCAAAATGATTAGGGATTTCAGTGCAAATCCCGCTAAAAGAAGAACCCAACCTTGAGTGTACAATTAAGTCGTGTTTTCGATGTGTGTTGTGTTGAGAGTTGAACTTGAGCAAGTTCAAAACTTGCAGTGGATTCTTCATGACTGGAGCGACGAACACTGTATGAAAATATTGAAAAACTGTTGGAAAGCGTTGCCGCAACATGGAAAGATAATTGTGGTAGAACATGTGCTTCCAGCAGTCCCAGAGCCGACTGCAAATGCTCAAGCTGTCTTTCAATTGGATCTTGCCATGCTGGTTTACTGCGTTGGTGGGAAAGAGAGGACTGAGAAGGAGTTCAAGGCCTTGGCAACGGAAGCCGGGTTCCCAGGGTTCAAAGCTTCTCATGTGTTTGCGGAGACTTGGGTCATGGAATTCATCAAGTAGATGATTGTTACGGCTTGTTGCCGGTTGCTTGAAGTCACAGAAATAATGTTTCTGTATCTGATACGAAATATGAAGGATCCATCGTATTAGTGTGTGTTCATCCATCGACTCATGGTCTGCTTTGTTCGAATGAATTCATCCAAGTGTGACTGTGTACCCACTGCATCATCAAAAGATTTGACTCTTGCGACCATCAGACAGACTGCTATCCAGCTACGACATTGATGAGTAGGTAAGACGTCCAACACGAAACGGACAAAGAGGTGCAGATAATAAAACTTGGGCAATTTATACAAAAAAAAAGCCCCTACTAATATGCTTTTCGCAGGTGAAATATCGAATTTACCAAAGCGTGTATCGTTATTTTAAATAAGTTGTTTTCAAAAACTTTCTGAGCCAATTCAATGAATTGGTTGAGGCCAACACTTAGCATTATTCTCTCCTCCTTCTCTTTGAAATTTAGTTTATTTTCGAATGTAATGAAAACAGTTTATTCAAATCATTTCAATCTTGCACCATGTAAAAAAAGCATAACAAATTGTGAATCCATTCATATTTTTAATTTATGATAATTTAAGGATTTTATAGAAATTAGTATGCTTGAAGCTTTTCTAAAGTATTTCATCAAACAAATATAAAGCTCTCATAAGCATATCCATAATATCAATACAGAGAAGACTCGAAGAGGAGGAGCAGAAGGGGCAAAGGGGTAGCGATAATGAGGCAGAGGAGGAGCATAACAAGGGGAAGAGAGAAGAAACGAAAGAAGAATGAGAGAGAGGCGGAGTAGAAAAAGGAGGAGAGAAGAAAGTAGAATAGGTGGATCGGTGATCAAATCCTTTTTCGAGTAGATTTATTGTTGGAGGAACGATAGGGATATTAAAAGAAGTAAAAATAATCTATATTGCTTCTTAAAAGAAAAACTAATTATGTAACTATAAAAAAATCTTCTTGAACAATAAGCAATAGCTTGAACTTTTTGAGAAATATAAGCGTGACTCGTTAAGATTTCTTTCTTTTATCACCATTCTTCCTTTTTTTTATTTCTTCTTTATGGTTAATGATCCTCTTTGACTTATAGTTGTAGTGAGAAAACTTTCTAACTAAAGTAGAAGTCTTAATAGAAGTCTAAATTTTAGTCTCACAAGAGAATCTTAGACTCATAATCATACGACTCTCGATTTAAGTCAAACTCAAATTGAGCTCAGATTTGAGTTTTTTGGATTTGTCAAATTTAGACCCGAGTTAAATTGAGAAAAAAAGAGAATTAATAAAGGATGATAGAGAAAGAGAAGAAGAAAGAAGAAACTAAGAGAAAGAGAATATATAAAGTTTGATAGAGAAGAAGAAAGAAGAAAAAGTGATGACGAAAGAAAAAAAAAAAAGAGCAGATTGAATAAGCAAAACACAAATCAGATTTTTTTAACAAAATCAATCTCGCTAGGAAAAAAATATGAATCAAATAAGATCCTCCAAAATCATGTCGCAATTTATAATGAACAAGGGTATCTTTTTCCATTTAATAAAAAGACGCCCCTTGGTAAATTTTGAATAGAAGGGTGTAATCCGGTAAAAACATATTAGTGGCAATTTCTCTGGACAAATTGGGTGTAAAAGTTCCGCTCAATAGCTAATTGCATTAATCCTCCAAATATGTTGGTTTCTGTTCTTCTTGAAAGTTCAAAATGAGTCTACTGACAAGTTTACTGCGTTAGAAACTAGGAGTTGTGCATTTGTTCTTTGTTTTCATCCTGTCATATCACCAGGTCACCTCTATGGCTCGATCAAAGAGTTCAATTTGCTAGCATCCGTAGCCATTTATCAGAGCTTCGTTACATGATCTCCCAACCTTCTCTTTCAAATACAACACGACATGTTTCTCCAATCTTGTCATTCACGTACAACAGTAGCACCCATTGTCACCATAGGTCGTCCCAAACGTTTCTTCGCATATAATATTAACACAAACCGGCATTTATGTAATATTTCTGGTTAGTTTCACATAAAAAATAGATAAATTAAGATTAATTTACAAGAATCTGATAAATATATTATTATTAATTTCAACTTAAAAGAGTACCATTGGTTACTTTAATTTCTCATTCCTAAATTAAGGTGAGACAACAACAAAGTGTCTTCGTTGGATAATAGAATCTTTCATATTTTTTCAATTAATTATGATAAAACAATCAAATAGTTAGTCAAGCTCAGATTGTGTTTCAAATGATTAATCTCTTCTATTAATAATATGAAGATTTTGGATAGGAAGAGGGTAAATAGTGGCGGCGTGAGAAAGATAGAGCGAGAGAAAAGAAGAGAAAAAGTTTAGATTTTTGAGGTTTTTGCTAGATGATCGAGTAGTTAAACTTTATTGGTTTTAGCTTAAATTTTATGTAAAAAATCCTTGCAATAAGCTCTACAATCTTAATGATACCGATCTGTAATTTATCTTATCTAAGGTGCTTTCCTATTATATCCGAGATCTAAAATTTTTTTTCATTAAATTTATCTTTGATGATGATGATATGTTAATGTTGAGCCAAGATATGTATTCTTAATTAACTTGTGATCCTTTGGTTATTCTGAAGAAGACTAATTGTAAACTTGTTATCATTATTGATGATAGTAGAAGTTTGAGGTGGACTATGATCCTAGGGTTTTTTCCACATTGGGTTTTCTACGTAAAAATTCGGTGTCTCATTTTGTGATTGATTTATTATTTTACTGTTTATACTACTCTGGTTAATATTTGTATTTTGGTAATAAGTTGATATTTTGATTAGGAACCCATTTTGATACATAAAGAGGAAAAATAATTATTTTACTATAATAGTTTTTCCTAGCAAGTGGTATCAGAGCTGATGTTATGTAGCAAAGATTAGAAACCTCTTTGCGAAAAAGATAATGGAAAATATAATTTCTCTCATCAAAAGGCTTGTAAATTTGAAGGATAAAGATAGTTAAGCACATAAGCCTATTTTAGAGTCTTACAAATAAGCCGGTTGCTATGAAAATGAATATAGATGATGAGATACAAGGATTATTACTTCTCAACTCTTTATCAAAAAGTTATGAAACTTATGTGGTGATAATTTATAACTCAACGTCAAAGGAGACTCTAACTATAGATATAGTTAAAGATAGTTTACTAAATGAAGATGCCAAAAGAAAAAAACAAGGAGAATCTTTTTCTGGTGCATTTGTTAATGAAAAATAAGAAAGATGTGGAAGAAGTCATAATAGAAATTCACATGGTTACAAAGGAAGATCTAAGTCTAGAAGAGATATCAAATGTTTCCATTATAACATGTTAGGTCACATGAAGAAAGAGTGTAGGATTTGGAAGCAAGAACAAAATGAAAGAAAGAAAAATGAGAAAAAGACTAATACAATTGCTGTTGAAGGTGTGATATCATTATTGTTTATGATGACAGTTATGTCAGTCTTGTAGCTTGGGTAATTTACTCTAGTACTTCATTTCATATTGCTTCTCATGATTTTTTTAGATCTTATATTGATAGTGATTTTGGAAATGTTAGAATGAGAAACAGTAATACATTTAAGATTTTGGGTATTGGAGATATTTGATTAGAGACCAGTATTGGGAGAAAATTGATCCTCAAAGATGTTGAACGTATTCTAGATATTCATCTTAACTTGATATCTACATGCATATTTGATGATGAGGGATTTACAAACTATTTTGGTAAAAGCAAATGCAAACTTACTAAAGATTCTCTAATTATAATGAGAGGAAAGAAGCTTAACTTTTTTTATGTCATGGAAGCTAAAATACACAAAGGAAAGATTAATGTAATTCAAAATGGTGAAAGTATAGATCTTTGGCATAAGAGGCTTGGACATATCAGCAAGAAGGAACTTCAAACTCTTGCTAGAAAACAGTTCTTACTAGAGTTACAATGTACATCTCTTAAATCTTGTGATCATTGCTTAGTTGGAAAAACACATAGAGTTGTCTTTCATACATATCCATCATCTAGAAGATTAAATGTTATTGATTTGATTCATACTGATGTTTGTACTATACTAACTAGAACTCTTGAATGTGCTCTTTATTTTGTTACTTTTATTTGTGACTATTCTAGAAAAGTTTGAGCTTTTGCTTTGAAATCTAAAGACTAGGTACTCGATATTTTCAAAGAGTTTCATATCAGTGTTGAAAAAGAAACTGACAGAAAGCTAAAGTGTGTTCGAGTAGATAATGGTGGCGAGTACAAGGGTCCTTTTGAGAATTATTGCAAGTTCCATGGTATCAAGCTTGAGAAAATAGTTCCTAAAACTTCTCAACAAAACGGTGTGATAGAAAGTATAAACAGAACCTTTGAAGAAATGATTAGGTATATGCATTCCCATGCCAAGTTATCTAAGTCCATTTGGGGGGAGGCTATGAGAAATATAATTGATCTTATAAATCTTTCTCCATTAGTTCTTTTGAAAGTTGATGTTCTAGATAGAGTATGGAAAGGAAAATATATATCTTATAATCAATTGAGAGTATTTAGGTATAAAGCATTAATTCATATTCTCAAAGATGAGTGGTCCAAGCTTGATAATAAAGCAAAAGTATGTATCTTCTTGGGATATGGTTAATAAAAGTTTGAGTATAGATTATGGGATCCAGTGAACAAGAAGATTATTAGAAGTAGAGATATTATGTTTCTTGAAAGCCAATTGTTTGATGATGGTGATAATGTTGAGAAGCCAAAAACCTCTATTTATATTGTTAGGAATAGGGTTGGTAATAAGAGGGGGGTGAATTAGTGCAACGGTAAAACCTTATGTTGGTTTCGAAAACTTTTCATACGATAAAATTTGTTTCCGACGGAAAACCATTTTGTAAAGGTAATAATTTTGAAAGTGTACGTAAGAGAGTAGTGGATGTAAAGAGCAAGTAGGTGAGGCAGTTTGCTATGAAAGTAAATTACTCAAAGTATAAATGCAAACCAGATTTTAGAGTGGTTCGGTCATCATGACCTACATCCACTTCCTCGATTCCTCTTCCGTTGAGGCCACCGGCATTCACTATTGATCTTCCTTTAATAGGCAAAGTCAACCTCCTTCTTAAACCCCTCTTCTCATTTTCATGGATTTTGGAGACAACCTTTACAAGCACTTACTCCTCTCTCAAAAAGAATTCTAAACTTAAAACTTAGAGGAGGGGATTCACTTATGATTGCAATAGTATTTTCTCACTTTTAATCTCTCTATGCTTGTGTATTTTAGCCAAGGATGAGAGGGGTATTTATAGGCTTCAAGTTAATTAAAATTTGGAGCCTAAAAACATCTCATCTTGGGTTTCTCGAGCACGGGTAGTACCATCGCCTGCGTTTGGCGGTACCATCGCCGGTGTTAGTCTGACACTGACACAACATTGGGTGGTACCACCGCCTAACACAATCTCAAAGACTGTGCCATGACGGTGTCATGGGGCACTATTGGGAACTCTTATTAGGTCCAACATAGTTCTTACATGGGCTCAATTGGCCCCTCATTGGGTTGGCCCAAATCCAAACCTAATTACGTGCTAACTACGATTCCTAAGACATATTCTAAGCTAAACAAGTCCATAAGTCTAGTTTCTTCCGCTGAGCTTCCGATGATCTTCTGGCGAATTTTCGACGATCTCTCGATAATGTTCCAGTGGACTCTCGGCAAGCTCCTAGACTTCATGACGATCTTCTTGGCGAGTTCCGACCAGCTTCTCTGGCATGCTCTGAGATTTCTTGGTTGGTTCCGATAGAACTTCTGATGAACTCTCGAACTCCCAATGAAATTACGTCCTTGACTCTAAGACTTCATTTTGCTTTATGCCTTACTATCGTAGTTAATCCTGCACATGTAAAAACACACTTCGATCTAGACAATTAATACTAAGCTTTAATCATGTTGTTCGGCATGTCATTGGTCCCTCGATGCTTTGTTCAATTCTTTGACGCATCATCCTCTCTTGCGACTTATTGCCCAATCGGTCAGTTGACTTCGCAACTCTGATATCCTTAGTGCAACATCCACTCTTCTTGGCCTGATGCCCGAATCCATGGCCTTAAGCCTTCTGTCGATACGTCGACGAATCCTCTAGCCCGACGTCCAATCTTTTGACATGTTTTCCTCCGGCCCAACATGACTCTTCCTGCTTTAATTGTCTCATCCTGATCGAAGCATCCTATGTCACTTAAAATGCAGATCAAATCATAAACACTTATCAATTGGTTTCATCATCAAAATACGAGATTCAACAATCTCCCTCTTTTTGATGATGACAACCAATTGATGATGGAGTTAATCTTAACTCCCGGAGTTAACCTTAACTCTCGGAGTTTAAACAAACTCTCCCTATCAATATGCCATATTGATAGAACTTTGAATTCAAGCTGAATTCAAGTCATTACAAATTTAATCATGAATATTTGCAACATGTCATCATGCATAGCATGATCAATCTTCTCCGCCTTTATCATTAACAAAAAGAAGTGTACCTTTCATGTGTTTGGATATACAAGTTTAAATCATTGCAAAATAAACATAATTTTCAATTTTATCATTATGTAAGCTAGCAAATTTAGCAAGCGCTACATCATATTAGAATATGCTAACTATCAAGTTTTACACATATAAGAATTAGCAAAATTTTACATCTTTTGAGATGTTCAAGATAGACTATTTTGCCTCTTCTTGAAATGTGTAACTTAGCAAACATTGCTTGTCTTGAGATTTGCTAGATAGCACTTCTTGCTTCTCTATTGAGATTAGCAAGCTAGCAAGTTTGTCTCTTTTTGTGATGTGCAAGCTAGGAATTCTTTCTCCCCTTTTGTCATTGGTAAAAAGAGGGGAATAACAAAAACAATGGTGCAATTCATCAATTTTCAAATTATAACAAAAATAAAATATCATTCTTGTTGCAATATGTCATAATTGAGATAAACCTTGAATTTAAATTGAATTCAAGTCAATGCAATTTTAATCATGATTCACATCATATGCAATAATACATCATATATATTATTATCATAAGTATTGCATGCATCATTTTAAATCATAAATATTTTATCTCATGATGGTATCAATTTGTCAAATTACATCCTACCATGCATGATCATAACTTTTTCCCCTTTTTTTCATTGTAAAATATTTCAATCATTTCAAGGCATACAAGCCATAAATACAAAGAAATCATGTCATGAAGGATAAAATTACTTGAATACCAAAATACATGATTCATATAGTAAATCTCTTCTTTAAATAAAATACCAAGAAAAAATCATAAGAGTACAAAGAAAAGATCTTGTTTTAAAAGAAAATCAAGTAATAAATCCAAGAACTCAATCATGATTCATTAGAAAATCTCCTCTTAATAAAATACCAAGTAGAATCGTAGGAGAACGATTAATGAAAAATCTTGATTCATAATAAATCTTAATTTATAAATATCAAGGAATCAAGATCATGATTTGGATAAAAAATTATTCAATTTTAAATCATCAAATCAATTTCATGGTTCACAAAATTCATAACATGAATAGATTCCAATGATAATATATTTTCCTTTTTATGTGTTTCATTTTAAGTGATTGATTTCATATAAGCATGCTCAAGTTTTTTGTATGAAAATCATACATCATAGTTTAAAATCGAAAGAGCAAATATCATCATGGAAATAATCAAGATCAAATAATCATAAATATTATCATGTATAACTTTAAAATCTTATGCATAAAATCATCAATCATAGAATCAAAATATTTAATATTTTCATTACATCATTATGCATCATTAAGTATACAATCGTCAAGCATGACACTTATACTATTTCATATAAGCATACCTTTTTCATTTATTCCAAATCAAAACATGCATCATTTTTTAAACTGAAAAAGCCACTTTATTACCGTAAAAATCGATAATCCATAAATCATAAAAATCATCATGCATCGTTTCGAAAGAAAAACTTATTAAGCATGATCATTATGCATTACTTCAAATTAAACATGGTTTCATTTAATCAAAATTGAGAAATAATATGGAAATCAACATAATACACATTATTACTTCTTAAACACATATAATATGATTTGCATGACATTTAAATCTAACATTTTATTTCTTTATCATAAAACATATAATTTTTTTATGATCATTACTAGAAGGATAAGCATGATTCCAATTTTTTTCATTATATTATTAAACATATAATTTTTAAGTAAAATAATATTTTTTAAACTAAATTAAAATTAACTTATGAAAAACATCATGTAATTTCAAAATAAATTAAACGAGTTTCGTTTGAGTTTTTACCTTGTTGACGAAAGTCGTTAAGGCATAGTTTGCCACCTCATCTTCATCGGTTTGCTCCTTGTCTTCGGATGCACTTGTTTTGTCCCATTTTGTATTTTTCTTAAGTTTGTTTTTATATTTTTATTATTGTTTCATGAACTTTTTAAATTTCATGAGGAGTTCAAGTTCACCATCACTAGAGCTTATGCTCGAATGGTCTTCAATTGTTCTAAGTATCAAATCCTTCTTGTTCTTTGGAAGATGGTTTTATTCATCATGTTCATCATGTGCATTGTGCATCATTTCAAAGGTCATTAGAGACCCGATAAGTTCTTCAATCAAAAAAGTATTCAAATTTTTTTATTTTTGTATAGTTGTTATTTTCGAATCCCAAGTTTTAGAAAGTGAGTGTAAATCTTTACTAACAAGTTCAAAATTTGAAAAAGTTTTACTAAAAGCTTTTAAACCACTGACAACATCCATAAAACGGGTGTACATGTCTCCAATGGTTTCGCTTGGTTTCATATGAAATAGTTCAAAATCATGTATCAAAAAATTAACTTTAGAATCCTTAATACTACTTGTGCCTTCGTGTGTAGTTTTAAGAATGTGTCAAATATCGAAAGTCGTTTCGCACAAAGAAACCTGATTAAACTCAGTTTTATCTAAGATGCAAAATAGGGCATTCATATCTCTAGCATTTAAAGGAAAAGTCTTCTTCTCCAAATCATTCCAATCTTTCATCGGAAGAGAAGACATTTTAAAACCAGATTCGATAATGTTCCATAAGTTTAAATCCAAAGAAAGCAAGAAAACTCTTATTCGAGTTTTCCAATATATGTAGTTTATCCCATTGAAACAGGGAGGATGAATGAGAGAGTGACCCTCTTGAAAGACAAAAAGAGTCATTTCTCTTTGGGTGTTAAACCAAATGAGAAAACGAGGCTCTAATACCAATTGTTAGGAACAGGGTTGGCACTAAGAGGGGGGGGTGAATTAATGCAGTGGTAAAACCTTACGTTAGTTCTGAAAACTTTTCGTACGATAAAATTCGTTTCTGGCAAAAAACTATTTTGTAAAGGTAATAACTTTGAAAGCATATATAAGAGAGTAGTGGATGTAAAGAATACGTAGGTGAGACAGTTTACTATGAAAGAAAATTACTTAAAGCATAAATGCAAACTAGATTTTAGAGTGGTTCGGTCATCGTGACCTACATCCACTTCGTCGATTCCTCTTCCGTCGAGGCCACCAGAATCCACTATCGATCTTCCTTTAATAGGCGAAGATCAATCTTCTTCTTACACCTATCTTCTCCTTTTCATGAGTTTAGTAGATAATCCTTACAAGCACTCACTCTTCTCTTAAACAGAATTCTAAACTTCGAATTTAGAGGAGGGGATTCACTTATGATTGCAAAAGTGTTTTCTCACTTTTAATCTCTCTGTGCTTGTGTATTTTAACCAGGGATGAGAAGGGTATTTATAGACTATAAATTGATTCAAACTTGGAGCTTAAAAATATCTCATCCCGGGTTTTCCGGGCATGGGCGATACCACCGCTTGTGTTGGGCGGTACCACCGTCAGTGTTAGTCTGACACTGACAATGCACCGGGCAGTACCACTGCCTAATCTGGTAGTACCACCACCTAACACTGGGCGGTACCACCATCCAGACCGACGGTACTACCGCTTGACATAGTCTCGGAGACTATGCCACGACGCTGTAACCTCTTGGGGCACTATTTGGGCCTCTTATTGGGCACAACATAGTCCTTACATAGGCCCAACTAGCCCCTAATTGGATTGGCCCAAATTCAAACCCAATTATGTGCTAACTATGATTCCTAAGACATATTCTAAGCTAAAAAAGTCTGTAATTCTAGTTTCTTCCGACGAGCTTCCGGCAAACTTCCGACGATCTCTCAGTAATATTCTAGCAGACTCCCGGCAAGCTCCTGGACTTCATGATGATCTTCTTGGTAAGTTCTAATGAGCTTCTCTAGCAAGCTCCAAGACTTCTCGACTGGTTGCGACAGAACTTCCGACGAACGTCTTGAATTCCAACGAACGTTCGGACTTCTGACGAACTCTCGAACTCCCAATAAAATCGCATCCTTGGCTCCGGACTTCATTTTACTTTATGCCTTACTATCATAGTTAATACTGCACATGTAAAAATATACTTCGATCTAGATAATTAATACTAAGCATTAATCATGTTGTCCGGCATGTCATTGGTTCCTCTACGCTTCGTTCGATTCTTCGGCGCATCGTCCTCTCTTGCGGCCTATTACCTAATCAGTCAGTTAACTCTGCAACTCCGATATCCTTGGCATAATATCCGCTCTTCTTGGCCCGATGCCTGAATCCATGGCCCGAAGCCTTATGTCGACACGTTGACCGATCCTTTGGCCCGACGTCCAATCTTCTGACATGTTTTCCTCCGGCCCAACTTGATTCTTCCTACTTTAATTGTCTTATCTCGATCGAAGCAACCTGCGTCACTCAAAATGCAGATCAAATCATATACACTTATCAATTAGTTTTATCATCAAAATATGAGATTCAATATATATTCTTTGGAGTTTAGGTCCGGTTCCTTCACTTGTAGTTCATGATAATCATGGGGGAGATAACAAGAAGATTGTGGTGAGAATGCTAGTGATGATACTCCTACAAATGATGATATTGAACCAACTAAATAAGCACCTCCACCACTAGTTGAGATTCCATTGAGAAGATCCATAAAAGAACCAACCATCTACTAGATATTCTCTACGTGAGTATGTTATGCTTACTAATAGGGGAGAGCTAGAAACTTACCAAGAAGCAATTCTACATGAGCATAAGAATGAGTCGGTTAAAGTCATGCAAGAAGAAATGAGATCCTTGCTTAAGAACCACACCTATGACTTAGTGAAATTGCTTGAAGAGAAGAAAACTCTCAAGAATAAATGGGTTTACAAATTGAAGATTGAAAATAATAGCTCCAATAAAGATACATGAACTAGTTTTGAAAGGATTTAGTCAGAAGAAAGGTATTGACTTTGAAGAAATATTTTCTCTTGTGGTGAAAATATCCTCTATCCGAGTTGTTCTTAGTTTGGCTGCCCACTTGAATTTAGAAGTTGAGTAACTTGATATGAAATTAATATTTCTTCATGGTGACTTAGAAGAAGAAATTTACATAGAGCAACCAGAAGGTTTCAAAGTCAAGGGAAAAGAAAATCTAGTGTGCAAGCTCAGGTAAAGCTTATATGGACTCAAACAAGCACCTAGATAGAGAAGAATTTTGATTCCTTTATGATGAGCCAAGGGTACAATAGAACCATATCTGATCATTGTATGTTTACAAAGAAGTTTTCAGATGATTATTGCATTATTCTCTTGTTATATGCTGATGATATGTTGATTGTTGCCCATGATGCTAGTAAAATTGAAAAGCTTAAAAGAGAGCTAAGTAAGTCATTTGCCATGAAAAACTTGAGATCGGTAAAACAAATACTTGGCATGAAGATTCTTCGTAATAGGAAGAAATGTAAGATTTGGCTATCTCAAGATACCTACATTGAAAAGGTTCTTGAAAGATTCAACATGAGTAAAGCCAAGGCAGTTTGTTCTCCACTTATAATTCATTTCAAGGTTAGTTCAAAATAATATCCTACATGTGAGAAAGATAAAGAAGAAATATCCAAAGTGCCTTACTCATCTGCAATAGGCAGTTTGATGTATGTTATGGTTTGTACTAGGCTAGATATTGCTCATGTAGTTGGAGTTGTCAACCAATTTCTCTCTAATCCTAGTAAAAAACATTGGGCAGTAGTGAAATGGATATTAAGATGTCTAAAAGATACTTCTAGATTATATTTATGTTTTAACAGTGATGAACATGTGCTAGAGGGGTATACAGATGCAGACATGGCAAGTAATACTGATTCCAAGAAGTTCATTTCGGGATTCTTGATGACATTTACAGGGGGAGTAGTCTCTTGGCAGTCTAAGTTATAGAATTGTGTTACTCTATCAACCACAAAAACAGAATATATAGTACTTACTAAAGCCTGTAAAGAAATTTTGTAGATGAAAAAGTTTCTACAAGAATTAAGCTTAAAACAAGAAGGATATATTGTTTACTATGACAATCAGTATCATTCACATCTCTAATAATTCAATACACCATTCTAGATCCAACCATATTGATGTTAGATATTACTAGATTCGTGATGCACTTGAGATGAAAGAATTATACTTGAAAAATATACATACTAATGAGAATAGATCAGATATATTGACAAAGTCTTTACCTAAGGAAAAGTTTAAAAGCATGTAAGTGAAAAGCGGACTTAGTATAGCCCCACCATATGAGCTGGAGGGGGCGATTGTTGGGTCCAGCCCATATATGGGCTTGGACTAGATGATTTCGATAATAAGCCCAAATCTGATTTATTAAAAAAAAAAAGAAAAAAAAAGGAAGAGACGTGCACAGTGAGGGTAGCGAACAACGAATGTGTGCGTGCAGCGAACAATGGTAGCATGAGAAAAAAAACAGAGAGAGAAAAGAAGAGAAAAAGTTAAGGTTTTTGAAGCTTTTGCTAAATGATCGAGTGGTTATACTTCATTAGTTTTCGCTCAAATTTTATGTAAAGAATTCTTGCAATAAGCTCTACAATCTTAATGTACTAATCTATAGTTTATCCTCTCTATGATACTTTACTGCTATATATACTTTATGAGACCTAAATTTTTTTTTCAAAAAATTCATCTTTGATGTTGATGATATGTTAATGTTGAGCCAATGTTCTCGATGTTACTGTAATCCTTTGGTTATTCGAGAGGTGACTTATTATAACCTTGTTATCATTATTGGGGATAGTGGAAGTTTGAGGTGGACTACAATCCAATGGATTTTCCCGCATCATAAAAATTTAGTATTTCAATTTATGATTAATTTATTATTTTACTATTTATGCTACTCTAATTAATATTTATATTTTAGTAACAAGTTGGTATTTTAACGAGGAACCTATTTTGATACATAAAGAGGAAAAAAAAATATTTTACCGTAATAATTTTTCCTAACAGAATAAAAAGGTCCAATGGTGCAATACGTTTTGACACCAAAGTTAGTGCACCATTTATAGGTTTGCATTGGTGAGTGAGAAAAACCAAAAACATAACATGGCTGGTGAGTGCAACATTTACAGGTCTACATGGGTGATTAAGAAAAACCAAAAGGATCACATGGTTGGTGATTGAGATATCATGACAGAAAAAAAACCATAAATGTAATATGCAAGAGGTTAAAGATATGAACAAAAAAAAACTCATATTCTCTTCTACTCCTATGTCTATCATCATAATTATTAATAAATATAAATAAAAAAGAAAAGATAAAGAAGAAATCTCTAGTTTATATGTTATATGATCCTTAAGAATTTTTGTCAATATATAGAAAAGAATAGATGATCTAAGAATAGATAATTAGAATAGTCAGGTTATCTGAACAGAATTGGATTATCTTTTTATTGATCGATAACCTTAGTTAGAATATAATTAAAATTTTAATATATCTTAACCAAAGTTAAATATAATCTAATACTCTATCACTTTGACACATTAACTAGTAAAATATAAAACAAAAGAGTTCAAAATCTTACCTAATTGAATTTTAAAAATTTTAAAAATATTTTGAACATACATAAATTTTATAAAACAACTCAATAAATTTATTAAATAGAATAGTATTATATTAAGTCTAACCATTAATGTGAATCATAATGATTGTATATCATCAATATCATACTTCATTCTATATATACTACAACAAGTTAATCTTTTCTAATGCAGTCCAAAATGATCCTTGTAATTTATCTTGTTAAGATAATTTTGCTATCATATTTAACTATAATATATATATTTATGTAGTTAAATAAATAATATAATTGTAATGTATGCTAAAAAATATATCATTATATATTTTATAGGTTGTTCACAAGCCTTATTATAAGAATAAGTTCTTTTAATACTTTAGACTATAATACATTAACAAATCAATCATTAATCATTATAGTGAAACTTAGATTTTCAATTAATATTAGTTGATTTTGGACTTTTTCTAACCATTAAATACTTTGTATGATTAGAATCATCTAAGTATTTATCATTCTTAGAAAAGAAAAATACTATATTGATCACAAAATATCTTCAATGAAATTATAATCCAAAGATTAAATTTCACAATCACAAAGCTTGATTAGTGACTTCAAAGCATGTCATACAATCAACTTATATTATTAATAATATAATTTACATTATACTTTTTCTTATAAATCACTCCTCTATCTAATATAAATATAAATTATAAAGTGAACTTATTGAGATAATTTATAAAATAAATATTTGAAAATACCATTATCTCAAGCTGATATGATTTCTTGCATATTAGCATATATCCTTTGTCCCTTATAAATATCTTATTATTTTATTTATAATCTTCTAATATTTCACTCATGGCTAACTCTAATACCTACCCAATATTTCAATTACAAAACTAATATATAGTCTAGTATAAGCTTGAGTATATATATAATAGACTTTCAATTGTGTTATATAAGAAATATTAATTTTAGGATACTATCTTTGATTGAAAATTTTCATATTTGCTTATAAGGTGTATCATTTGCTGAACAAAAGGTCAATTTGGTTTTGCTTCTCTAGAATAATTATAGATCATTTTTAGCAAGATCTTGCTTGGATTAAAACTTCCTATCAGGCTTGGTCACGTTAAGTGGCATCCACTTTTAGCAATGTCGAGTGGCATCTGTCAGCCTTGGTTAAGCATCATTTCAAGACATATCCATCTTGGTCGAAGTCTTTAGATTTTGGCCAAAATTGTAGGCATTGGCTAGCATCAAATTGATATCATAGTAGGTTATGCTTAGCTATTTTAAACTAAGTCCTTTGCCATTTTATAGATTAAACTATTTCTACTGACAGAAAGTTTAGAAGTCTATCTATTATTGGAAAGCTTTCTCTGTCTAGTTTCAAACAAAACAATAATGGTATATGATTTCGAGTTATCAGCTAAAAGTTATTATCAAATTATTGGGCATATATCAAGATATCATAATTTTATTTTAGATCCCCAATTCTTCATCAATCGCTCATCAATGGAGGATAAACATTGAAGAAATTAATTTACATGCAAAATTGATTAAGTTATATCGACCTAATGAAACTTCGTAGTAGATGCTGACTAATCTCCTCCGAAGAATTTTAGTTAATCTTACTCGAAGCTACCTAAGTAATTCAATAGTGCAAGAAGTGAGCATAGTAATGATGCAACTGATTCTTCTAATTCTATAGTGACTTTTGGTGATCATTGGGCCATGAACTAATTGATGAGAGCTCTTGAAGGAATAGATAGAAGTATTCAAATTAATGTAGTAGAGTTTACAAGCATAGTTAATCCAATGAACATTGTGATTGGATTCTCTTTGGAAACACTCTTTGAGTGAAAGGTGCAGTTTCGGCAACAAAACTAAATGACATAATTTGATAGTAATAATATCAATGGGACTTGAGCGAAGAGGTGTTCTAAGGGTTAGCCCGTGGAATGAAATAAAACTATAGTTGGAAGGGAAGTTCCTACCTTTAGATTACCCTCAGACTCTCTGGTGATAATTTCACTAATTATCCCAAAAGAATGATCAATATGTTGTTGATTATATCGAGCATTTCTACAAGCTAATGAGTCAAATTAGCTGAATGGAAATAATGATCAACTTGTGGCTAGATACTAAGTGGGCTAAAGTTCAACTTGCATGGTGAACTTTTGATGCATTCTATTCACTCTCTTGAGGAGGCTTATCAAATGATACATAAGGCTGAAGAGAAAAGCAAACGAGGACTATTCAAGAAGTGCAAAAACTCTAAAACTACAAAGGAAAAATAAAAAAGATATTCTAAGGTAAGAAAGGTGCAACATCTGATTATCAAAACTCACATGTTAGGGGAAGAAATAAAAATCAACAAAAGGGTAGTTCTTCTTAACTACCAAATATTTCAAATTAGTGAAATTAACCATTGTTCTTATGAGTGTCTTATAAAGAAAGTTGAAGTTAATTTTATAAAAGAGAAACCCAAAAGAGAGGATAATGAGCCTATCTATAACAAGGAACCTAAAGGTACCATCGAAGAAGTCCATCCAACATATCATGATAGTGGAGAAGATGATTAATGACAGAGAAAAAGTATTTTCAAGATGTATTGCTTATCTCATGGTAAGAAATATCTTATAATGATTGATTTTGGTAGTATAGAGAATATAGTTTCAAAGCTTATGGTGAATAAACTGAAGCTTACATCTGCACATCATCCAAAACCATAAAAGATTTTATAATTTAAGAAGGGTGGAGAAATCTTGGTGTCTCAAAGGAGCAAGGTGAAACTCTCTATTAGGAGGTAAGGTTTCATAGTTCAAGAAGGTAGAGAGATCCTGGTGTCTCAAGGGTGCAAAGTCAAACTATTTATTAGGAGGTACGAAGATAAACTTTATTTTGATGTATCTCCTATGGATGCATATTATTTATTTCTTGGTAGGCCATGGTAATTTGATCAAAATAATCACTAAGATAGGAGAAAGAACACTTATTCTTTAGTTAAAAATGGAGTGAGATTTTTTTTTGCAACCATTAAAAGAAGCTCCTACCATTGTACAATTTGACAATTTAGTTAGTTTGATAAGTTACAAAGAGTTTGAGTAGTCTTATGAGGAAGGGATATTACTTATGTGGCTATGGGAGATGATAAAGAGGGAGCTAAGGAGATTCAGAAGAAGTGAAAAGTATGATAAGACCAGTTTGAAGGGATGGCTCTCTATGAACTTTCAACTAGTTTACCCCCTTTTCATGATATCCAACATTAGATCTATTTCATTCCAAGTGCTATACTTTTTAAAAATTTTCATTATCATATATCATCAAAAGAACATGCTAAATTACAAAGATACATAGAGAGTTAACAATGCAAAGGATTGATCATAGAATCACATAGGGTGTTGACATATTTAACATGCTTATGGGTACTAGGGTCTAGCTAAAATTGACCTTCATAATAATTATTACTAAATTTATATTCTACTGAGTGTTAAATAAAAGATGACTTTTAAAATTAAAGAGGGATTATATGAATAACTTGTCATACTATTTGAACTTACCAATTCCCTTAGCACTTTTATAAGGTTGATGACTCCAGCCTTGAAAGGGTTCAAAGGAAAGTATGTTCTTGTTTTTTTTTAATGATATCTTGGTATATAGTCAAAAGAAATTATATCAACTAGAGTATTCAAAAAATATGTTGAAGGTTCTCAATAACAATAAGTTATATAATAATCTCAGAAAATGTTATTTCATGACAAATAAAATTATATTTTTAGGCTATGTGGTAACTGTAGGTGGCTTGCAAATGGATAAGAAAAAGATGAAGGCTATTCTTGTTTGGTCTATACCTAAGAATTTCACTCATATTTAAATCTTTCATTGCTTGATATCATTTTATCAATGGTTCATTAAAAATTTTAGCACCATTATTGCTCTTCTCGTGGATGTCTTGAAGAACAAATAGTTTATAGGGAGCAACAAAGTTAAAGAAAGTTTCAAATTGTTGAAGAAAAGACTTGTACAAACACTAGAATTAGCAGTTGATAAAAATGACCAATTTAAACGATTTCAAAAAATATCGTATGATGAAACTCTTAGTTCTATGAAAAATTATTTTGACAATATGTTTAACTTGAATAAACTTGTAAGTGAGTTGAGAAGAGGGGATTAGACAGTTTGTAATGAAATAATGGAGCAAAATTAAAGTATGCACTAAGAGCATGCGAATTTTATAGTGATATGATATCACATATTTATCACAATATAAATGATGTCAAGGCATAACATCCATTTTTAAGTCCAATATAGAATGATGATAGACAATCATCATTTTCAAGCATGATACGAATTTCAAATATTAAATTTAGCAAGATTTAAATTTCAAAGATGACATTTCATCAATATGAGGCATTATATCAATTGTAAGTAGGAAATTAAGTATGATAATCACAATGATAGACATTTATCATTTTGATATGAAATCAAGCATGATTTTAAGAATGAAACATTTTCAAGTATTCATACCAAGTTACGATACATTTCAAGCATTCATGATACATATGCAATATATTTTGATATTTTTCAAATATTTGCGATGTATGTGTCCATTCTAATCATATTTCAAGCAATCACAAATTATTTACGATAAGATACATTTGACACATTATTTCCAACATTCATAATATCAATTTATCATCAATTTTTCACATTTCTCCCCCTTTATCATTAACAAAAAGGAAATGGACAATCGTCTCAAGCAAGAAAAGGTTCATGAATAGTGCATTTATCAAGAAGAATCGAAATATTGAAATTTTATGAATATTTTATGAGATAAAATCCACCAATAAAATCCGTTTCGAAAAGAAAATTCACATGAGTGAAATCTATGAGAGATGTTTTTGTTAATGAAATCTATAAGTAAAGAGACTAAGTGTATCAAAAATCATTAAGTGATGGAGCAAGAGTATGAAGTAAATTTGATACCAAGTTAAGAGTAAGATAGAAATTCTAGATTTCATGAAAGCTTTAATTGTAAAAAATTGAGAAAGTCTAGAAAGATATACAACAAACTCATGCATTCAGATAATTTAACATCCCTAACTTTACAAATAATTGTACAGTCCATAAAAATTCTTCTTTTTTTAGGAGATTAAGGAAGAATTCATGGGAAATAAGCATCAAATAAAGGATAAAAAATCCATGAATAAATCAAATACTTTTTCTTGTAAATAGAAGGAAGAAGGATTCATAGGAATTGATAAAAGATCAAGTCACTAATCCAAAAATCCATGAATCAAAGGCAAATAGAAGGAGGAAGGACTTATGATCATCACATGAAAATAAGACATCAAGTTGTAAATACCAAAAGTGGAATCTTTTCTTTTGTAAATATCATGAGAGAGAAAAAGTGATCTCAATTTAGAAAGAAGACTCAAGTTGTGAAAAAAAATGAGAAGTTCAAAAAAATATATCAAGGAATTTATGCATTCAAAAGATTTATCATGCCTAATTCTTAGTGTTGCATGCATTATACTATCATCAAGAAGTACATCATTGAAAAGCACATTATGTTGAAAGGTACATCATTATCATGAGTATTGCATGCATAATCAAAGTGCATCGTATCATCATACCTTTCTCCCTCTTTGTCATTAACAAAAAGGAGAAAAGTGCAACTAGTATATTTTTGAAACATGCAATTTCTACTTCACTATAAAACATGCAAACTTAGCAAGTTTTTGAGATATAAAAATTAGCAAAAATAATTTTTTTTTTAGATGTACAAGATAGTATGTTTTTGCATCTTCTTAAAATCTATAAGTTAGCAAACTTTGCTTCTCTTGAGATTTGCAAGATATCATTTCTTGCTTCTTTTTTGAGATGAGCAAGCTAGCAAGTTTTGCTCCCCCTTTGTCATTGTCAAAAAGAAGGGATGGTTACAATAGTGTAAAACTTTTCTCATTACATCATTTTTCAAATCATCATATGAAATATATCAAGAAAAATTAACTTGGGGATGAGATATACAATTCATGAAAATAAATTTGAAGTTATGAATATCAAGAGACAAATTATGATTTTTTAGATAGCAAAATGAAGAATCATATTAAACAATCTTGATTCATAAGAATCTCAAGTTATTATTATTTAAGAATCAAGATCATGATTTATATATTAAAAAAATCTCAAGTTATAATTCAAAAAATCATGATTCACAAAAAAGAAAATCTTCTATTTAGTAAACGACAAGAAGAAAGGAGAACTTGGTTCATGCATAGGAAATACTGAGTCATCAAGTGAAGGAATTGATTCGTATGACAAAAAGATTGTCGATTCATACATTAGAATAAATATTTTTTAATCTACCATTACTTAAACTCATTATACATAATTTTAAAATGTAAAACTATCAAGTATGATATAAACATTTATTTTCAAAATAGTCATCATTATTTGTAACTCATTAAATTTGTCAAATCATCAAAATCACTTTCAAGGGATTCTAAATGACATAAATAGATTTATCATTTTTTTATTAAAAACTATATAAAATTTAAGGCATAGAGACATTTTTAAGAATAATGTATTCTCCCTTATTTATGAGTTTTGATTTATGTGATATATTCATCCTTTAAAACCAAAAACCAAAAAAAATCTTCAAGGCCAAGTGTGTAGCACATAATTTCAAACTATAGGATTTCAAATCACATCATTAAATCATCAAGCATGATTTTATTGAATATAAAACATCTTCATTTAAATTTATTTTTTTATCAATAGTTCTAATTCTAATGAGATTTCCTTTATTGTTTCGGCTAGAGAGCTTTATGATGTATTTTGGATCTCTAGTCATAAGCCTTGAGTATCCACTATCAATGTATCATCTCTTGCTCCTAACTTGTGATGGTAAGTATTTCTATAAAAATGGTGATTTTTAGGTAACTATTTGACCTTAGGTACCTCAAAAATCGATCTACTCAACTTATCATCTTGCATGGAGTTCTTTACGGTTCCTTTAGGAACTCAAATCAATTTGTGTAGATTATATCTCTTAAGGAGACATTTATAAGTAACATATCTGAGTTTGCAACAAAAGTTACATTTGGTGGGGGGGGGTGATACATGCATGGTAGGACCTTTAATAAAGGTGGTTGGATTTTTGTTAGAGCTACTCACAAATCCGATTTTGCCTCTTCTATGAACGTAACCCTTATTGGCAAGGATCATGTTCAAGGACTTACTACCAACCTTAAAATTTTTTAAAGTTTCTTTGAGTAGTAAGTTTTCCTTCTCAAGTGCCTCTAAATATTCACATTTAGTGCATGGAGGCAATGAAGGATTATCATGCTTAAGTTTTTCAAATTCATTATTTAAAAGGGCGTACTCCTTTTTCAAATAATTAAACTTTTTGCTCATTATTCTATATTCATCAAACAAATCATGAAAAATATAGAAAATCTCATTGAAAGATAAATTTGCATCTAATGAACCACTTACCTCATCTCTGATAGCAATTAGTGCATACTTGGCGATTTCTTTGTTGCTTTGTTCTTCGTCTTCGGAATCGCTTGAGTCATCCTAGTTTGCTTTGAGCATCTTCTTCTTTTTTGGTTGTTTCTTTTTCATTTGAGGACACTAACTTTTGAAATGTCTCGGTTTTTTGCATTTGTAGCATATAACTTGTTCTTTCTTGGGTTCAATTTTATTTTTAGTATCATTTTTTTATTTATTTCTTTTTATAAATTTTTTAATCTTTCTTGTCAAGAGTCCCAAATCATCATTATAGTCCTCATCACTTGAATTTCCTTTCAAGTGGTCTTCATGAATTCTTAGTGTCATATCCTTCTTGTTCTTTGAAAGGTTGTTCTCAAGCTCTTCACGAGCATTGCAAATCATTTCGTTGGTCATCAAAGACCCAATAAGTTTTTCGAGCGAAAAGTTGTTCAAGTCCTTGGCTTCTTAAATTATCGTTACTTTAGGATCCCAACTCTTTGGGAGGGATCTTAATATTTTGTTAACAAGTTCAAAATTAGAAAAACTTTTACCAAGTCCTTTTAGACCATTGACGACATACGTAAATCGGGTGTATATGTCTCCAATTGTCTCACTTGGTTTCATCCGAAATAATTCATAAGTATCAACCAAAAGATTAATTTTGGACTCCTTTACTCTACTAGTGCTCTTGTGAGTTATTTCAAGTGTATACCAAATATCAAAAGTTATTTCATAAATAGACACTCGATTAAACTCATTTTTATCTAAAGCGCAAAATAAGACATTCATAGCCTTGGTATTTAAAGCAAAAGTCTTCTTCTCCTACTCATTCCAATCGTTCATTGGAAGAGAAGACTTTTGAAAATCATTTTTCATAATGTTCCATAACTCAAAATCCATAGAAATTAGAAAAATTTTTATTTTATTTTTCCAAAAGGTGTAATCTGTCCCATTGAACATGGGTGGACATATGATTAAGTGACCCTCTTGGTTGCCGGCAATGCCATCACTCTTGGGTTTCAAACCAAAATGAGAGTGACCTTGCTCTACTATCAATTGTTAGGATCAAGAACAACACTAAGAGGGGGTGATGAATTAGTGCATTAGATAAAAATGATAAATTTAAACGATTTTGGAAAACTTCATATGATGAAACACTTAGTTCTATGAAAAACCATTTTGAGAATATGTTTAACTTGAATAAACTTGTAAGTGAGTAGAGAAGAGGAGATTAGATAATTTGCAATGAAGTAATGCAGCAAAAGTAAAGTCCACACCAAGAGCACGCCAATTTTATAGTGGTTCGGTCGTTTGACCTACATCCACTTCTAATTCCACCTTCGTCGAGGTCACCGGCATCCATTAATGATATTCCTTCAATAGGCGAAGACCAACCATCTTTTTATAATACTTTCTCCTTTTTACGGGTTTAGGAGATAACCCTTACAAACCTCACACCTCTTTTTGGATGATTACAAAGCTAAAGAGAGATAGGAGGAGGACTTTTTGCACTTTTACAACTCTTTTATACTCCAACACTTAAAGATTTTTTCTTAGTATGATTACACTTTGTTACCCTTTTATGCAGAAAAGGGTGGGGTATTTATAAGCCCCAATGATTTCAAAATTAGAGCAAAAAAGTGTCTCATCCTAGGTTTCTAGGGTACTGGTGGTACCACTACCAATACTGGGCGGTACCACCTCCTGACACTCTTACACTGGGTGGTACCATCGCTTGATAGAGTCTTGGATACTAAGCTCTAGTTGTGCCATGCTTGGCAATAATAACTGTCGGTAGTACTATCGCTCAATTTGGGCGGTACCACCGCTCAGTATAGGCAATACCACCGCTTAGTCTAGGTGGTACGATTGCTCAGTAAGGGTACCACCGCTCAAACCACTTGGGAGATTGTTCCCTGGGTGGTTTCACTACCACCAGACAGGGTCCAACAACCTAGTTGGGTCTTAAATCCGACCTAAACCAGTCCAATTATGGGCCAAGTTGGCCCTTAACAGGGTTAATGGGATTACCTCCAAAACCTAACCCTAATTATGTGCTAACTATTATTTTTAAGTCATACACTAAATAAAACAAGCTTGGTAAGTCTAGGTTTCTTTCGGTGAGCTTCCAATGAACTTCCGACGATCTCTCAGCAATCTCCTAGCGGACTCTCGGCAAGTTCTTGGACTTCACGATGAACTTCTTAGCAAGTTCTAATGAGCTTCTTCTCGATCAATTCCGACAGCATTTCTGATGAATCTCTGGACTTCCGACGAACTCTCGAACTCCCAATAAAATTTCAATCTTGACTTCAGTACTTCATTTTGCTTTATGCCTTAATTGCTATTGTAGTTAATTTTACACACTTTTCTCAATATATAGATTTAAATAAATAATTTATCAATTGATTTTATCATCAAAATCCGAGATTCAACAGCTCTTATGATGGATGCCTTGAAGAACAAATAGTTTATAGGGAGCGACAAAGTTAAAGAAAGTTTCAAATTGTTGAAGAAAAGACTTGTACAAACACTAGCATTAGCATTGCTCCACTTATTTAAGACTTTTTTTGAGATGGATATAGATGAAATGAATGTATTTCTACACTACAAATAAGGAAGTGGAATAAATAAGGAAGTGGAATAGATAGAACATTGAATCATGCAACATCACTTGTTTTATTCTATGGGAGTCATAGAAAAGGTTCTCTCAAATGAACCAACCTATCCTCTGCTACAAACGGGGCTTACGTGATGGTTGGATGTGGAGACACATTTGATTGTGAATTCCAATATGACAAATAAAATAATATATCTGAGTGTGATACTTCTTACATTAGAATAAGGGTGTCCTAATGTAAGAAGGGGGAGAAATTACTTATTTTAGTAAGAAAATAAGTGACTCTAGGTTGGAATATTCAACATATGACAGAGTTGTATATGGTACATAATTTAAGCCTTGTGGCATTGGAAATGGTATCTTTGTGAAGGTTGTTCTTTATTCATACCATCAAAATTTAAGGTTCCTCAAGGTATAAAAGAAGCATGCAAAATGTTTGCTTACTTGGAAACTTCAGCTTTGATTTGAATCATAAGTCTGGTTCATGTAATAATGTAGCAGATGCCAGTAGGAAATATAGCTTGTTGATCACTCTTTCTTTTGAGATTGTTGGATTTGATCTTTCACAAAAAAAACCCTTTCTTCTCTAAAGTCTTACAAATGTTGGAGTAGGAAAAAATAAAGATTACATATATGGATAGCTATCTTTTCAAAGGAAATTAGCTTTGCTTGCTAGAATGTTCTTTATGAGTATTTATCATGAAAGAATTGCATGGTGGTGGGTTGGAGGATATTTTGGATAAGACAAAATAGAAGCATTTGTTAAAGAAAGTACTTTTAGCCTAATATGAAACAGAATGTTGCTTGCTTTGTATAAAGATGTTATATTTATCAAAATACTCCCAAGGAGTAGCGCATAATACTAATTTATACTAGCCCCTTCCTATTTCTAATACTCCTTGGGAGGATGTCTCAATGGATTTTGTTTTTGGTTTGCCTAAAATACTAAAATACATCATGAGTATGATTGCATTTTAGTGGTTATTGATAGATTCTCAAACGTCGCTCACTCTCGTAATACCTCACATGTGACCAATTTATTATTCAAAGAAGTAATTCCATAGTTGTAAGGTCTATTACTTCATATTATGATATGTGAATTGTCAATCAATTTTGGAAGACAATTTGAAGGCTTGTGGGTACTAAACTAGAGTTTTCTAATGCCTATCATCCATGGCCAAACTATGGTGATAAATCACTCTCTTGAGAATTTATTAAGAAGCTTGGTTGGCAACAATCCTAAAAGATGGAAGTTCATTCTTTCGGAAGCTAAATTTGCCAACAATAACTATCTAACAGATCAATAAAAAAAAGCTCAAATTGAAGTGGTTTATGGCAAAAAAAACCTTAATCAAGTTGTGGACTTTGTTTTATCTGTAAATCAGTCACTTGTTAGCATTAATGCAGAGGAGTTTGCTGCCCACATTAAGACCATTCATGATAAGTTCATGAATAATGGAGACAGACTTTCTAACTCTACAACTCAAAGGCAGATGTGGGGTATAAAAGGTTTGAAAAAGGTGATTTTGTCATGGTTTATCTTTCAAAAAAAATATTACTTTTTGAGACATATACTGAACTTAAGCAAAAGAAGTTTAGCATGTCAAGTTATTAAAAGCTCAAACCAAATTTTTATTGTTTGGAATTACTGGATGGGTTAGCAATCAATCTAGTTTTCAATATGTATGACTTGAGCCCAATGGGAATGAGTGTTAATTCTAAATTTTATTAATAAAATCAATTAATAAATTTAATAAACTAATATATTTTTAATATAAATGACATAGAAAATATTTTAATTATAGATTTTGACTATCAAATTACCAAAAATACTGAGTAATATAGTTGGACATTGTGTCATAAGATTATCATGCCAAAAATTCAATATCGAGATAGAGGATTGGTCGATGTGCTAGATGCTAAAAGTTCGGATTTCATATCAAAATGATTGGATATCGTATTAAAAGATCAAATGTCATGATGAAATTAATATACTTAAAGATTTGATGATTTGTTGAAGGATAAAATGATATACCATAGATTTAAATGAATTATCAAAAGATAAAAAAATATATTAAAAAGAATGGACAATATGTCAAAAGCTTCAAATATATATTAGATGAGTGATTGATTCGTCGAGATCTTAATCGATATTATTTTATGCTAATTTAAGTGAGCCAAAATATAACCCACTAATGAGATAGATATGCACTATTGGTTCTATCAAGAAGCAAGCCACGATGAGGTCATCACAGCATAAAAATAGTAAACACATATTAATTGGATTGGTATTATTGTTAAATTTTGTCTTCAATCAAATCAAAATATTATCTTATAAATGATCTGATGCGTAGTGGATTTTAGACAAGCAAACAAATTATGAGGGAACACTTAGGACGCACTTCATTCGACTTGTCATATTATACACGTGGGTTGTTTTCGTTTTAACAAAGAACAAATTATCACCCACGTAACAAAGCTATCATCATCGGCTCCACCACCATAGTGAGTGCAGATCCATATTCCAACAAAAACCAAAAAAGAAAGGTATTATGACATGTAATGCTCGGCTCCATGCTTTGTATGTATTTTATATCGTATTAATTTTTTATCACAAAGAACTCGTGTCACTTCCGCGGATATTGCTTGATGTCATTCATCCGGTCTCCTTCCTCTGAGTTCCACCTTCTCCCAGTTGTCAAAAACTATTCTTAGAGTGGACTCAACTTTTGCAACTAAACGGTATATTTTAGCTTCAACAGGAAGATGCAGTTTGCGCATGCTATTCACATTTCTGCCAAATCCTCCCTCACTTTTTCTTGGTTATGGTGCAAAAATTGCATGAAATATTAATATCAAGTCCCATTCACGAAACAATAGTAGTACTGTGTTATACTCCCAAACTGCCAACCAAACATCTAAGATAGATGACTTCCTTCGTATACTCTATCTCTGTAGTAGATAAAACAATGATAGATTGTAAAGTAAATTTCCAACCATAAAGTTTGAACAGATAGCATGTCAAAGATCTCCTTTTATTTTGATCACCAGCATAATCACAGTCCACATAACTAACAACATTGCTACTAATGTCAAAACTCTTACCAAAGAACATACTCATATTTGTAACACCTTACAAATAACAAAGGATCCATTTCATAGCCTTCCAATGAACCTTGACAGGATTATTCATGTAGAACTAGTATAGCATATATAATGCTCCCAACTACACTAGCACAAGGAACACGAGAAGTCTGCTCCTTTTCCTCCTTGCATCGTGGCAATCGATCTACTGAAAGATTGAAATACACTACAAATGAAGTACTCACAGGTTTAGGCTTTTGCATACCAGAATATTCAAAAACTTTCTCAATGTAGCTTTTCTAAGGCAACCAACTTTCCGTCTTTTTGTCCCCGTTTCCATGCCTAAAATTTTCATCGCAGCACCTAAATCTTTTATTTCAAACTTTGATAGGATTATAAATATAAATAAACTTTTGTATACCAATAAATAATAGCAGGTCATAACATACATCGGAATTAAATGGAATCACAATCAAATAGAATACCAAGATTTATGTGGAAAAACTCCTCCAGGATAAAAACCACGGGACAAACTAGAGATAATCCACTATAAAAATAATGAATATATAAATCTTAAAGTCTTTTGCCTAAAACCCAAGTAACAATCTCAAGAGAATAACTGGGATACAAGGATTACGTCTATATGCACAATATCTAAATTCTCCCCAAGTAATTAAAATAAAAATCTACGGTAGATCTGATCTAACCTAATATGAGAACACTACCTGGATGATTGAGAACAATCTCTCTGTGTTGTCATTGCCTTGTTGTTGTAAGCTTTTCCCTTATTTTTGTAGTCATCATATATCCCTTATTAGATCTAGGGTTAGGTTAAAAGAGTGGTGGGCTATGGGCTATTAAAGCCCACTATAGGCTGAACTTATGGGTTGTCAGCCCAATAACATCCCCCTTCAACTCATAAGGGAGGTTGTCTCATGACTTCTCGATATGAAGCCATGCCGACCAGTTGTCAGCATATCTCATATCTTTCTTTTGGTAAGGTCTTTGTTAACATGTATGCTCCGTTATCATTTGTGTGAATTTTCTAAAGTTGCAACTATTTCTCTTCGAGTACATTTTGAATCCAATGGTATCTGACATCTATATACTTTGACTTGGAATGAAAAGTTAGATTCTTACATAAATAGATGACACTCTATCTATCACAATTCATCATATAATATTTCTATTTAAGTCTCAATTCTTGTAAGAATTCTTTCATCTATAACATTTCTTTACAAACCTCTATAGTAGTAATATATTCTGCCTCTGTGGTGGAGAGCAATACACCTTTGTAATATAGAATGTCATAACACAACTCTCCCTATAAAAGTAAATACAAAACCTAATGTTGACTTGCTTATATCAATATCTCTTATCATATCTGCATCTGTATAACTTGTCAATATAGGTGGTCCACCTTTAAAGCTTAAACAAATCTTAGAGCTCCCTTTGAGATATCTAAAGATCCACTTCACTACTACCCAATACTCTTTGCCTAGATTTGCAAGAAATTTGCTAGTAACACCTATTGCATATGCGATGTCCGACCTCATACATACCATTATGTACATTAAACATCCAACTATTGAAGCATAAGGAACCTTTTGTATTTTTTCCTTCTCTTCATCACGTGACAGATTCTGTTCTGAGCACAACTTAAAGTGGCCTGCAAGAGGAGAACCAACTAGCTTTACATTGCTCTTACTGAGCTTTCCCAATACCTTCTCGATGCATTTCTCCTATGACAATCAAATCTTCTTATTTTTTCTATCACGGGAAATCTACATGCCCAGTATTTACTTTGCTGGCCTCATGTCCTTAATTGTAAAAGACCAACTTAGTTCCTTCTTTAACTTGTTAATTGTAGACATATCTTTCCTAAGGATAAGCATGTCATCAACATAAAGCAAGAGAATAATAAAATTCTCATCAAACCATTTGATATACACACAATGAACTGAAGCTGTTCTTTTGTATCTATTTTCAATCATAAATGAATCAAACTTTTTGTACCATTATCTTGGAGTTTGCTTCAGCTCATACAAGCTCTTCCTCAACATGTAGACAAAGTACTCTTTACCTATTACTTGGAAGCATTCTGGTTGCTCCATATAAATTTCCTCCAAATCACCATGAAGGAAAGCTGTCTTCACATCTAATTACTAAACCTCTAAGTCCTGGCTAGTAGCAATATCAAGAGTATTACGTGTTGGGAAATCCTTGGGGGCGACATCATATGCGCAGCGGAAGAACAAGAAAACAAAATTCCTGATTCCCAAAGAAATGTTCGTCGTCGTGTGAAGATTGGTACGCAAAAATCCGCGAAACATGAAACTGCGTATAGAGTAGATTGTGTTACCTAGGGAGATTGTATATCCCTGTTTCCTTGCAGATCCTTAGGAGAGGGTGAAGGAGGTCAAGCGTCCTCCTCTCTAGCGGTGATCCACACAGTAGGGTTACGACGACGCTCCTCAAAACTCCAGGCCTACTCAGAGGTGGAGATGGAGAGGAGAATAGGAAAAGGCAAAGAAAAGCTCTCTAACCTATAGGGCTCTGAATCCCTCCTATTTATAGAGGTCCTATGTCAAACCCTAATGGGTCCTCCCCTAGTGGGTATTGGATCTGCATCCAATAAGACAAGGGCTCCATCGGATATCTCAAATCCGAACCTCTATTCATCGCAATGCCTACCATATGTGTGTGACCCTCTAGGCCCAATATCGAGCTGGTCGTGAGTCATACTTGATAGAACTCCTTCTAACTCAGTGAATTATTATCTCTGTAATAATTCACTCGACTCATCAACTACGGACGTACTAGGCCACTACGCCGTAGTCCCCAGACGATACAGGGGAATCCAATCCATTGGACCTGTCTATCCTCAGTTACCGTGTACCTATAGTCCCTCATCCATCTAATATCCTAGAGACCGTATATCGAGCATGGTGTTGTCAGACCCATACGGTTTCTTCTCGAGTCTCGCTCTAATCGGATTCTCCCGGAGAACTCTTTCTCTCTTAACCCGAATGACCTTGGCCAGGGATTTGTCTGAGCAAGAACACATGAGATATTCCTCTCATGTCGCCGAGAGTGGATGATCCTCTATCGACACTCAATAGCCCTCGTAAGGTCGACTACCACTCCCAATGACCAACTGTACTAGATCTGGGACAACCAAACCTATAAGTCTGGTATCAAAGAGTGGAGCACTCATACAGGACATCCTTGGTGTCTCAAGTCTAAGGACCAGATACACCACTAGGACTACGGAATCGTTGTCTGACAATAAGGCATCATCAACCATCCAGCATTCCGTAAGCGGATCAATCAGTGAACTCATTCTCCAATGAGCACCTGTACTGTATCCCTAGTGTCCCTACACAAGCAGCTATGAGACCAGCTGCATCCATCATATGGACGGGTATACAGCACACTAGTTTATCCGGTTATCACGATATCCCTCTCGAATAACCTATGACTGGGATTATTTAGGATATGTGTTTAAAGGTGAATCGATCTCACTATCGTGATCTCATTACGATCCGATTCTCATTGCACAAATCCAAGGACATCACAATATATGTATGCATTTATGCAATAATTATAAAGTGATATATGCCAAAATATAATAAGCAAAAGATTCTATATTAAGTTACACGTGCCATCAATCACGTGATTGGCTTGCAAGGCACCTATGACTAGCAATCTCCCACTTGACCTAAAGCCAATCACCTATGTCTCTGATCCCCATCAGACCCCTGTGATGCTCAAAACAAATCTGAGACAATGGCTTTGTCAGTGGATCTGCAATGTTATATTCGGATGGAACTCTTTCCACTACTACATCTCCTTGGGTCACGATCTCTTTGATAAGGTGGAACCTCCTCAGAACATGCTTAGATTTCTGATGAAACCTAGGTTCCTTTGCTTGAGCAATTGCTCCGTTGTTGTCGCAATATAGGGAGATCGGCTCTTCGCTACCCGGCACGACTCCCAAATCTGTGATGAACTTCTTCACCCAAACTCCCTCCTTTGCTGCATCTGATGCAGCAATATACTCCGCCTCTATGGTCGAGTCAACAGTGGTATCTTGCTTGGAACTCTTCCAGCACACTGCTCCTCCATTCAAGGTGTACACATACCCTGAATTTGACTTGCTATCATCGACATCAGACTGAAAACTTGAGTCGGTGTAGCCTTCAACCTTAAGGCTATTACCTCCATATACTAGTAAAAGATCCTTAGTCCTTCTCAAGTACTTAAGGATACACTTTACTGCTTTCCAGTGCTCCAAGCCTGGATCCGCCTGATACTTGCTCGTGACACTCAAAGCATGCGCTATATCAGGCCTAGTAGATAGCATGGCATACATGATAGACCATATTGCTGAGGCATAAGGTATCATATCCATGTTCGCCCTTTCTTCTGGAGTCTTTGGGGACATACTCGTAGAAAGCGATATCCCATGTCTCATCGGTATGAGACCTCTCTCGGAATTTTCTATGCCAAACCTTTTGACAATGGTTTCTATGTACCTGGACTGGGACAAGCCAAGCATCCTCTTAGATCTATCTCTATAGATTCTAATCCCCAAAATATAGGATGCTTCCCCTAAGTCCTTCATGGAGAAGTGTCTAGATAACCAAGCCTTTATTGTGGATAGCATTCCTATGTCATTCCCAATGATCAGGATGTCATCCACATATAACACCAAAAAGGTGATAACGCTCCCACTTACCTTTCTGTATACACAAGGCTCATCTTCGTTCTTAATGAAGTCATAAGATCTGATTGCCTCATCAAATCTTATGTTCCAACTTCGGGAAGCTTGCTTTAATCCATAAATGGATCTAAGCAACCTACACACCTTATCTGGGCAATTTTTGGACATGTATCCCTCAGGTTGCATCATATACACCTTCTCCTCGAGGTTCCCATTGAGGAATGCGGTTTTTACATCCATCTGCCAGATCTCATAATCATAGTGTGCTGCAATAGCCAATAGAATTCTGATGGATTTTAGCATTGCTACGGGTGAGAAGGTTTTGTCATAGTCAACACTTTGCCTTTGACGATACCCCTTAGCCACTAGCCTTGCTTTATAGGTCTCTACCTTTCCATCTACTCCGATCTTTTTCTTAAAGATCCACTTGCAACCAATGGGTACAATACCTTCGGGCGCATCAACTAGGTTCCAAACCTTATTGGAGTACATAGAATCCATCTCAGAATTCATGGCTTCTTGCCACTTCCCGGAGTCTATACTCATAATAGCCTCCTCGTAGGTCTGAGGATCAATATCCTCTACATCCTCTCCTCTAATATGTCCCATATATCTCTCAGGAGGATGGGATACTCTATCAGATCTGTGTAAAGTTGAAACTTGTGTATTAGGTACCTGAACAGACTTGGGCTGTAGAGTGGTGCTTAAGCTTGGTTCTCCAACCTCGCTCAATTCTATCATTCTCCCACTATCTCCGCCAAGAATGTGTTCCTTCTCAAGGAACACTGCTCTCTTAGCTACAAAGACCTTTTGGTCCTTGAGATGATATAAATAATACCCATAAGTTTCCTTGGGGTATCCCACAAATTTGCATCGCTCTGTCCTTGATTCTAACTTATCGGGGTTGTGTCTTTTAACATGTGCAGGGCAGCCCCAAATCTTAACAACCTTAAGATCAGGCTTCTTCCCTTTCCATATCTCATATGGTGTAGACACTACCGACTTAGTTGGAACTATGTTTAGAAGGTAAGCTTCGGCTTCTAGGGCATATCCCCAGAATGAGATGGGTAGGTCAGCGAAACTCCTCATGGACCGTACCATATCTAATAATGTACGATTTCTCCTTTCAGAGACACCATTGAGCTGAGGTGTATAAGGAGGTGTCAATTGGGATAATATCCCATAGTCCTTGAGGAACTAAGTGAACTCTGTACTTAAGTACTCACCTCCTCGATCTGATTGAAGAGTTTTGATACTCTTTCCAGTCTGGTTCTCCACCTCATTCTTATACTCTCTGAATTTCTCAAAGGCCTCGGACTTGTACTTCATTAAGTACACATATCCATACCTTGAGAAATCATCAGAAAATGTAATGAAGTAGGAGTAACCTCCAATGGCATGAGTTGACATAGGTCCACATACATCACTATGTATGAGTTCCAACAACTCCGTGGCTCTCTCTCCAGTTCCACTAAATGGAGAGTTAGTCAGATTTCCATGAATGCAAGGCTCACAAGTTGCATATGACACATAGTCGAATGGATCTAGATATCTATCATTTAGTAACTTTTGAATCCTTCTTTCATGGATGTGACGTAGCCTACAATGCCACATGTATGCACTGTTCAACTCATCTCGTTTCCTTTTGGACACATTTATATTCATGATATGTGGAGTGGTGTCTAATATAAATAAATCATTATGCAATGTTCCTTTCATGATGATCTTATCATCTAATAATATCGAACAACCATTGTTCTCAAAAACAAATTTATATCCACTAACTATTAAACATGAAATGGAGATAATATTTATGATAATAGAAGGAACAAAATAACATGCATCTAATGCAATAAAAGCTCCACTAGGCAGATGTAGGGCGACCTCGCCAATAGTTACTATAGCAACTTTTGCTCCATTACTCATCTTGAGGTCCATCTCGCCTCTCTCTAGTCTCCTAGGCTTTGCCAGAACCTGCAATGAATTACATATATGATAAGCACTACCGGTATCCAATAACCATATGTTATCATAAGAGTCTGACAAATGGAGACTGATCATGAATGTACCTGAAGCTTCATCAAGCTTTTGTTTCGCCCTTTCTACAAGGTACTCTTTGCAGTTTCTCTTCCAGTGCCCATCTTTACCACAGTGGAAGCACTGGCCTTTGTCCTTTGCTGGGTCCTTTTTAGCAACCTTTGCTTTACTTGGTTTGACCTTGCCCTTTCCCTTCTTAAGGGTCCTTTTTGCTTTCCTTTTCCTTTTGGTCTCACCAGTGTAGAGAACTGGCTTCTCTTTCTTTATAGTACTCTCTGCCTCTCTCAACATATTGAGAAGCTTTGGGAGAGTCACTTCAAGCTTGTTCATATTAAAATTCATTATGAACTGTGAAAAGGAATCTGGTAGGGACTGAAGCACAATGTCCATACACAAGTTATCCTCTAGGACCATTCCTAGACCTGTGAGTTTCTCTATCCACTCAATCATCTTTAGGACATGGTTCTGAACCGGTGTCCCCTCAGTCATCCTAGCGCGGAAGAGGCTCTTAGATATCTCATATCGCTGAGTCCTTCCATGTTCCTCAAACAATTTGCGGACATGTAGGAGAATGGATCTGGCATCCATCTTTTCATGTTGTCTCTATAACTCAAGAGTCATAGAGCCCAACATATAGCACTGAGCAAGAGTGGAGTCATCAATGTACTTCACGTAGCGAGTGATCTCATCCTCGTTTGCCCCTTCTTCGGGCGCAGGCATCACTATATCAAGGACGTACACGATTTTCTCTGCTGTGAGAATAATTCTCAAGTTACGGAGCCAATCCGTATAATTTGGACCAGTGAGGCGGTTGACATCAAGTATGCCACGTAAGGGATTTGAAAGCGATATTTTCTGAAAATAAAGATGCAGTAGAAATGAATAACATGCAGATTTTGCAAGAAATAAACTATCAAGATATTGACTTCTATCTTAATATGCTCCCACTATTTTACTAACGAGTCACGCGACACCCTCAGCATGTGAAACGGAAGTCTCCGGCAGACTTCTAGTGGGGATCAGGATCCAATCAGCGTCTTAGTGTAACCTCGAGGGACTCGACTAATCACACTAAGCCTAAAAGGTAGGCAAATCTTGTCGATCACAACTCCTTGTGATTCCCGTCCTGTTCGGCCTCCGAATTACCATGGCCTCGAGGGACTCGACCAACCATGATGCTCGGTTAAGTCAACACCTTCATTACAAGATGAGTCTGATTTGATGATATACCCTCGAAGGACTCGACCAAGTATACCATGCCCTCAGGTCACCGGTGACATCTCTATGTCGTATGCAAGATAACAAATCGTGATATAGGTGAGTCTCGAGGGACTCGACCAACTCAACATACACCGGGAATCGGTTCCTACTTATAACGATGGAAGGCCACGTGGGTCAATCTAATTGCCTCACGTTTATCGACTTAATATTATCGAGAGATGTTTCTATGATTTTGTCTCCTAATATGACATGTCACACATATACATATTTAATATATATCTATATCGCATGCAAATATATATACATATCTAGTATGTGTATAAGCAATTACACCAGATGATCATGGACCACAACCTAATATGATTAGGCCCGAGCCAGTAGGCCTAATCACTCACATCAATATATATGTGTGCAACGGTGCTTCTCCATACCCTGTGATCGTTCATCTCGTCCTTGTCGATTCCGTCAAAATCTTGATGCATCTTCATGCTTCACGATCGTCCGTCTCGTGGGTCCCGCTATCGCATCCACGCTCCCGCAAGGCCTCCTTATGTAATTACAACTTAATCATAGGCACGCAGGCCCGACAATAAACAAGAAATATAATGGAGGCTCGCAGACCTCAATAATAATAATCACAGGTACACACATCATACAGTCCATGATCATCTGTCCACACATCATACATCACATGTATAAATAATCATCATCATGTAGGACTACTAGATAATAATAATAATAAAAATAATAATCAACTAAACCTTTTAATTAATTAATATTTTCTGAAATCAGGGACATTATAGGGAATTTCTGAATTCATAGGAGTATTTTCGTAATTTGGACAAAAGATAGAAACTGGAATTTCTCAAATTTCGAGGGGCAAAACTATCTTTTCCCCAGAAAACCCTAATGCCTTTTCCCCTTTTCACTACTACCGCCGCCGCCACCTTGCCGGGGGCGGCCTGTGCGGCGGGGCGAGAGCACTGCCCTCGCCTGTAGGCAGCACACCCACGGGCAACGTTGCCACTGCGGGTGGGCGCTCCTTTCGGGCGCCGCCGCCTCCGCAGGCGGTGTTGTCCCGCCGGGCGACCGCCCCTAGTGGGGGGGTTTCGCTCGCGGGAGCAGCGGCAGTGGGCGCCGCTGCCCTACGGCGCCTCTGCCCGTGTGTTGCCAGCCCCGCCGGCAGTAAACCTACTGCAAGCAGGCCGCTGGCCGACTGCACCAGACGCAGCCCCTATGCTGCCCGCCTTCGGCTGCGCTGCACACACGCAGATTGAGGGCAGCAACTGTTGCTGCCCTTCCTTGTTTTTGCGTCAACAATTTTGACATCAAAATTCTTCTTAAACACAACACACGTAGTTCAAAACCAATCATTCGCATGAACAACCTAGCTTTGATACCATTGTTGGGAAATCCTTGGGGGCGACATCACATGCGCAGCGGAAGAATAAGAAAACAAAATCCTAGATTCCTAAAGAGATGTTTGTCGTTGTATGAAGATTGGTACGCAAAAATCCGCGAAACATGAAACTGCGTATAGAGTAGATTGTGTTACCTAGGGAGACCGTATATCCCTGTTTCCTTGCAAATCCTTAGGAGAGGGTGAAGGAGGTCAAGTGTCCTCTCTAGCGGTAATCCACACAGTAGGGTTGCGACGACGCTCCTCAAAACTCCAGGCCTACTCAGAGGTGGAGATGGAGAGGAGAATAGGAAAAGTCAAATAAAAGCTCTCTAGCCTATGGGACTCTGAATCCCTCCTATTTATAGAGGTCCCCTGTCAAACCCTAATGGGTCCTCCCCTAGTGGGTATTGGATCTGCATCCAATAAGACAAGGGCTCCGTCGGATATCACATATCCGAACCTCTATTCATCATAATGCCTACCATATGTGTGTGACCCTCTAGGCCCAATATCGAGCTGGCCGTGAGTTATACCTGTCAGAACTCCTTCTAACTCAGTGAATTATTATCTCTGTAATAATTCACTCGACTTATCGACTATGGACGTACTAGGCCACTACGCCGTAGTCCCCAAACGAGACAAGGGAATCCAATCCATTGGACATGTCTGTCCTTAGTTACCGTGTACCTATAGTCCCTCATTCATCTAATATCCTAGAGACCGTATATCGAGCATGGTGTTGTCAGACCCATACGGTTTCTTCTCGAGTCTCGCTCTAATCGGATTCTCCCGGAGAACTCTTTCTCTCTCAACCCGAATGATCCTGGCCCGGGATTTGTTTGAGCAAGAACACATGGGATATTCCTCTCATGACGCCGAGAGTGGATGATCCTTTATCGACACTCAATAGCCCTCGTAAGATCGACTACCACTCCCAATGATCGGTTGTACTAGATCTGGGACAGCCAAACCTATAAGTCTGGTATCAAAGAGTGGAGCACTCATACAGGACATCCTTAGTGTCTCAAGTCTAAGGACCAAATACACTACTAGGACTACGGAATCGTTGTCTGACAATAAGGCATCATCAACCATCCAGCATTCCCTAAGCAGATCAATCAGTGAACTCGTTCTCAAATGAGCACCTGTACTGTATCCCTAGTGTCCCTACACAAGCAGCTATGAGACCAGCTGCATCCATCATATGGACGGGTATATAGCACACCAGTCTATCCGGTTATCACGATATCCCTCTCGAGTAACCTATGACCGGGATTATTTAGGATATGTGTTTAAAGGTGAATCGATCTCACTATCGTGATCTCATCACGATCCGATTCCCATTGCACAAATCCAAGGATATCACAATATATGTATGCATTTATGTAATAATTATAAAGTGATATATTCCAAAATATAATAATCAAAAGATTCTATATTAAGTCACACGTGCCATCACTTATATGATTGGCTTGCTGGGCACCTATGACTAGCAATACGAATAGAAGACAGTTTAACCATAGGATAAAAAATTTCTTAAAAGTTAATACCTTTCTTTTGACCAAAGCCTTTCGCAACCAATCTAGCTTTGTACTTTGGTTGAGAACAATATTCTTGAGTCTTCAACCTGAAAATCTACTTGTTCTTCAATGCCTTCATTCCCTTTGGTAGATGCACCAAATTATAAGTGTGGTTCTTATGTAGAGATCCATCTCTTCCTACATAGCAACTAACCATGTCTTTTTCTACTCACTTTCAACTGCTTCCCGGTAACTCTCTGGTTCACCTGCATCAGTAAACATCACATACTCATATGTAGAGTATCTTTTGAAAAGTTCACATTATCTAGAAGATCTTCTCAACTGAGGTTCTATGGGAAGTTGCTCCCCAACTTCTTCTTGCTAAACATGTCTTGCAAGTAGATCAACATTAGGCTCTACACCATCTTCTTGCACATCTCCTCCATCACCATAATATACTGGAGAAGTAACTGGGTCACAATATGCTAATCTTTCTATAGAAGTCTTAGCTGGTACCTTCTTCTTCAAATCCTTAAAGGTTTGATTTTCATAGAAGATCACATCTTTACTTCTAAACACATTCTGCTTTTCTAGATCCCAAAGCCTATAACCAAACTGATCACGTAATTAACCAAGAAAAATATATTTTTTTGTCTTACCGTCCAACTTGGACCTCTCATTATTTGGAACATGTGCAAATGCATGACAACCAAACACTCTTAAATGCATATATGAAACATCTTTCTTTGACTATACATGCTCTGCAACATCACCATCTAGGGTTGTACTTAGTAATAAGTTAATCACATCAACTATAGTCCTCAAAGCCTCATCCAATAACTTTTTAGGTAGCTTGGCCCGTGAAAGCATATATTTGATATTTTTCATGATGGTGCGCGATTCATCCTATCCACAATTACATTATGTTGGATGTCATATGACCTATAATAATCATTAAATAATCCTATATACTCACTACCATTATATGATCTTATGCATTTCAATTGTCTTTCTTGTTAGGAAAAGAGTCGACACTAAGAGGGGGGCTGAATTAGTGCAATGGTAAAAATTACATTGGTTTAAAATACCTTTGTATGATAAAATCTGATTTCGACGAAAACCGTTTCGGAGATATCTTTATATTGAAAGCATATGGAGGTGTAGTTGATGTATAACAAGGAAGACAATTTGCAGTTAAGATAAATAGCAAATTAGAAAGACAAACCAATTTATAGTGGTTCGATCGTCATGACCTACATCCACTCCTTTGATTCCTCTTCCGTCGAGGCCACTAGCATCCACTATCAATCTTCCTTTAATAGGCGAAGATCAACCTCCTTCTTATACCCCTCTTCTCCTTTTCATAGATTTAGGAGACAACCTTTACAAGCACACACACTCCTCCTAAACAAAATTCTAGACTTAGACTAGAGGAGGAGATTTCTCAAGTGATTGCAATAGCGTTTCTTCACTTTTAAAATCTTTGTGCTTATGTATGTTAACCAAGGATGAGAGGGGTATTTATAGGCTTCAAGTTGATTCAAACTTGGAGCCTAAAAATATCTCATCTTGGGTTTCCTGGGTCTGAGCGGTACCACCACCTATGCTGGGTGGTACCATCGCTAGTGTTAGTTTAACACTAACACTGCATTGGGCGGTACCACCACCAGGCACTGGGCCATTGGTCAGTACCACCGCCTAACACAATCTCGAAGACTGTGCCATGATGGTGCCACTTCTTGGGTCATTGTTTGGGCCTTAATTTTGCCCAACATAGTCCTTACATGGGCCTAACTAGCCCGTAATTGGGTTGGCCCAATTCTAATCCCAATTACATACTAACTATGAAATATTAAGCTAAACAAGTCCCTAGGTCTTGGTTTCTTCCGAAGAGTTTCTGGTGATCTTCTAGCAAAGTTCCGACGATCTCTTGGTAAGCTCCTGGACTTCACGATGATCTTCTTTGGTGAGTTCCAATGAGCTTCTTTGGCAAGCTCCGGGACTTCTCGGTAGAACTTTCGATAAATGTCCGGACATCTGACGAACTCTCAAACTCCCAACGAAATCACATCCTTGACTTAGGGACTTCACTTTGTTTTATGCCTTGATATCGTAGTTAATCCTACACGTGTCAAAATATACTTCGATACAAACAATTATTACTAAGCATGAATCATGTTGTCCGGCATGTCATTGGTCCATCGACGCTTCATTCGATTCTTTGACGCATCATCCTCTTTTGTGGCCTATTGCCAAATCGGCCAATTGACCTCCGCAACTCCGATATCCTTAGCGTAATATCTGCTCTTCTTGGCTAGATACCCGAATTCACGGCCCGAAGCCTTCTGTCGATACGTCGACCGATCCTCCGGCCCGACGTCCAATCTTCTAACATTTTATTGTTGGGAAATCCTTGGGGCGACATCACATGCGTAGCGGAAGAACAAGAAAACAAAATCCCCGATTCCCAAAGAGATGTTCGTCATCGTACGAAGATTGGTACGCAAAAATCCGCGAAACATGAAACTGCATATAGTGTAGATTGTGTTACCTAGGGAGATCGTATATCCCTGTTTCCTTGCAGATCCTTAAGAGAGGGTGAAGAAGGTCAAGCGTCCTCCTCTCTAGCGGTGATCCACACAACAGGGTTACGATGACGCTCCTCAAAACTCCAGGCCTACTCAAAGGTGGAGATGGAGAGGAGAATAGGAAAAGACAAACAAAAGCTCTCTGGCCTATGAGGCTCTGAATCCCTCCAATTTATAGAGGTCCCCTGTCAAACCCTAATGGGTCATCCCCTAGTAGGTATTGGATCTGCATCCAATAAGATAAGGGCTCCGTCGGATATCTCATATCCGAACCTCTATTCATCGCAATGCCTACCATATGTGTGTGACCCTCTAGGTCCAATATCGAGCTGGTCGTGAGTCATACATATCAGAACTCCTTCTAACTCAGTGAATTATTATCTCTATAAAAATTCACTCAACTCATCGACTACGGACGTACTAGGCCACTACGCCGTAGTCCCTAGATGATACAGGGGAATCCAATCCATTGGACCTGTCTGTCCTCAGTTACCGTGTACCTATAGTCCCTCATCCATCTAATATCCTAGAGATCGTATATCGAGCATGGTGTTGTCAGACCCATACGGTTTCTTCTCGAGTCTCGTTCTAATCGGATTCTCCCGGAGAACTCTTTCTCTCTCAACCCGAATGACCCTGGCCAGGGATTTGTCTGAGCAAGAACACATGGGATATTTCTCTCATGACGGCGAGAGTGGATGATCCTCTATCGACACTCAATAGCCCTCGTAAGGTCGACTATCACTCCCAATGACCAGCTGTACTAGATTTGGGACAGCCAAACCTATAAGTCTGGTATCAAAGAGTGGAGCACTCATACAGGACATCCTTGGTGTCTCAAGTCTAAGGACCAGATACACCACTAGGACTACGGAATCGCTGTCTGACAATAAGGCATCATCAACCATCCAACATTCCGTAAGCGGATCAATCAGTGAACTCATTCTCCAATGAGCACTTGTACTGTATCCCTAGTATCCCTACACAAGCAGCTATGAGACCAGCTGCATCCATCATATGGACGGGTATACAGCACACTAGTTTGTTCGGTTATCACGATATCCCTCTCGAGTAACCTATGACCGGGATTATTTAGGATATGTGTTTAAAGGTGAATCGATCTCACTATCGTGATCTCATCACGATCCGATTCCCATTGCACAAATCCAAGGACATCACAATATATGTATGCATTTATGCAATAGTTATAAAGTGATATATGCCAAAATATAATAAGCAAAAAGATTCTCTATTAAGTCACACGTGCCATTACTCACGTGATTGGCTTGTTGGGCACCTATGACTAGCATTTATCTCCAGCCCAACATAATTCTTCCTACTTTAATTGTATCATCCTGATCGAAGCATCCTGCGTCACTAAAAATGTAGATCAAATCATAAATACTTATTAATTATTTCATCATCAAAATATGAGACTCAACAATCTCCCCCCTTTTTTATGATGACAACAATTGATAATGGAGTTAAAATAAACTCCCGAAGTTTAAATAAACTCCCCCTATCAAAATGCCATGTTGATAGAACCTTGATTTCAAGCCGAATTCAAGTCATTGCAAATTTTATCATAAATATTTGCAACATGTCATGCATAACATGATCATACTTTTCCCCTTTGTCATCAATAAAAAGGAGAAGTGTAACTTTCAAATATTTGGAAATACAAGTTCAAACATTGCATTTATCATCATGCAATTTGAAAGCTAGAAAATTTAGCAAGTGTTACATCATATTAAAACATGCAAGCTATCAAGTTTTAGATATGCAAGATAGTAATATAACATATTCTACAACATACAAGCTAGCAAAATTTATCATAATTTTAGAAAGTATAAGCTAGAAATTTTCTATCACTTTACAACATGCATAATCATCAAATCATCATTAATTTTAAAGATGTGCATGATTGCAAATTTTTCAAGTTTGTATTTTTGCTTCTTAAGATAGGCAAGCTAGTGATTTTCAAGATAGCAAGCTCTTTTTTCTCTTTTGAGAAGTGTCATTTTTGCTTCTTTTGCAAAGTGCAAGCTTGCAAAATTTTATATTATTTTACAATATACAAGCTAGTAATTTGATAATTGTTACTTCTCTTTGAAGTACGAAGGCTAGCAAGTTTTCGAAGAATAATGCAAGATAACAAGCTAGCAAGATACAATGTTTTAAATGAAGCAAGCTATATGAAGTACGTTTGCATCTTCTCTTTAGATACGCAAGCAAGTTTTTGCATCTTCTTGACTTATGCAAGCTAGTTATCTCCCCCTTTGTCATTGTAAAAAAAAAAAAGGGAAGAATACAATTTTGTATCTCTTTTTCTCTTTACATCAATTTCTAAACTATGACAAAAGTCAATAGCATAGATGAAAATTCAAGTCATGAATGCCAAAATAATTTTTTTATCATGAATATTTCATCATTGCATGCATCATTATCATAAGTTAAAGTATTGCATGCATAATACCAAATCATTATTTATAATTGCATCAATATTTCAATCATAAAAAAAGAAAGATCAAGTCTCAAATTCGATAAATCAAGAGAAACCATGATTCAATTTTAATAAATATCCTCTTAAATAATTAACGTAAAGAATTCTTAGGAGATCATGAAATAGATAAAATTCATTTAATCTTGTAGGAGAACAAGATCTCAATTCATGCTTATAAAATCTTTAATCATCAAAATCATGATTCATCTAGAAAATTCTCCTCTTTAAATATTCAAAGAGAGATATTAGGAGATCAAATAATAAAAGATATTCAAAAAAAATTTGAAGTCATGAATTTTGAAAAAGATATTCTCTTTAATAAATCATAAAAGAAACTTAGGAGAAAAAGATTTCAATTCATGTATATAAAATCTTGATTTAAGCATAAAAATCTCAAGTTATAAATCATGAAAAATCAAGATAAAACTTATTCATATTCAAATCATCAAATCAAAATCATTTTCAAGAGATTCAAAAAAAAAAAAAAAATAGATAGATTCATTAGTCTCTCCTTTTTAGATAAATGGTAAGAAGAAACATAGGAGTTCAAAATTAAGATTATGATTCATAAAAAAAATATCACAGATTATAATCAAGAGAAAAAAAATCATTTATCTTCAAATCATTCAACTTGTTAAATCAACAAAGTCACTTTTAAGATATTCATAAAAACCGATACAAACAGATTCATCAAAATCAATTTCACGATTCATAAAATTCATATCATAAATTGATTCATTATTTTAATTCCAATGATAATATATTTTTCTTTTTATGTATTTCATTTTAAGTGATTGATTTTATATTAGCATGCCTTTTTCATTTATGTCAAATCAAATACATGCATCATTTTTAAAACAAAAAAAGTTACTTTCATTATAGTAAAAATCGATAATCCATAAATCACCCAAAACTCATCATTAATTTAAATCATCATGGATAATTTCAAAAAATAAATTTATTAGGCATGATATCATCAAACATGATTTCATAAGGCATTTTTAATTAAAATCATTTTGTTTATCATAAACATGCAATTTTCATGATTATTTTTTAAATTACTAGAATGATAAGCATGATTCCTAATTTTTACATTTTCATTATTAAATATGTAATTTTTAAGAAAATTAATTTTAAACTAAATTATAAATAACTCATGCAAAATATTATGTAATTTTGAAATAAATTAAGGGCATTTTGATTACCTCATCGTTGAAAGTCGTTAAGGCGTAGTTGCGTTCATAGCAAGTAGTTGCATTCTTTTTATTCTTTAATTTTTGTTTCATGAACTTTTTAAATTTCATAGTGATGAGTTCAAGTTCATCATCACTTAGCTTATACTCAAGTGGTCTTCAATTATTTTTAGTATGAAATCCTTCCTGTTCTTTGGAAGGTGGTTCTCAAGGTCTTCACATACATTATGTTGAATCTCGTATTTTGATGATGAAACCAATTGATAATTATTTATGATTTGATCTATGTTTTTAGTGACATAGGATGCTTCGATCAAAATGAGATAATTAAAGCAAGAAGAATCATATTGGACCGGAGGAATATGTCAAAAGATTGGATGTCAAGCTAGAGGATTGGTCGACGTATCGATAAAAGGCTTCGGGCCATGGGTTCGGGCATCGGGGAAAGAAGAGTGGATATTGCGCCAAGGATATCGGAGTTGCGGAGTCAACTGGCCAATTGGGCAATAGGCCGTAAGAGAGGACGATACGTCAAAGAATCAGACGAAGCGTCGAAGGACCAATTACATGCTAGACAACATGATTAATGCTTAGTATTAATTGTCTAGATCGAAGTATATTTTACAAGTGCAGGATTAACTATGATAGTAAGGGATAAAGCAAAATGAAGTCCTGAAGTCAAGGATGTGATTTCATTGGAAGTTCGAGAGTTCATCGGAAGTCCGGATGTTCGTCGGAAGTTCTGGCGGAACCAGTTGAAAAGTCTCGGAGCTTGCTAGAGAAGCTCGTCAGAACTTGCCAAGAAGATCGTTGTGAAGTCCAGGAGCTTGCCGGGAGTCCGTTGGAATATTGCCAAGAGATCGTCGAAAGTTCGTTGGAAGATCATTGGAAGCTCGCTGGAAGAAACCAAGACATAGGGACTTATTTAGCTTAGCAAATGTCTTAGGAATCGTAGTTAGTATGTAACTGAGTTTGGATTTGGGCCACCCTAATTAGGGGCCAGATAGGCCCATGTAAGGACTATGTTGGGCCCAATGAGAGGCCCAAATAGTGCCCCAAGAAGTGACACCATTATGGCACAGTCTTCGAGACTGTGTTACACGATGGTATCACTAGTCTGGGCAGTTGTACCGCCCCTGGTAGGGTGCCAAGCAATGGTACAGTTAGTTTGGGTGGTGGTACCACCCAGCACAGCATCCCAAGCAGTGGTACTATCAAACTGAGTGATGGTACCGCTAGATTGGGTGGTGGTACCGCCTAGTGCAGTGTTAGTATCAGACTAACACAGGCGGTGGTACCGCCCGTGCCTAGGAAACCTGGGATGAGATATATTTAGGTTCCAAGTTTGAATAAACTTGAAGCCTATAAATATCCCTGTCATCCTTGGTTAACATATACAAGCATAGAGAATTTAAAAGTGAAGAAACGCTGTTGCAATCACTTGAGAGATCCCCTCCTCGAGTCTAAGTCTAGAATTCTATTTAGGAGGAGTGTGTGTTTTTTTAAAGGTTATCTCCTAAACCCGATAAAAGGAAAAGAGGGGTGTAAGAAGGAGGTTGATCTTCGCCTATTAAAGGAAGATCGATAGTGTTGAATCTCATATTTTGATGATGAAACCACTTGATATATGTTTATGATTTAATCTGCATTTTGAGTAACGCATGATGCTTCGATTAGGATGAGACAATTAAAGCAGGAAAAATCATGTTGTGCCGGAAGAACATGTCAGAAGATTGGACATCGGGCCGGTGGATCGATCGACGTATCGATAGAAGGCTTGGGCCGTGGACTAGGGCATTAGGCCAAGAAGAGCAGGTATTGTGCCAAGGATATTGGAGTTGCGGAGTCAATTGGCCGATTGGGCAATAGGCCGCAGGAGAGGATGATGCGCCGAAGAATTGGACGAAGCGTCGAGGGACCAATGACGTGCCGGACAACTTGGTTAATTGCTTAGGATTAATTGTCTCGATCGAAGTTTTGTTTTACATGTGCAGGATTAACTACGATAGAAGTAAGACATGCAGTAGGAGTTACGCCGGAGTCAAGACTATGATCATGTTGGGAGTTCGAGAGTTCGACGGAAGTTCGGACGGTCGTCGGAGGTTCTGCGAGAACAAATTCGAGAAGTCCAGGAGCTTGCCAAAAGAAGCTTGTCGAAACTCGCGAAGTAGATCATCGCAAGTCTAGGAGTTTGCCGGAAGTCCGCAGGAGCATCACCAAGGGTTCATCGGATGATCGCCAGAAGTTCGCCGGAAGCTCGCTGGAAAAAGCGATTGATGCACCGAAGCAAGTTGTAGTAAATGTCTTAAGAATTATCGTAGTTAGCAGGTAGATTAAGTTAGGAATGGGAGGTGATCCCATTAACTTAATCTAGGGGCAATTAGGCCCTTGATAGACCCAAATTGGGTCGAATGGATCAACCCATTCAGACCAGAATTCCTGCTAGGCGATGGCACCGCCCAGGAGAGGGTCTCCCAGGAAAGCTGGGCGGTGCAACCGCCCTAGGTAGGAGGTGGCACCGCTTGGGCTCAATCTCCGAGCGAGACTAGGCGGTGCAATCGCCCCTGACAAGTGGTGGAACAGCCTGAGCTCGGTCTCCGAGCTCTACCATGCGGTGCAACCGCCCCTGACAGGAGGTGGCACCGCCCAGAGGCTCAGTCTCTGAGCTCTGCCAGGCGATGCAACTGCCAGACCCCGAAATTCAGGGAGATGACAATTTTGAGCTCCAAATTCAAACTGGTTTGGAGCCTATAAATACCCCTCCAATCCCTGGGTAAAAGACACAAGTGTTGAATCTCAGATTTTGATGATAAAATCAATTGATGGGTTAATTGATCTAATCCATATTATTGAGTTAAGTGTGCAGGATTAACTACAATAACCAGAAAACACAAAGCAAGGATACCGGAGTCAAGTTCGATGGACGTTTAAGAGTCCGAAGAATCGTCGAAGATACTGCCGGAACCAACCGAGAAGAAATCGGGAACCTGTCGGAATTTTTGAAAGTTCACCGAAGAGATCTTCAGAGGTTCACAGAGATCACCGAAAAGGCTCGGCTACTCAATAAAGTCATCACATGTTCGGGAGCTTGCTGGGAGCCCGTCGGAAGAAGTTCGTCGGAAAGCTAGCCGGAACAATACTCGACGTTCGCGGTTGAAAACTTGCTTAGGATGTGTTTTGTTATGTAGTTCACTTGTAATTAGAATTAGGATTAAGAGATAATCCTATATCCTGGTTAGGGGCCAACTGGGCTCCAAATTAGACTTCGTTTGGGCTAAATTTGAAGCCCAACAAGTGAACCGAAGGGTCTGGCAGTGGCACCACCAGACTAGGCGGTTGCACCACCCAGCACCCGAGAGCTAGGCGGTAGCACCGCTTGGGCTGGGCGGTGGCACCGCCCAGCACTGTCAGTGTCTGACACTGACAAGCGGTGGCACCACCAGCATCGGGAACTCAAAGAGAATTCAAATTTTGGAGCCCAAATTTGAATCCTCTTGAGGCCTATAAATACCCCTCAAATCTCAGCTGAGATAACAACTTTTTGAGCAGCAAGTGTTTGAGAGAAAGGCCTTAGAAAAGTCTTAGCTAGTCTTGTTTTCAATTTGTTAGTGTTCACCTCCTTCTTTCTTGCTGAAAATCTATGAGAGTGAACCGCTTGTAAAAAGTTGTAAGAGGGGTATTCATTCTTCCCTTTCAAGAGATTTGCTAGTGGAAGGTGGGAGCCTCATCGAAGAGGGGCCTCGCAAGTGGATGTAGGTCATTTGACCGAACCACTGTAAAATCGACGTGATCTCTGGTTTGCATTTACTTATTGTCATTTATATTGCTGCAAATCATTTGAACTTTAATGCTCTACATCTTTGTCTCTGTCTTACTTATCCCTTTAAGTTAAACGCAATCGAAACGGTTTCAAACGAAAACGTTACTTTTATCGTACGAAGTTTCCGAAAGGTTTTAAATCGTCAAAAGTTTATCGCACTTTACCGCTGCACTAATTCACCCCCCCCCCCTCTTAGTACCGCTCTGATCCTAACAATTGGTATCAGAGCAAGGCTCACTCTCATATTTGGTTTAATACCCAAGAGAGATGGCTTACTCCGGCATGCATGAGGGACACTCTATCACACGTCCATCTACGTTTAATGGGTCGGATTACATGTATTGGAAGACCCGTTTGAGGATCTTCCTTATTTCCATGGATTTCGAGCTTTGGACTATTGTTGAAAATGGATTTCAAAAATCTTCTCTTCCGATGAGCGAATGGAATGAATCGGAGAAGAAGGTTTTTGCTTTAAACGCAAAGGCTATGAATACCTTGTTTTGTGCACTAGACAAAAATGAATTTAATCGTGTTTCAATTTGTGATTCAGCTTTTGATATTTGGAGAACTCTTGAGGTCACTCATGAAGGCACTAGCTGAGTGAAAGAGTCTAAAATCAACATCCTTGTGCACTCTTACGAACTTTTCCGAATGAAACCAAGTGAGTCCATCGGAGACATGTACACCCGGTTCACGGATGTTATCAATGGACTCAAAGCTCTTGGTAAAGACTTTACTAACTTTGAACTAGTAACTAAAATACTAAGATCCTGTTAGGATCGAGAGCACTAAGAGGGGGGGGGTGAATTAGTGCAGCGGAAATCTTACAACGATTAAATTCAAAAGCTGCGATCATTCAAAAACTGTTATGATGCAAAAGCAAATTCTCAGTTTGTATCTAAGTGCAGTTTGCGTCTAAGCGCAGATTGCGTCTAAGCGCAGTTTTGCGTCTAAACTCAGATTTACGTTTAAACACTGTTTTACGTCTAAACGCAGATTTACGTCTAAACGCAGATTTACGTCTAAACTCAGATTTACGTCTAAACGCTGTTTTACGTCTAAACGCAGATTTACGTCTAAACACAGATTTACGGCTAAACGCAGTTTTACGTCTAAACGCTGTTTTACGTCTAAACGCAGATTTACGTCTAAACGCAGATTTACGTCTAAACGCAGATTTACGTCTAAACGCAGTTTTACGTCTAAACGCAGATTTACGTCTAAACTCAAAAACTTGTTTGTATACTCGCAGAAGGCAGTATGCAGTTGGAATCAAGACGTAAATGTGAACTGAGATCTGATGATTGAGCGAGGAAAGCCGATTTACGTCTGAATGCAGTTTTACGTCTAAATGCTGAAACTCGTTTGTAAAATCGTAGAGGACAGATTGCAGTTATCAATAGGATTAAAGTGTAAGTGTAAACTGCAAAGAAGCTCGTTCGTAAAAGCACGGAAAACAGTTCTGCAGAATCAAACGTAAATGTAAACTGTAATGTATGAAAATACGAATTTACGTCTGAATGCAGATTCGGAAGAACAGCACTTAGAACTTGTTCGTGAAAGCGCAGAGAGCAGTAGTAATGAGGGAGGTTTGCAGTAATGATAAAGTGCTCGAAAATAAACGCAAACCAGAGATTTAGAGTGGTTCGGTCAGCCTTGACCTACTCCACTTTTGGCTTCCTCCACCGATGAGGTTGCCGACGTCAACTAGGTGCCTTCCTTCAATGGGCGAAGGCCAAACTTCCCTTTTACAATTTCTCTCCTTTTGACAGGCTCAGGAGACAACCTTTACAGACCTTTCTCTCCTCACTTTACAACTGAAAACTCGAAGAACAGAAGGAGGAGACTTAAAGGCTTTACAACACTTTTGAGCTTCTTAGAATCACAGAAAAGATCAAGATTTCGGTGTTGGTCTGTATCTTTTCAGTGCTGAATGGGTGGGGTATTTATAGGCCCCAACCCAATTCAAAATTCGAGCTCAAAATGATCAAATCGATCAAATCCCAGAATTCTGGGATCAGGCGGTTGCACCTCTTGACTGGAGAGGTGGCACCGCCTGGCAGAGCTCGAAGACTGAGCTCAGGCGATTGCTTCTCTCTGCCAGAGCTCGAAGACTGAGCTCGATGGTTGCATCACCTGGCAGAGCTCGAAGACTGAGCTTGGTGATTGCATCACCTGGCAGAGCTCGAAACTGAGCTCGGTGGTTGCATCACCTGGCAGAGCTCCAAACTGAGCTCAGGCTGATGCACCTCTCTGCCAGAGCTCGAAGACTGAGCTCGGTGATTGCATCACCTGGCAGAGCTCGAGACTGAGCTCAGGCTGATGCACCTCTCTGCCAGAGCTCGAAGACTGAGCTCGGTGGTTGCATCGCCTGGCAGAGCTCGAAACTTGAGCTCTGGCGGTGCTACCTCTTGGCAGAGGAGGTTGCACCGCCCAGTCTAGCTCGAAGACTGAGCTCTGGGCGGTTGCACCTCTCGGCTGGGGCGGTTGCACCTCCCAGCCTCGCAGCCCTGGCGGTTGCACCTCCTGGCTGGGGCGGTTGCACCTCCCAACCCCACAGCCCAGGCGGTTGCACCTCCTGGCTGGGGCGGTTGCACCTCCTGGTGCAATCAGGGTCCGAATGGTTCACTCCATTCGGCCCACTTTGAATCTTTTCAGGGGCCCAATTGCCCCAAGATTAAGCTAATGGGATCACCTCCCATTTTCATGCTTAATCATCATGCTAACTACGATTAACTCTAAGACAACTTCTGCAGCTTTGCTCCGATGCGTCAATCGCTTCTTCCGGCGAGTTTCCGGCCAACTTCCGTCGATCAACCGATAACCCTCGGTGATCCTTCTGCGGACATCCGGCATACTCCTGGACTTTGCGACGATCCACTTGGCGAGTTCCGACGAGCTTCGCTTGGCAAGCTTCTGGACTTCTCGGATCTGTTCTCGCTGAACCTCCGACGACCGTCCGAACTTCCGTCGAACTCTCGAACTCCCAACGTGATCATGATCTTGACTCCGGCGCAACACCTGCTGCTTGTCTTACTCTTATCGTAGTTAATCCTGCACACTTATCTCAACACATAGATTAGATAACAAATGACAATTGACTTCATCATCAAAATCCGAGATTCAACAATCTCCCCCTTTTTGATGATGACAATCAATTGATAAAGGAGTTGTCCTTAACTCCCCCTATCTATATGCCATAGTTGAGATAAGTCAACCTTGAATTCAAGACCGAAGAATTCAAGTGACGTATTGATAAGTTAGATCAGTTAAACTTATCAATGCTTCCATCATGATGCCCATCATGATGTATCTCTTCAAAAAACATGTCAAGGCATGACATACATCATCAAGTTTGTATGATAGTGTTTGTAACTGTTCATCATGTAAACATATAAAGCTACGAAGGACTTTTTACATGATGCACACATTTGAGATTTTCTAGCAAGTTTGCATTTTCTTCACAATATAGAATATCAAATCAAGATATGATGCAAACTATAGCACATGTTCACATATCTCTTGGTGATGCAAGGATGGCATAGCATTGTTTATAGCATCACTCAAGTATTTGCAACTATGACATAGACATGATTATGGCAGTTCAGCTATGACATAGTATTTATCAATTCATATGTTTCTCCCCCTTTGTCATCAACAAAAAGGCATGATAGCATTATCAAGCATATAAAAGAAGTCATGACACATATATCTCTTTATTGTGTTTGCTTGACGGAGGAAAGTCATTTTTCGAAGAGTTTTCATAAGAGTGTACAGGAACATCCCATACAAATCGAAAAATGAACTTCTTACATGCATTTGGTTAAAAATATTTGTCACATAATTTGCAACATGTTATTTGATCAAGCGTTGTCAAGGCATGTAATAGTAATAACATCCGAAAGATAATTTTAACTAGTTTAAGTATTCGGACACATCAACATTCCTAATTCTCTTCTTATGTAATCAAATTGTTCTTCACATAGGGGTTTTGTGAAGATATCAGCTAGTTGATGTTTGGTATCAATAAACTCTATGGTTACATCATGATTAGTGACATGATCACGTATAAAGTGATGTCTAATATCAACGTGTTTTGTTCTTGAGTGTTGTATAGGATTTTTAGTTAAGCATATTGCACTCGTGTTATCACATTTAATGGGAATATCTTTAAGATTCACTTTGTAATCTTCTAAAGTGTTTTTCATCCATACAACTTGTGCACAGCATGCACTTGCTGCAATGTACTCAGCTTCGGTTGTTGATAGGGCAACCGAGTTTTGTTTCTTAGATGACCAGGATACAAGGGCATGTCCTAAAAATTGACATGATCCTGATGTGCTTTTTCTGTCTAGTTTACAGCCAGCGAAGTCCGCATCAGCATAAGCTGTTAATTCAAAATTTTCTGATTTTGGGTACCACAATCCTAGATTGGTAGTTCCATTAAGATATCTGAGTATTCTTTTGACTGCTTTGAGATGAGATATCTTAGGGTCTGATTGAAATCTAGCACAAAGTCCTACACTGAACATGATGTCTGGTCTGGTGGCAGTGAGGTAAAGTAAACTTCCTATCATACCCCTATAGGTTTTTTGATCGAAGCTTTCTCCATTCTCATCAATTTCTAACTTAGTGGAGGTGCTCATAGGAGTGTCAATGGCTTTTGAATTATTCATTTTGAACTTCTTTAGCAAACTCACAGCATATTTGGTTTGACTAATAAAGATGTCATTACTTAGTTGTTTGATTTGTAGGCCTAAGAAGAATGTTAACTCTCCCATTAGACTCATTTCGAATTCATGACTCATAGTTTTCGCAAAGGATTCACAAAGAGATTCATTTGTAGAACCAAAGATAATATCATCAACATAAATCTGAACAATGAGAAAATCATTTTCAAAATTCTTGATAAATAATGTAGTATCAACCTTGCCTTTTATGAAATTATTTTCAATGAGAAAAGAGCTAAGTCTCTCATACCAAGCCCTTGGGGCTTGTTTTAAACCATAGAGAGCTTTAGTTAATCTAAACACATGATTAGGGTAGCCATTGTTTTCAAATCCAGGAGGTTGTTCAACATAAACTTCTTCGGAAATGAAACCATTTAGAAAAGCGCTTTTAACATCCATTTGAAATAACTTAAAATTATTGCAACTAGCGTAGGCAAGGAGCATCCTTATGGCTTCCAATCGAGCCACAGGTGCGAAGGTTTCTTCGTAATCGATACCTTCTTCTTGGTTGAAACCTTTGGCCACTAATCTAGCCTTGTTTCTAACCACGATACCATTTTCATCTTGCTTGTTTCTAAAGACCCATTTAGTACCAATTACTAAATGGTCATTTGGCCTAGGAACAAGCGTCCACACCTCATTTCTCTCAAATTGATTTAATTCATCTTGCATTGCGATAATCCATGAATCATCTTTCATGGCTTCATCAACACATTTGGGTTCAATTTGGGAGAGAAAAGCGGCGTTGGCACAAAAGTTTTTAAAAGAAGATCGTGTTTGAACCCCCTTTGATGTGTCTCCTAGGATTAGCTCCTTAGGATGAGCATCTATATACTTCCAATCCTTGGGTAAGGATGTTTTGGAAGTGGATGCAACCAAGTTGCTAGTTGGAGACGGGGTTTCGTTTAAATTCAAGGAATCAAAATTAACATCATCATCAAGATCATTTTTCTTAATTTCTGAAATCTCATTGAAAACAACATGGATGGATTCTTCAATAATTAAGGTTCTTTTATTGAAGATGCGAAAAGCTTTAGAAACCGAAGAATAACCAAGAAAGATTCCTTCATCAGATTTAGCATCGAATTTTCCTAAGTTATCCTTTTCATTCAAGATAAAACACTTACACCCAAAGACTTTAAAATATGAGACATTGGGTTTTTTGTTATTCCATAACTCATAAGGAGTTTTGGTGAGTAAGGGTCTTACTAGGACTCTATTTAAAATATAACATGCAGTGTTTACAGCTTCGGCTCAAAAATATTTGGGTAGGCTATGTTCATTCAACATGGTTCTTGCCATTTCTTGCAAATTTCGATTTTTTCTTTCTACTACCCCATTTTGTTGAGGATTTCTTGGAGTAGAGAAGTTATGGTTGTATCCGTTGAGTTCACAGAATTCTTGGAAGTCATGGTTTTGAAATTCTCCACCGTGATCACTTCTAATTGACGAAATCATAGATTCCTTCTCATTTTGAACAAGTTTACAAAACTTGGTAAAATGTCTAAAGCATTCATTTTTTTGTTTTAAGAAGTAGGTCCATGTATATCTGCTGTAGTCATCAATAATGACAAAGGCGTATTTGCTACCTCCTAGACTCGATGTAGAGATTGGTCCGAACAAGTCCATATGGATCAATTGTAAGGGCCTAGAGGTGCTTATTTGATTCTTAGCTTTGAAGCTACCCCTAATTTGCTTACCTAATTGGCAAGCATCACATACATTATCTTTGATGAACTTGATATGAGGAATTCCTCTTACAAGTTCTCTAGATGATACTTGATTGATTAGTTTCATGCTAGCATGACCTAATCTTCTATGCCATAGCCAAGCATCCTCATTCATAACGGCAAAGCACATTTCATCACATAAGTCATTGATGTCAATAGTGTATACGTTGTTTTGTTTTAATGCAATCATAGATATATTTTTGTGTGGTTTTTCAATGATGCAGGCATTAGATTCAAATCTTATAATATATCCTTTATCACATAATTGACTAATGCTCAAGAGGTTATGTTTTAGACCATCAACTAGTAAAACATCTTCAATAGAGAGGTTGGATTTGTTACCTATGGTTCCTTTGCCAATGATTTTACCCTTGTTGTTGTCTCCGAAGGTGACATATCCTTCGTCTATGCTAGAGAGCTTAGAGAATTGAGATGGATCTCCGGTCATATGCCTTGAGCATCCACTATCAAGGTACCATTTCTTGCTCCTAGCTTGCGATTGTTTAGTTTTCTACAAGAAAGAATGATGTTTAGGTACCCATTTGCTTTTGGGTGCCTCATAAATAGATCTACATTTTCTATCATGTTGCATAGAGTTTATCATTGTTCCTTTAGGAACCCAAATTAATTTGTTTGGACTTATTTTCTTGAATGGACAATAATGTGTCTTGTGTCCAAACTTGCAACAAAAGTTGCACTTGGTTTGGTGTTGAACATGTAGGATGGGGCCTTTTACAAAGGTAGTTGGATTTCGGTGAGGACTCCTCACAAATCCAATCCCACTTCTTTTGGGAGCATGACCCTTGTTTGTAAGGATCATGTTTAATGACTTGCTACCAACCTCGAATTTCTTCAAGGTGTCCTTAAGTAGCAAGTTTTCTTTTTGTATAGTTTCCAAATCATGACATTTGATACATGAATTTAAACTATCATGATGTTCGACTTTTAACTTATCAAACTCACAAGTAAGATTATCATGTACCTTTTTTAGCAACTTGTATTTTCTATTTATAACTTTGCATTCATCAAATAAATCATGGAAGGCATTTAATAATTCATCGAAAGATAAATCAGCATCTAATAAATCCGTTACCTCCTCTTCGATGGCCATGAAGGCGTAATGAGCAACTTGCTCGGTGTTGGATTCCTCTTCCTCAGATGCGCTCGAATCATCCCATGTTGCTTGGAGCGCCTTCTTCTTTGTTGTTCTTTTCTTGACTTGGGGACAATCACTTTTGTAGTGTCCCGGCTTTTTACATTCGTAGCAGATTACTTGGTCCTTCTTAGGTTCAAGTTTATTTTTCACATCGTTTTTAAACTTGTTTCTTTTGAAGAATTTCTTAAACTTTCTTGTCAAAAGTGCCAAGTCATCATCACAATCCTCATCACTTGAGTTTTCTCTCAAGTGGCATTCAGAAGTTTTAAGTGTCATATCCTTCCTGTTCTTTGGAAGGATGTCTTCTTGCTCTTCATGAGCTTTGCAAGTCATTTCGTAGGTCATTAATGACCCGATTAGTTCTTCAAGAGGGAAATTTCGCAGATCTTTTGCCTCTTGAATGGCGGTGACTTTAGGATCCCAACTCTTAGGAAGGGATCTTAGTATCTTATTAACAAGCTCAAAATCCGAAAAGCTTTTTCTGAGTCCTTTTAGACCGTTGACGACATCCGTGAAACGGGTAAACATGTCGCCAATGGTTTCACTCGGTTTCATTCGGAAAAGTTCAAAAGAATGCAGCAACAGATTGATTTTTGACTCTTTCACTCTACTTGTGCCCTCGTGGGTCACTTCAAGTGTGTGCCAAATATCAAAAGCAGTTTCGCAAGTTGAAACACGATTAAACTCGTTTTTATCAAGTGCGCAAAATAAGGCATTCATAGCCTTTGCATTAAGAGCGAAAGCCTTCTTCTCCAAATCGTTCCAATCGATCATTGGAAGAGAAGATTTTGAAAATCCATTTTCAACAAGGTTCCACAGTTCAAAATCCATAGAAATAAGAAAGATCCTCATTCGGGTCTTCCAGTAAGTGTAGTCCGTTCCACTGAACATGGGTGGACGTGTAATCGAATGCCCCTCTTGGTTTCCGGCGTATGCCATCTCTCTTGGGTTTTAATCCTTTAGAGAGTTAACCTCGCTCTGATACCAATTGTTAGGATCGAGAGCACTGAGAGGGGGGGTGAATTAGTGCAGCGGAAATCTTACAACGATTAAATTCAAAAGCTGCGATCGTTCAAAAACTGTTATGATGCAAAAGCAAATTCTCAGTTTGTATCTAAGTGCAGTTTGCATCTAAGCGCAGATTACGTCTAAGCGCAGTTTTGCGTCTAAACTCAGATTTACGTTTAAACACTGTTTTACGTCTAAACACAGATTTACGTCTAAACGCAGATTTACGTCTAAACTCAGATTTACGTCTAAACGCTGTTTTACGTCTAAACGCAGATTTACGTCTAAACGCAGATTTACGTCTAAACGCAGTTTTACGTCTAAACGCTGTTTTACGTCTAAACGCAGATTTACGTCTAAACGCAGATTTACGTCTAAACGCAGTTTTACGTCTAAACGCAGATTTACGTCTAAACTCAAAAACTTGTTTGTATACTCGCAGAAGGCAGTATGCAGTTGGAATCAAGACGTAAATGTGAACTGAGATCTGATGATTGAGCGAGGAAAGCCGATTTACGTCTGAATGCAGTTTTACGTCTAAATGCTGAAACTCGTTTGTAAAATCGTAGAGGACAGATTGCAGTTATCAATAGGATTAAAGTGTAAGTGTAAACTGCAAAGAAGCTCGTTCGTAAAAGCACGGAAAACAGTTCTGCAGAATCAAACGTAAACGTAAACTGTAATGTATGAAAATACGAATTTACGTCTGAATGCAGATTCGGAAGAACAGCACTTAGAACTTGTTCGTGAAAGCGCAGAGAGCAGTAGTAATGAGGGAGGTTTGCAGTAATGATAAAGTGCTCGAAAATAAACGCAAACCAGAGATTTAGAGTGGTTCGGTCAGCCTTGACCTACTCCACTTTTGGCTTCCTCCACCGATGAGGTTGCCGACGTCAACTAGGTGCCTTCCTTCAATGGGCGAAGGCCAAACTTCCCTTTTACAATTTCTCTCCTTTTGACAGGCTCAGGAGACAACCTTTACAGACCTTTCTCTCCTCACTTTACAACTGAAAACTCGAAGAACAGAAGGAGGAGACTTAAAGGCTTTACAACACTTTTGAGCTTCTTAGAATCACAGAAAAGATCAAGATTTCGGTGTTGGTCTGTATCTTTTCAGTGCTGAATGGGTGGGGTATTTATAGGCCCCAACCCAATTCAAAATTCGAGCTCAAAACGATCAAATCGATCAAATCCCAGAATTCTGGGATCAGGCGGTTGCACCTCTTGACTGGAGAGGTGGCACCGCCTGGCAGAGCTCGAAGACTGAGCTCAGGCGATTGCTTCTCTCTGCCAGAGCTCGAAGACTGAGCTCGATGGTTGCATCACCTGGCAGAGCTCGAAGACTGAGCTTGGTGATTGCATCACCTGGCAGAGCTCGAAACTGAGCTCGGTGGTTGCATCACCTGGCAGAGCTCCAAACTGAGCTCAGGCTGATGCACCTCTCTGCCAGAGCTCGAAGACTGAGCTCGGTGATTGCATCACCTGGCAGAGCTCGAGACTGAGCTCAGGCTGATGCACCTCTCTGCCAGAGCTCGAAGACTGAGCTCGGTGGTTGCATCGCCTGGCAGAGCTCGAAACTTGAGCTCTGGCGGTGCTACCTCTTGGCAGAGGAGGTTGCACCGCCCAGTCTAGCTCGAAGACTGAGCTCTGGGCGGTTGCACCTCTCGGCTGGGGCGGTTGCACCTCCCAGCCTCGCAGCCCTGGCGGTTGCACCTCCCAACCCCACAGCCCAGGCGGTTGCACCTCCTGGCTGGGGCGGTTGCACCTCCTGGTGCAATCAGGGTCCGAATGGTTCACTCCATTCGGCCCACTTTGAATCTTTTCAGGGGCCCAATTGCCCCAAGATTAAGCTAATGGGATCACCTCCCATTTTCATGCTTAATCATCATGCTAACTACGATTAACTCTAAGACAACTTCTGCAGCTTTGCTCCGATGCGTCAATCGCTTCTTCCGGCGAGTTTCCGGCCAACTTCCGTCGATCAACCGATAACCCTCGGTGATCCTTCTGCGGACATCCGGCATACTCCTGGACTTTGCGACGATCCACTTGGCGAGTTCCGACGAGCTTCGCTTGGCAAGCTTCTGGACTTCTCGGATCTGTTCTCGCTGAACCTCCGACGACCGTCCGAACTTCCGTCGAACTCTCGAACTCCCAACGTGATCATGATCTTGACTCCGGCGCAACACCTGCTGCTTGTCTTACTCTTATCGTAGTTAATCCTGCACACTTATCTCAACACATAGATTAGATAACAAATGACAATTGACTTCATCATCAAAATCCGAGATTCAACAGATCCCTCCCTAAAAGTTGGAATCCAAAAGTTACGGCAATTCAAGAGGCTAAAGACATTAAAACATTCCCTCTTGAAGAACTTATTGGGTCTCTAATGACCTATGAAATGACATGTCAAGCTCATGATGAGCTCGAGAACCCCCTTCCAAAGAACAGGAAGGATATGACACTCACATCACAAGAAGACCACTTGAAAGGAACATCAAGTGATGAGGACAGTGACAATGACATTGCACTTTTGACTCAAAAATTAAAAAAATATCTAACAAAGAACAAATTTAAAAATAATACAAAAAATAAGTTCGAACACAAGAAGGACCAAGTGATTTGGTATGAATATAAAAAACCGGGACACTACAAGAATGATTACCCTCAAGCCAAAAAGAGAACATCAAAGAAGAAGGCGCTCAAGGCAACGTGGGATGATTCAAGCGCGTCCGAAGAATAAGAGTCCAACACCGAGCAAGTTGCTCATTACGCCCTAATGGCCATCGGAGAAGAGGTAATAGATATAATTGATGCAGATTTACCTTATCATGAATTATTAAATGCTTTCCATGAGTTATTTGATGAATGTAAGACAATTAGTAGAAAATACAAATTGCTAAGAAAGGAACATGATAGTCTCACTTGTGATATCGATAAATTAAAAACTGAATATCATGATAGTTTAGCTCCATGTATAAAATGTCATGATCTAGAATCTCTCCAAAAGGAGAACTTGCTACTTAAGGACACCTTGAAGAAATTCGAGGTTGGTAGCAAATCTTTGAATATGATCCTTACAAATAAGGGTCACGTTCCGAAAAGAAGTGGAATCAGATTTGTGAGAAGTGTTGGGAAATCATAAGGGGGCGACATCATATGCGCAGCGGAAGAACAAGAAAACAAAAATCCCCGATTCCCAAAAAGATGTTCATCGTCGTGCGAAGATTGGTGCGCAAAATCCGCAAAAACACAAAACTACGTATAGAGATTGTGTTACCTAGTGAGATCGTATATCCTTGTTTCCTTGCAGATCCTTAGGAGAGGGTGAAGGAGGTCAAGCGTCCTCCTCTCTAGCGGTGATCCACACAGCAGGGTTGCGACGACGCTCCTCAAAACTCCAGGCCTACTCTGAGGTGGAGAGGGAGAGGAGAATAGGAAGGGCAAGCAAAGACTCTTGCCTATGAGGCTGTGAATCCCTCCTATTTATAGAGATCCCGTGTCAAAACCCTAATAGGTCCTTTCCCTAGTGGGTATTGGATCTGCATCCAATAAGACAAGGGCTCCGTCGGATATCTCATATCCGAACCTCTACTCATCGCAATGCCTACCATATGTGTGTGACCCTCTAGGCCCAATATCGAGCTGGCCGTGAGTCATACCTGTCAGAACTCCTTCTAACTCAGTGAATTATTATCTCTGTAATAATTCACTCGACTCATCGACTACGGAAGTACTAGGCCACTACGCCGTAGTCCCCAGACGATACAGGGGAATCCAATCCATTGGACCTGTCTGTCCTCAATTACCATGTACCTATAGTCCCTCATCCATCTAATATCCCAGAGACCGTATATCGAGCATGGTGCTGTCAGACCCATACAGTTTCTACTCGAGTCTCGCTCTAATCGGATTCTCCCGGAGAACTCTTTCTCTCTCAACCCGAATGACCCTGGCCAGGGATTTGTCTGAGCAAGAACACATGGGATATTCCTCTCATGATGCCGAGAGTGGATGATCCTCTATCGACACTCAATAGCCCTCGTAAGGTCGACTACCACTCCCAATGACCAGCTGTACTAGATCTGGGAACAGCCAAACCTATAAGTCTGGTATCAAAGAGTGGAGCACTCATACAGGACATCCTTGGTGTCTCAAGTCTAAGAACCAGATACACCACTAGGACTACGGAATCATTGTCTGACAATAAGGCATCATCAACCATCCAGCATTCCGTAAGCGAATCAATCAGTGAACTCATTCTCCAATGAGCACCTGTACTATATCCCTAGTGTCCCTATACGAGCAACTATGAGACCAGCTGCATCCATCATATGGACGGGTATACAGCACACCAGTCTATCCGGTTATCACGATGTCCCTCTCGAGTAACCTATGACCGGGATTATTTAGGATATGTGTTTAAAGGTGAATCGATCTCATTATCGTGATCTCATCACGATCCGATTCCCATTGCACAAATCCAAGGACATCACAATATATATGCATTTATGCAATAGTTATAAAGTGATATACGCCAAAATATAATAAGCAAAAAGATTCTGTATCAAGTCACACGTGCCATCACTCACGTGATTGGCTTGCTGGGCACTTATGACTAGCAATCTCCCACTTGACCTAAAGCCAATCACCTATGTGTCTGATCCCCATCAGACCCCTGTGACGCTCAAAGACATTATGAGACAATGGCTTTGTTAGTGGATCTGCAATGTTATCTTCGGATGGAACTCTTTCCACTGCTACATCTCCTCGGGTTACGATCTCTCTTATAAGCTGGAACCTCCTCAGAACACTTCTGATAAGACCCGGGTTCCCTTATTTGAGTAATCACCCCATAGTGGTCGCAATATAAGGAAGTCGACTTGTCGCTATCTGTATCGACTCCCAAACTCCCTCCTTTGCTGCATCTAATGCGGCAATGTACTCCGCCTCTGTGGTCGAGTCAGCAGTGGTATATTGCTTGGAACTCTTCCAGCACACTGCTCCTCCATTCAAGGTGTACACATACCTTGAATTCGACTTGCTATCATTGACATCAGACTGAAAACTTGAGTCTGTGTAGCCTTCAACCTTAAGGCTATTACCTCCATATACTAGTAAAAGATCCTTAGTCTTTCTCAAGTACTTAAGGATACACTTTACTGCTTTCCAGTGCTCCAAGCCTGGATCCGCCTGATACCTGCTCGTGACACTCAGAGCATGCGCTATATCAGGCCTAGTACATAGTATGGCATACATGATAGACCCTATTGCTGAGGCATAAGGTATCATATCCATGTTCGCCCTTTCTTCTGGAGTCTTTGGGGACATACTCGTAGAAAGCGATATCCCATGTCTCATCGGTATGAGACCTCTCTTGGAATTTTCCATGCCAAACCTTTTGACAATAGTTTCTATGTACCTGGACTGGGACAAGCCAAGCATCCTTTTGGATCTATCTCTATAGATTCTAATTCCCAAGATATAAGATGCTTCTCCTAAGTCCTTCATGGAGAAGTGTCTAGATAACCAAGCCTTTATTGTGGATAGCATTCCTATGTCATTCCCAATGATGAGGATGTCATCCACATATAACACCAAAAAGCTAATAGCGCTCCCACTTACCTTTCTGTATACACAAGGCTCATCTTCGTTCTTAACGAAGTCATAAGATCTGATTGCCTCATCAAATCTTATGTTCCAACTTCGGGAAGCTTGCTTTAGTCCATAAATGGATCTAAGCAACCTACACACCTTATCTGGGCAGTTCTTGGACACGAATCCCTCAGGTTGCATCATATACACCTCCTCCTCCAGGTTCCCGTTGAGGAATGCGGTTTTCACATCCATCTGCCAGATCTCATAATCATAGTGTGCTGCAATAGCCAATAGAATTCTGATGGATTTTAGCATTGCTACGGGTGAGAAAGTTTCGTCGTAGTCAACACCTTGCCTTTGACGATACCCCTTAGCCACTAGCCTTGCTTTATAGGTCTCTACCTTTCCATCTACTCCGATCTTTTTCTTAAAGATCCACTTGCAACCGATGGGTACAATACCTTCGGGTGCATCAACTAGGTTCCAAACCTTATTGGAGTACATAGAATCCATCTCAGAATTCATGGCTTCTTTCCACTTCCCGGAGTCTATACTCATAATAGCCTCCTCGTAGGTCTGAGGATCAATATCCTCTACATCCTCTGCTCTAATATGTCCCACATATCTCTCAGGAGGATGGGATACTCTATCAGACCTGCGTAAAGTTGAAACTTGTGTATTAGATACCTGAACAGACTCGGGCTGTAGAGTGGTGCTTGAGCTTGGTTCTCCAACCTCGCTCAACTCTATCATTCTCCCACTGTCTCCGCCAAGAATGTGTTCCTTCTCAAGGAACACTGTTCTCTTAGCTACAAAGACCTTTTGGTCCTCGAGATGATAGAAATAATACCCACAAGTTTCCTTGGGGTATCCCACAAATTTGCATCGCTCTGTCTTTGATTCTAACTTATCGGGGTTGTGTCTTTTAACATGGGCAGAGCAGCCCCAAATCTTAACAACCTTAAGATCAGGCTTCTTCCCTTTCCATATCTCATATGGTGTAGACACCACCGACTTAGTTGGAACTCTGTTCAGAAGGTAAGCTGCGGTTTCTAGGGCATATCCCTAGAATGAGATGGGTAGGTCAGCGAAACTCATCATGGACCGTACCATATCTAATAATGTACGATTTCTCCTTTCAGAGACACCATTGAGCTGAGGTGTATAAGGAGGTGTCCATTGGGATAATATCCCATGGTCCTTGAGGAAGTGAGTAAACTCTGTACTTAAGTACTCACCTCCTCGATCTGATCGAAGAGTTTTGATACTCTTTCCAGTCTGGTTCTCCACCTCATTCTTATACTCTCTGAATTTCTCAAAGGCCTCGGACTTGTACTTCATTAAGTACACATATCCATACCTTGAGAAATCATCAGTAAATGTAATGAAGTAGGAGTAACCTCCAATGGCATGAGTTGACATGGGTCCACATACATCACTATGTATGAGTTCCAACAACTCAGTGGCTCTCTCTCCAGTTCCACTAAATGGAGAGTTGGTCAGTTTTCCACGAATGCAAGGCTCACAAGTTGCATATGACACATAGTCGAATGGATCTAGATATCCATCATTTAGCAACTTTTGAATCCTTCTTTCATGGATGTGACCTAGCCTACAATGCCACAGGTATGCACTGTTCAACTCATCTCGTTTCCTTTTGGACACATTTATATTCATGATATGTGGAGTGGTGTCTAACATAAATAAACCATTATGCAATGTTCCTTTCGTGATGATCTTATCATCTAATAATATCGAACAACCATTGTTCTCAAAAACAAATTTATATCCACTAACTGTTAAACATGAAATGGAGATAATGTTTTTGATAATAGAAGGAACAAAATAACATGCATCTAATGCAATAAAAGCTCCACTAGGCAGATGTAGGGCGACCTCGCCAACAGCTAATACAGCAACTTTTGCTCCATTACCCATCTTGAGGTCCATCTCGCCTCTCTCTAGTCTCCTAGGCCTTGCCAAAACCTGCAACGAATTGCATATATGATAAGCACTACCGGTATCTAATACCCATGTGTTATCATAAGAGTCTGACAAATGGAGACTGATCATGAATGTACCTGAAGCTTCATCAAGCTTTTGTTTCGCCCTTTCTGCAAGGTACTCTTTGCAGTTTCTCTTCCAGTGCCCATCTTTACCACAGTGGAAGCACTGGCCTTTGTCCTTTGTTGGGTCTTTCTTAGCAACCTTTGCTTTACCTTGTTTGCCCTTGCCCTTTCCCTTCTTAAGGGACCTTTCTGCTTTCCTTTTCTTTCTGGTCTCACCAATGTAGAGAATTGGCTTCTCTTTCTTAATAGTACTCTCTGCCTCCCTCAACATATTGAGGAGCTCTGGGAGAGTCACCTCAAGCTTGTTCATATTAAAATTCATTATGAACTGTGAAAAGGAATCTGGTAGGGACTGAAGCACAATGTCCACACACAAGTTATCCTCTAGGACCATTCCTAGACCTGTGAGTTTCTCTATCCACTCAATCATCTTTAGGACATGGTTCTGAACCGGTGTCCCCTCAGTCATCCTAGCGCGGAAAAGGCTCTTGGATATCTCATATCGTTGAGTCCTTCCCTGTTCCTCAAACAATTTACGGACATGTAGGAGAATGGATCTGGCATCCATCTTTTCATGTTGTCTCTGTAACTCTGGAGTCATAGAGCCCAACATATAGCACTGAGCAAGAGTGGAGTCATCAATGTACTTCACGTAGCGAGCGATCTCATCCTCGCTTGCCCCTTCTTCGGGCGTAGGCATCACTGTATCAAGGACGTACACGATTTTCTCCGCTGTGAGAACAATTCTCAAGTTACGGAGCCAATCCGTATAATTTGGACCAGTGAGGCGGTTGACATCAAGTATGCCACGTAAGGGATTTGAAAGCGACATTTTCTGAAAATAAAGATGTAGCAAAAATGAATAACATGCAGATTTTGTAAGAAATAAACTATCAAGATATGGACTTCTATCTTAATATACTCCCACTATTTTACTAACGAGTCACGCGACACCCTCAGCACGTGAAACGAAAGTCTCCGGCAGACTTCTAGTGGGGATCAGGATCCAATCAGCGTCTTAGTGTAACCACGAGGGACTCGACCAATCACACTAAGCCTAAAAGGTAGACAACTCTTGCCGATCACAACTCCTTGTGATTCCCGTCCTGTTCGGCCTCCGAATCACCATGGCCTCGAGGGACTCGACCAACCATGATGCTCGGTTAAGTCAACACCTTCGTTACAAGATGAGTCTGATTTGATGATATACCCTCGAGGGACTCGACCAAGCATATCATGCCCTCAGGTCACCGGTGACATCTCTATGTCATAAGCAAGATAGCGAATCGCGATATAGGTGAGTCTCGAGGGACTCGACCAACTCAACCTACACCGGGATTCGGTTCCTACTCATAACGATGGAAGGCCACGTGGGTCAATCTAATTGCCTCACGTTTACCGACTTAATATTATCGAGAGATGTTTCTATGATTTGGTCTCCTAATATGACATGTCACACATATGCATATTTAATATATATCTACATCGTATGCAAATATATATACATATCTAGTATGTGTATAAGCAATCACACCAGATGATCATGGACCACAACCTAATATGATTAGGCCCGAGCCAGTAGGCCTAATCACTCACATCAAGATCTATATGTGCAACGGTGCATCTCCATGCCTTGTGATCGTCCATCTCGTCCTCGTCGGTTCCGTCGACATCTTGATGCATCTCCATGCATCACGATCGTCCGTCTCGTGGGTCCCGCTATGGCATCCACGCTCCCGCTGCGCCTCCTCATGTGATTACAACTTAATCATAGGCACGCAGGCCCGACAATAAACGAGAAATATAATGGAGGTTCGCAGACCTCAATAATAATAATCACAAGTACACACATCACACGGTCCATGATCATCCGTCCACACATCATACATCACATGTATAAATAATCATCATCATGTAGGACTACTAGATAATAATAAAAATAATAATCAACTAAACCTTTTAATTAATTAATATTTTCTGAAATCAGGGATATATAGGGAATTTCTCAATTCCTAAGGGTATTTTCGTAATTTGGACAAAAGACAGAAACTGGAATTTCTCAAATTCCGAGGGGCAAAACTGTCTTTTGCCCAGAAAACCCTAATACCCTTTGCCCTTTTTGCTGCTGCCGCCGCCGCCACCCTACTGGCGGCGGTCTGTGCGGCGGGGCGAGGGCACTGCCCTCGCCTGCAGGCGGCACGCCCGCTGGCGGCGATGCCGTTGCGGGTGGGCGCCCCCTTCGGGCGCCGCTGCCTCCGCAGACGGTGCTGTACCGCCGGGCGGCCGCCCCTGTGGGGGGTTTCGCCCGCGGGAGCAGCGGCGGCAGGCGCCGCTTCCTTTCGGCGGCAGGCGCCGCTTCCCTGCGGCGCCTCTGCCCGTGGGTTGCCAGCCCCGCCAGCAGCAAGCCTGCTGCAAGCAGACCGCCGGCCGGCTGCTGCAGGCACAGCGCTTGCGCATGCGCCGGCGCTGTGCTGCCTGGCTGCGGCTGTAGCTGCGGCTGCAGGTATGCAGATCGAGGGCAGCAACTGTTGCTGCCCTTCTTCGCTTTTGCGTCAACGATTTTGACGTCAATATTCTTCCTAAACACAACACACGCAGTTCAAAACCAATCATTCGCACGAACAACCTGGCTCTGATACCACTGTTGGGAAATCATAAGGGGGCGACATCATATGTGCAGCGGAAGAACAAGAAAACAAAAATCCCCGATTCCCAAAAAGATGTTCATCGTCGTGCGAAGATTGGTGCGCAAAATCCGCAAAAACACAAAACTGCGTATAGAGATTGTGTTACCTAGGGAGATCGTATATCCTTGTTTCCTTGCAGATCCTTAGGAGAGGGTGAAGGAGGTCAAGCGTCCTCCTCTCTAGCGGTGATCCACACAGTAGGGTTGCGACGACGCTCCTCAAAACTCCAGGCCTACTCTGAGGTGGAGAGGGAGAGGAGAATAGGAAGGGCAAGCAAAGACTCTTGCCTATGAGGCTGTGAATCCCTCCTATTTATAGAGATCCCGTGTCAAAACCCTAATGGGTCCTTTCCCTAGTGGGTATTGGATCTGCATCCAATAAGACAAGGGCTCCGTCGGATATCTCATATCCGAACCTCTACTCATCGCAATGCCTACCATATGTGTGTGACCCTCTAGGCCCAATATCGAGCTGGCCGTGAGTCATACCTGTCAGAACTCCTTCTAACTCAGTGAATTATTATCTCTGTAATAATTCACTCGACTCATCGACTACGGAAGTACTAGGCCACTACGCCGTAGTCCCCAGACGATACAGGGGAATCCAATCCATTGGACCTGTCTGTCCTCAGTTACCATGTACCTATAGTCCCTCATCCATCTAATATCCCAGAGACCGTATATCGAGCATGGTGCTGTCAGACCCATACAGTTTCTACTCGAGTCTCGCTCTAATCGGATTCTCCCGGAGAACTCTTTCTCTCTCAACCCGAATGACCCTGGCCAGGGATTTGTCTGAGCAAGAACACATGGGATATTCCTCTCATGATGCCGAGAGTGGATGATCCTCTATCGACACTCAATAGCCCTCGTAAGGTCGACTACCACTCCCAATGACCAGCTGTACTAGATCTGGGAACAGCCAAACCTATAAGTCTGGTATCAAAGAGTGGAGCACTCATACAGGACATCCTTGGTGTCTCAAGTCTAAGAACCAGATACACCACTAGGACTACGGAATCGTTGTCTGACAATAAGGCATCATCAACCATCCAGCATTCCGTAAGCGGATCAATCAGTGAACTCATTCTCCAATGAGCACCTGTACTGTATCCCTATACGAGCAGCTATGAGACCAGCTGCATCCATCATATGGACGGGTATACAGCACACCAGTCTATCCGGTTATCACGATGTCCCTCTCGAGTAACCTATGACCGGGATTATTTAGGATATGTGTTTAAAGGTGAATCGATCTCATTATCGTGATCTCATCACGATCCGATTCCCATTGCACAAATCCAAGGACATCACAATATATATGCATTTATGCAATAGTTATAAAGTGATATACGCCAAAATATAATAAGCAAAAAGATTCTGTATCAAGTCACACGTGCCATCACTCACGTGATTGGCTTGCTGGGCACTTATGACTAGCAAGAAGTCCTCACCAAAATCCAACCACCTTCATTAAAGGCCTCATCTTACATGTTCGGCACCAAAGCAATTGCAACTTTTGTTACAAATATGGACATAAAACTTACAAATGTTCATTCAAGAAAATTAGTCCGAACAAACTAATTTGGGTTCCTAAAGGAACCATGATTAACTCTATGCAATATGATGAACAAGTTAAATCAGTTTTTAAGGCACCCAAAAGAAAATGGGTACCTAAAAATAATCCCTTCTTATAGAAACATACACCATCACAAGCTAGGAGCAAGAGATGGTATCTAGATAGTGGATGCTCAAGACATATGACTGGAGATCCATCTCATTTCTCTATGCTCACTAGCAAAGAAGAAGGGTACGTCACCTTCGGAGATAATAACCAAGGGAAAATCACTGGCAAGGGAACCATAGGTAACAAATTAAAATTTTCTATTGATGATGTCTTACTAGTTGATGGATTGAAACATAATCTCTTGAGTGTTAGTCAATTATGCGATAAAGGTTATATCGTTAGATTTGAATCAAATGTATGTATTATTGAAAAACCAAACCATAACATGACTATGATTGCATTAAAACAAAATAATGTCTACACCATCAACCTTGATGAACTAAGTAATGAAATGTGCTTCTCTGCTTTAAATGATGATGCTTGGCTTTGGCATAGGAGACTAGGCCATGCAAGCATGAAACTAATATCTAAGATCTCATTTAGAGAATTAGTGCGAGGAATTCCAAATATAAAGTTTACTAAGGACAAAGTATGCGATGCATGTCAACTAGGTAAACAAATAAAAACTAGTTTCAAATCAAAAACTCAAATTAGCACCACTAGACCATTACAATTGATTCATTTGGACTTATTTGGATCAATTGATACAACAAGTCTAGGAGGAAGCAAATATGCATTTGTAATTATGGATGACTATACTAGATACACGTGGACCTATTTCTTAGCTCACAAAAGTGATTGTTTCAAGTGTTTCTCTAAATTTTGTAAACTCACTCAAAACGAAAAAGGTTTCATAATTTCATCAATTCGGAGTGATCACGGTGGCGAATTTCAAAACCGTGACTTTCAAAATTTTTGTGATGTTAATGGATACAATCACAACTTCTCCACTTCGAGAAATCCCCAACAAAATTGGAGTAGTTGAAAGAAAAAATAGAAACCTACAAGAAATAGCAAGAACTATGTTAAATGAACATAGTTTACCTAAGTATTTTTGGGCCGAAGCCGTAAATACGGCTTGCTACATCATGAATAGGGTCATAATAAGACCATCCCTATCAAAAACTCCCTATGAATTATGGAATAACAAAAAACCAAATATTTCCTATTTTAAAGTTTTCAGTTGTAAATACTTTATTTTGAATGAAAAGGATGCCTTAGGAAAATTTGATGCTAACTCCGATGAAGGCATCTTTCTTAGTTACTCTTCCGTTTCTAAGGCTTTTTGAGTTTTAAAAAAAAAAACCTTAGTAAAAGAAGAGTCTATTCATGTAGTTTTTAATGAAATTTCTAATTTAAAGAAAAATAATTTTGATGATGATCTTGGTTTTGATAATTTGAATTTAAATGAACCCCCTCCTCAAAATAGCAACATGGATGCACCTTCTTCCGAAATTTCCTTACCCAAGGAATGAAAGTATATAGATGCTCATCCAAAGGAGCTAATTATAGGAGATACATCAAAAGGAGTTCAAACTCGTTCCTCTTTCAAGAATTTTTGTGCTAACGCCACCTTCCTTTCTCAAATCGAACCTAAATGTATTGACAAGGCCATAAAAGATGATTTTTGGGTTATTGCAATGCAAGAGGAATTGAATCAATTTGAGAGGAATAAGGTATGAAAGCTTGTTCCTAGACCTAGTGACCATTTAGTCATTGGTACTAAATGGGTCTTTAGAAACAAGCAAGACAAAAATAGTATCGTGGTTAGAAACAAGGCTAGATTAGTGGCCAAAGGTTTCAACCAAGAAGAAGGTATCGATCACGAAGAAACCTTTGCTCCCGTGGCTCGATTTGAAGCCATAAGGATGCTCCTTGCCTATGCTAGTAGTTATAATTTTAAACTATTTCAAATGGATGTCGAAAGTGCCTTCTTGAATGGTTTTATTTTCGAAGAAGTATATGTCGAACAACCTCTCGGATTTAAAAATTCTCTTCTTCCTAATCATGTATTCAAATTAACTAAGGCTCTTTATGGCTTGAAACAAGCTCTTAGAGCTTGGTATGAAAGGCTTAGTTCCTTTCTTATTTTAAATAATTTTACCAAAGACAAGGTTGATACTACATTGTTTATTAAACATTTTGAAAATGATTTTCTTATTGTGCAAATTTATGTTGACGATATTATTTTTGGCTCTTCGAATGAATCACTATGTGAATCATTTACCAAATGTATGAGTCATGAATTTGAAAGGAGCTTAATGGGTGAATTAACTTTCTTTTTAGGATTACAAATCAAATAACTTAGTGATGGTATATTTCTTAACCAATCTAAATATACATTAGAACTGTTAAAACGAATTAACATGGATAATTCAAAAGCAATAAACACCCCTATGAGTACTACGACTAAGTTTGATATTGATGAAAATAGTGAAAATTTCGATCAAAAAACATATAGGGGAATGATAGGTAGTCTACTCTACCTTACCACGACTAGACCGGATATTATGTTTAGTGTAGGACTTTGCGCTAATTTTCAATCAAATCCTAAATTATCTCATCTTAAAAGTGTTAAAAGAATATTTAGGTATCTTAAAGGAACTCCAAATCTAGGACTGTGGTATCCAAAATCTGAAAAATTCGATATAATAGCTTATGCAGATACCAATTTTGGCGGATGCAGGATAGATAGAAAAAGTATATCCGGAACATGCCAATTTTTAGGACATGCACTTATTTCTTGGACTTCCAAGAAATAAAATTCAGTTGCACTATCTATAGCGGAAGCCGAATACATTGCTGCAAGTGTATGATGTGCATAAGTTGTTTGAATGAAAAATACATTAGAAGACTATGGAATTCACTTTAAAAATATTCCCATAAAATGTGATAATACTAGTGTCATATGTCTTACTAAAAATCCAATTCAGCACTCTAGAACTAAGCACATCGACGTTAGGCATCATTTCATACGCGATCATGTCCTTAACAATCATGTTGTTCTAGAATTCAATGACACAAAGCATCAATTAGCAGATATATTTACAAAAGCCTTGAATGAAGACCAATTTGAATTCATTAGAAGGGAATTAAGTATGTTAAATTGTCCCTAAACAATAAACTTGTTTGAATGGATTTTCCGTAAAGTTTTTCATCTTCTCTCCGTTCCTCGGTGAACCTAATCCTTCTCCTTCAATTCTAAATGACAATTTGTGATTTTATGACATTTTGTGAATCTCGAAATTGATTTTTTTATTATGAGTTTCAAGTTGACAATTTGAATTTAAATGAGTTTGCATTCGAATTATGATCTTGACTTATTGAAGTTACTACTTGAAATTTTTTTTATCCCAATCTCTTCCTTCTATTATTTATAGAAAGAAGAGATTAGATAATATGGATGCATGCTGAATTTTCCTTTAAGATGAACTCTGCGTAAATATTTTTGCATGCTTAATGATAAAATCTTCGTATGACAAAATATGTGCTTCAGGTCTCATTCCCCTTTTTGTTGATGACAAAGGGGGAGAAAAGTGATGACTTGTATCATTTTAACAGCATGACTTATATGAATTGCAAAAGCTTTTCAAAATCTTTAAGAATATGTCTTCCAAAATCTTTGAGAAAAGTGATCGATCGATGAATGTCTTATATGCCTTGCAAAATCTTTGAGAAAAGTGATCGATCGATAAATGTCTTATATGCCTTGCAAAATCTTTAAGAAAAGTGATCGATCGATGAATGTCTTATATGCCTTGCAAAATCATTGAGAATATCGCAAGATCAATTGATCATATTGAAAGCATGTCTAACATGTATATCATGAAATTCATGTTAAAAATCTTTATCTCCTGTCGTAGTAAAAATTGTCTCTTATCATTCGACTTAAAAAGGATTTTCATCAAAGTTTCGGATTTACATTATGCTTAATGAGAATAATGATAAGTTATACTATTAGAACTTATCGGTTTATGCTTGAATTCAATGAGAAGGAATTCAAGTGTTTTTATCTTCTCATAATATGGCATATAAATAGGGGGAGTTATGTTTAACTCCGTCATCAATTGATTATCATCATCAAAAAGGGGGAGATTGTTGAATCTCGGATTTTGATGATAAAATCAATTGATGGGTTAATTGATCTAATCCATATTATTGAGTTAAGTGTGCAGGATTAACTACGATAACCAGAAAACATAAAGCAAGGATACCGGAGTCAAGTTCGATGGACGTTTAAGAGTCCGAAGAATCGTCGGAGATGCTACCGGAACCAACCGAGAAGAAATCGGGAACCTGTCGGAATTTTCGGAAGTTCACCGAAGAGATCGTCAGAGGTTCACAAAGATCACCGAGAAGGCTCGGCTACTCATTAAATTCATCACAAGTTCGGGAGCTTGCTGGGAGCCCGTCGGAAGAAGTTCGTCGGAAAGCTCGCTGGAATAATACTCGACGTTCGCGGTTGAAAACTTGCTTAGGATGTGTTTTGTTATGTAGTTCACTTGTAATTAGGATTAGGATTAAGAGATAATCCTATATCCTGGTTATGGGCCAACTGGGCCCAAAATTAGACTTCGTTTGTGCTAAATTTAAAGCCCAACAAATGAACCGAAGGGTCTGGTGGTGGCACCGCCAGACTGGGCAGTTGCACCACCCAACACCCGAGAGCTGGGCAGTGGCACTGCTTGGGCTGGGCGGTGGCATCGCCCAGCATTGTCAGTGTCTGACACTGACAGGCGATGGCACCGCCACTAACAAGCGGTGGCACCGCCAGCATCGGGAACTCAAAGAGAATTCAAATTTTGGAGCCCAAATTTGAATCCTCTTGAGGCCTATAAATACCCCTCAAATCTCAGCTGAGATAACAACTTTTTGAGCAACAAGTGTTTGAGAGAAAGGCCTTAGAAAAGTCTTAGCTAGTCTTGTTTTCAATTTGCTAGTGTTCACCTCCTTCTTTCTTGTTGAAAATCTGTAAGAGAGTGAACCGCTTGTAAAAAGTTGTAAGAGGGGTATTCACCCTTCGCTTTCAAGAGATTTGCTAGTGGAAGATGAGAACCTCATCGAAGAGGGACCTCGCAAGTGGATGTAGGTCATTTGACCGAACCATTGTAAATCGGCGTGATCTCTGGTTTGCATTTACTTATTGTCATTTATATTGCTGCAAATCATTTGCACTTTAATGCTCTACTTCTTTGTCTCTATCTTACTTATCCCTTTAAGTTAAAACGCAATCGAAACGGTTTCAAACGAAAATGTTACTTTTATCGTACGAAGTTTCCGAAAGGTTTTAAATCGTCAAAAGTTTATCGCACTTTACCGCTACACTAATTCACCCCCCCCTCTTAATGCCGCTCCGATCCTAACAACAAGCACAGAGAGCAAAAAAGGAAAGAAAAGCTGTACAAATCAGTTGAGAAATCCCTCCTCTAGCTTAAGTGTTAGAATTATGTTTAAGATAGGAGAGTGTGTGCTTGTAAGGGTTGTCTCCTAAACTCGGAAAAAGGAGAAGAGGGGTGTAAGAAGAAGGTTGATCTTTGCATAGTAAAGGAAGATTGTTAGTGGATGCCGGTGCCCTCGACGGAAGAGGAATCAGAGGAGTGGATGTAGGCCATGATTGACCGAACCACTATAAACTCTTGTCTTCTCTGGTTTGCATTTACTTTGAGCATATTATCTTTACCGCCTTCTGCGGATTTACGATCGTGTTTCAAAGTTCAGTATTTTCCGAATCGGTGTTTAGACATAAATCAGTTTTATCGTACAAACATCATATTTCAGTTTGCGCTTACATTCTGATTTCCATCATAACTATAAACTGCCTTCATAGACTTGCTTTAACTGCATCTTGCTTGATCATACGTTAAAGTGATTTACGAATTGACGTTTCTACCGAAATTGCTCTTATCGTACGAACGCAGTTTTAATCGTCGAAAGTTTTCCGCTGCAATAATTCACTCCCCCCCCCCCCTCTTAGTGCTCTTGATCCTAACAATTGGTATTAGAGCCCGGTATTTCTCATTTCAGATTTACATCTGAGAGAAATGGCTCTTCATGGCTTTAAAGATGATTTTTCGGTTGTTTATCGACCGTTGTTTAACGGATTAGACTACACTTATTGGAAAACTCGAATGAGAGTTTTCTTGATTTCTATGAATTTGGATTTATGGAATATTATTGAAAATAATTTTCAACTTCTCTCTAAACCGATGAACAAATGGTCGGATTTGGAGAAAAAGTATTTTTCTTTAAACGCAAAGGCTATGAATGCCTTATTTTGCGCTTTGGATAAAAATGAGTTCAATCGGGTTTCTTTGTGTGAAACGGCTTTTGACATATGGCACACTCTTAAAATCACATACGAAGGCAATTCTAGAGTTAACGATTCGAAAATCAACTTTTTGATGCATGATTTCGAGCTTTTTCAAATGAAACCATGCAAAACCATTGGTGACATGTACACCCGTTTTACGGATGTCGTCAATGGTTTAAGAGCTCTTGGCAAATGTTTTTCAGATTTTGAACTCGTAAATAAGATTTTGCGTTCTCTTTCTAAGAAGTGGGATTCAAAAGTAACTACACTACAACAAGCTGAAAACCTAAACAACTTACCACTTGAAGAACTAATTGGTTCGTTGATGACATATGAAATGCTGCACAATGCACATGATGAACATAATGAACAAAACAACATTCCAAAGAATAGGAAGGATTTGGAATCCCAAACAAATGAATACCACTTGAGCGATGACTCAAGTGATGAGGACAACGATGAACTTAAACTTTGAACACTAAATCTTAATAAGTTTATTTAAAAAAAATCTAAAATAAACTTTGAACTTGAACGAAGGAAGAGACCAAAGAAGAAGTACACAAAGTGGGATGAATCGAGCTCCTTCGAAAACGAGGAGAAAATCAAGAAAGGCGAGGTAGCAAACTACGCCTTAACCGCTTTCAATGGAAAGGTAATCGAAATCCCCTTGATTTATTTTGAAATTACTTAATGCTTTCATGATGTAATGTCTTTTTTTAGTTTAGAATTAATTTTCTTGAAAATTACATGTTTAAAAATAAAAAATACAAAAATTATGATCATGCTAGTAATTTTGAAAATGATAATATTACATATTTTATGATAAAAAAATGATTTTGATTGAAAATATGAAATCATGGTTAAAGAAGTAATAATGTGTATAATGTTTGATTAATATTGTTGAATGAAATCATGTTTGATTTGAAGTAATGCATAATGATGTAATGAAAATATTAAATGTTTTTAATACAATGATTGACAATTTTATGCATGAGATTTGAAGTTATACATGATGATAAGCATGTGTTATTTTCATGAGTGTATTTGAAAAACATATGGCAAAACCATGTCCGAATGCATGAAAGTGTTAAATTTCATTTTCGGATCTTCTTGATCCTAACAATCGGATTTTCTCGATACATTATTCTCTTCCGGACTTAATAAACAAATATCATTTCGAGTTTGATTCATATTATTGATTTTTGAAATATAGAATCAACTAGCAAATGCATCTCTCATAGACTTATCATGTGAAAAATATCTTTCGAGAAATGGATTTGATGATTCCTTCTTATATCTTTAGAGAAATAGTTTTACGTGCAAGGATTTGATTCACACATATATCTTGATCCTTGTAAAAATGAAGTGTGCTTTAATATCTTATCAATTTTAACTTAATTCGAGTAAGCTCACAAATGACTTTCCTCCATGCAAAAAGATAATAACTAATAAAGAGGAAGAAGTAATGAAAGCTATCTCCATGTCATGTTTTTCTTGAGATGTTTGTATTATTGATATCCTATCACTCATTGTTGAAAAATGACATAAACCTAGTTATGGCATGAATCATTACCGCACTTATATTTAAAATTTATTTATATCGTTCTCCTTTTTGTTAATAACAAAGGGGGAGAAATATATGAATTGATACTATTAGTGCCATATTTGAATTTGCATCATTAAAGATATCAAGAACTTACATTGTAATTTTACTTGCTGATATCTTGTCATGTGATAAAATGCTATGACTTATTGCTAAAATGATGCATGCAATACTTATGCCTTTTATTATGATGTATGTGATGTATTGCATATGATGTGAATCATGATTAAAATTACCTTAATTTGAATTCAAGGTTTATCTCAATTATGGAATTTTGAAATAAGAATGATTACTCACCGTTGTCATAATCTGAAAATTGATATAAGGGTCTTCCCTTCTTTTTGACAATGACAAAGGGGGAGCAAGAATTTCTAGCGTGAACATCATGAAAAATGGCAAACTAGTTAGCTTGCACAATTCAAGACGAAAGCAAAAATTCTACTTCTCAAAAGAGAAGAAATTGCTATCTTGAACATCACCGATAATTGCTAGCTTTAAATCTTAAGAAAATACAAAAGTGCTATCTTGCCTATCTCAAGAAGCAAAACATGCTAACTTGCGCATCTAGTAAAGTTGACAAAATTTTTATTTTTCAAGAAGCAAGAGTTATCTTCTTGAACATCTCTAATTTGCTAGCTTGCATGATATAGAACTTGCTATCTTGAACATTACCAAAAGTGCTATCTTGTATGCTATAAAACTTGCATATCTAAAACTTGATAGCATGAATGTTCTAAGCATGATGTAACACTTGCTAAATTTTCTAGCTTCAAAACTGCATGATGATAAAACTTGATACTATGTTTTTCATACAATAAGTTGAACTTATATTCCAAACACTTGATTGTGGTACTTCTCCTTTTTGTTGATGACAAAGGGGGAGAAGTATGTTGATGACATGACATGTGATGCATAAGTTTATGCATATGTTCATGATGACGTGTTGCAAGTATTCATGATGAATATTGCAATGACTTGAATTCAGTTTGAATTCAAGGATCTATCAATATGACATACTGATAGGGAGAGTTTGTTTAAACTCTAGGAGTTAAGGTTAACTCCGTCATCAAGTGATTGTCATCATCAAAAATGGGGAGATTGTTGAATCTCGTATTTTGATGATGAAACCACTTGATGTATGTTTATGATTTAATTTGTATTTTGAGTAACGTAGGATGCTTCGATTAGGATGAGACAATTAAAGCAGGAAAAATCATGTTGTGCTGGAGGAACATGTCAGAAGATTGGATGTCGGGCCAGTGGATCGGTCGACGTATCGAAAGAATGCTTTGGGCCATGGACTCGGGCATTGGGCCAAGAAGAGCGAGTATTGTGCCAAGGATATCGGAGTTGCGGAGTCAATTGGCCAATTGGGCAATAGGCCTCAGGAGAGGACGATGCATCGAAGAATCGGATGAAGCGTCTAGAGACCAATGACATGCTGGATAACTTGGTTAATTGCTTAGGATTAATTGTCTCGATCAAAGTTTTGTTTTACATGTGCAGGATTAACTACGATGGAAGTAAGACATGCAACAGGAGTTGTGCCGAAGTCAAGACTATGATCACGTTGGGAGTTCGAGAGTTCGATGGAAGTCCGGACGGTCATTAGAGGTTCTGCGAGAACAAATCCGAGAAGTCCAGGAGCTTGCCAAAAGAAGCTCATCGAAACTCGCCAAGTGGATCGTCGCAAGTCCAAGAGTTTGCCGGAAGTCCGTAGTAGCATCACCGAGGGTTTATTGGATGATCGACGGAAGTTCATCGGAAGCTCACTGGAAGAAGCGATTGACGCACTAGAGTAAGCTGTAGTAAATGTCTTAAGAATTATCGTAGTTAACATGTAGATTAAATTAGGAATGGGAGGTAATCTCATTAACTAAATCTGGGGGCAATTAGGCCCTTAACATACCCAAATTGGGCCGAATGGATCAACCTATTCGGACCAGAATTCCTTCTAGGCGGTGGCACTGCCCAAGAGAGGGTCTCCCAGGAAAGCTGGGCAGTGCAACCACCCCAGGCAGGCGGTGGCACCGCCTGGGCTTAGTCTCCGAGCGAGACTAAGCAGTGCAACCGCCCCTGACAACCAGTGGAACCACCTTAGCTCGGTCTCCGAGCTCTGCCAAGCGGTGCAACCACCCCTGACAGGAGGTGGCACCACCCAGAGGCTCAGTCTCCGAGCTCTGCCAGGCGGTGCAACCGCCCCAATCAGGCGGTGCAACCGCCAGACCCCAGAATTCTAGGAGATGATAGTTTTGAGCTCCAAATTCAAACTGGTTTGGATCCTATAAATACCCCTCCAATCCTTGAGTAAAAGACACAAGCACAGAGAGCAAAAAAGGAAAGAAAAGTTGTAGAAATCAGTTGAGAAATCTCTCCTCTTGCTTAAGTGTTAGAATTCTATTTAAGAGAGGAGAGTGAGTGCTTGTAAGGGTTGTCTCCTAAACCCGGTAAAAGGAGAAGAGGAGTGTAAGAAGGAGATTGATCTTCGCCTAGTAAAGGAAGATCGTTAGTTGATGCCGGTGGCCTCGACGGAACAGGAATCGGAGGAGTGGATGTAGATCACGATTGACCGAACCGCTATAAACTCTCGTCTTCTCTGGTTTGCATTTACTTTGAGCATATTATCTTTACTGCAAACCTCCTTAATAGCTTACTACCTTCTGGGCATTTACGATCGTGTTTCAAAGTTCAGTATTTTTCGAATCGATATTTAGACGTAAATCAGTTTTATCGTACGAACATCATATTTCAGTTTGCGCTTACATTCCGATTTCCATCATAACTACAAACTGTCTTTATAGACTTGCTTTAACTACATCTTGCTTGATCACAAGTTAAAGTGATTTACGAATCGGCTTTTCTATTGAAATTGCTCTTATCGTACGAACGCAGTTTTAATCGTCGAAAGTTTTCCGCTGCACTAATTCACCCCCCCCCCCTCTTAGTGCTCTTGATCCTAATAGATAGTTGATGCTGGTGGCCTCAACGGATGAGGAATCAGCAAAGTGGATGTAGGTCATGACGACCGAACCACTCTAAAATCTGATTTGCATTTCTTTGAGCAATTACTTTAACTGCAAGCCCCCTTACTTGCTCTATATATCCACTACTCTCTTACGTTTGCATTCAAAGTTAAGTTTTCGAAATTAATTTTCAACATAAATAATTTTATCGAAACGAAAGATTTTTTGAAGATGATTTTACCATTGCACTAATTCACCCCGCCTCTTAGTGCCGACTCTTGATCCTAATACAAACTTTTTTTTTAAGAAATATTCAAATTTTTTTATAGAGTTCATTAGAGACCCAATAAGTTCTTCGATCAAAAAAATATTCAAATTTTTTTATTCTTGAATAGCCATTATTTTCGAATCCCAATTTTTAGAAAGCTATCGTAAAATTTTGTTAATGAGTTCAAAATTAGAAAAAAATTTGTCAAGAGCTTTTAAACCAATGACGACATCCATAAAATGGGTGTACATATCAACAATGGTTTCACTAGGCTTCATTCGAAAAAGTTTAAAATCATACATTAAAAGATTTACTTTAGAATCTTTAACTCTAGTAGGACCTTCGTGTGTGATTTCAAGAGTGTACCATATGTCAAAAGTCATTTCACACAAAAAATCCCGATTGAATTCATTTTTGTCTAAGGCACAAAATAAAACATTCATAGTGTTAGCATTTAAAGAAAAAGTTTTTTTGTCCAAATTATTTCAATAGTTCTTTGGAAGAGAAGACCTTCAAAATATATTTTCAATAATATTTCATAAATTTAAATCCAACGAAAGCAAGAAAACTCTCATTCAAGTTTTTCAATATGTGTAGTCCGTCCAATTGAACAAGGGAGGACGAATGAGAGAGTGACCCTCTTGAAAGCCGAAAAGAGCCATTTTTATTTGAGTGTTAAACCAAATATGAAAAACGAGGCACTGATATCAATTGTTAGGAAAAGAGTCAGCACTAAGAGGGGGGTGAATTAGTGCAGTGGTAAAAATTACGTTAGTTCAAAAAACCTTCGTACAATAAAATATGATTTTGACGAAAATCGTTTCGGAGGGATCTTTAAATTGAAAGCATACGGAGGTGTAGTTAATGTAAAGCAAGGAAGGCAGTTTACAGTTAAGATAAATAGTAAAATAGTAATGCAAACCGATTTATAGTGGTTCGATCGTCGTGACCTACATCTACTCCTCTGATTCCTCTTCCATCAAGGCCACCAGCATCCACTATCGATCTTTCTTTAATAGGTGAAGATCAACCTCCTTCTTACACCCCTCTTCTCCTTTTCATAGGTTTAGGAGACAACATTTATAAGCACACACACTCCTCCTAAATAGAATTCAAGACTTAGACTAGAGGAGGGGATTTTTCAAGTGATTGCAACAACGTTTCTTCACTTTTAAACTCTCTATGCTTGTGTATGTTAACCAGGGATGAGAGGGGTATTTATAGGCTTCAAGTTGATTAAAACTTGGAGCCTAAAAATATCTCATCCTGGGTTTCCTAGGTCCGGGCGGTGGTACCACCCGGCACTGGGCCACTTGGCAATACCACCGCCTAGACTAGCGGTACCACCACTTGACATAGTCTCGAAGACTGTGTCACGATGGTGTCAATTCTTGGGTCACTGTTTGGGCCTTTCATTGGGCCTAACATGGTCCTTGAATGGGCCCAATTGGCCCATAATTAGGTTGGCCCAATTCCAATCTTAATTACGTGCTAACTACAAAATTTAAAGCATACTTAAGCTAAACAAGTCCCTAGGTCTTGCTTTCTTCTAGCAAGCTTCTGGCGATCTTCCGGTGAACTTTCGACGATCTCTCGGCAAGCTCCTGGACTTCACGACGATCTTCTTTGGTAAGTTCTGATGAGCTTCTCTGGCAAGATTCGGGACTTCTCGGTAGAACTTCAGACGAACGTCTAGACTTTCGACGAACTCTCAAACTCCCAACGAAATCGCAATCTTGACTCTAGGACTTCACTTTGCTTTATGCCTTGCTATCGTAGTTAATCCTACACATGTAAAAACACACTTCAATCTAGACAATTATTACTAAGTATGAATCATGTTGTCCGGTATGTCATTGGTCCATCGACGCTTCGTCCGATTCTTCGACGCATCATCCACTCTTGTAGCCTATTACCAAATTGGCTAGTTGACCTCCATAACTCTGATATCCTTGGTACAATATCTACTCTTCTTGACCTAATGCATGAATTCGCAGTCCGAAGCATTCTGCCGATACATCGACCAATTCTCTAGCTCGATGTCCAATCTTCTGACATATTTACCTCCGGCCCAACATGATTCTTCTTGCTTTAATTATCTCATCCTAATCGAATAATCCTGCATCACTCAAAACATAGATCAAATTATAAATACTTATCAATTGGTTTTATCATCAAAAGACGAGATTCAACATTTCTGTCTCCCTTTCAACCCTTGATAAAACTCTTTGAAGACATTAATAACCTGATCTTTGGTCTTCATAATATAGGCCCAAACTTTTTGGAAAAATCATCTATAAAACTGACAAAATAAAGTGTACCACTGATACCAAGAACATTAATAGATCCACTAGGAGTTTTTGTCCTCAAAGGACTACATACCTCTATATAAACATGGTCTAAGACATTTATTTTTTTAGATAAAGCAGGACTAGCAAATGAAACTCTATATTGTTTACCAGCCAAACAATCAATAAAAGGGGTCAGATATGTACCTTTAAGGTCTAACAATACATCTCTCATGGAAAGAGCTTGCAGCCCCTTCTCGCTCATATGTCTCAATCGTCTATGCCATAACTCCATGCTGATGTCTTTCTTTGTAGCATTTAATTGCTCACCATAAGCTTTAGCCTGCAACCTATATAAGGTGTGATATTTTTTTCCACTAGCCACAATAAGAGAACCTTTATTGAGCTTTCATTGCCCTATGTGAAATCTGTTATCATAGTCTTCATCATCTAGTCTTCCAACTAAAATTAAATTCAGCCTCAAGTCAATTACATGCCATAGTTACTCATCTTAACAACACCAAAATTTTCAAACCTATAGGTAGCAAAAAAAACTCCCTCCATAGTATAGAATGATAAGAAGCACTTATGTCAATCACCCACTCAAGATCTTGACACACACAAGTAAAAATATCATTAGAATGAGACAAAATCAAATAATCACCACATTGCACTATAGCTATAGTATTATCCTTTAACAATATAGACTTCACTTCTTTTTCATTTTTCTTACTTTTCTTATGTTGCTTGTATTGGTTCTTATAATGTCCTTTCTCACCACAGTTATAGCAAACAATATCTTTTTTCGATCTTGATTTGCTTCTACCTATGTGTGAACTACTTCTATCCTTGGACTTTGACATTCCTTTATTCTTTGAGATAAGTGCTTGTAAATTATTCTGCGATATTGCTAAAATTTATCCTCGTAACTCCTCATTCAGCAAATTGTTACTTTACTCATGGTGACAACACTATCTGATATAGAATTACTAAGGGAAACCACCAGTGTCTCCCAACTTTCTAGCAAAGAATTGAGAAGTAATAATGCTTGTAACTCATCGATAAGAGACATTTCATAGAGGATAATTGGTTAGTGATACTCTACATTTCATTCAAATGCTCAGTAATAGAAGCACCCGCTTTATATTTCAGGTTTATAAGTTTTCTAATCAAGAAAGCTTTGTTGCTATTAGTTTTTTTTTCATAAAGATCTTCCAACTTTTTCCAAAGAGAATATGCAGAACTTTTAGTAAAAACATGGTGAAAGACACTATCATCGAGCCACTATCGAATAAACCCAACTGTTTTTCGGTCTAACCTCTTCCACTCATCATTTGTCATAGTAGCAGGCTTTGCACTATTCCTATGCAAAGGTCCATATAAATCTTTGCAATACAAGAGATCTTCCATTCTTGGTTTCTATATCATACAATTGTTTCTATTCAAGTTAATCGTATGAGAAATACTACCGGCCTCCATGTTCAAACATAAAAAATTAAATCACCAAAAACTTGCTCTGATACCATATAAAGAGAAATAAATATTTGTATATGAACAAATACTAGTAGGTCGTAAAACATCGCGGAATTAAATGGAATCACAATCAAATAGAATATCAAGATTTATATGGAAAAACCCCTATAACGTGAAGGGTAAAAACTGTTAGGATCAAGAGCACTGGGGGGGGGATGAATTAGTGCAGTAGAAAACTTTCATAAACCATTTCGGAAAGATCTTTAACTTAAGAGCAAACGGAAGTATAGTTGATGTAAAGTAACGGAGGCAATTTGCAATTAAGATAAAGAGTAGAATGTAAATGCAAACCGAGATTTAGAGTGGTTCGGTTAGTCTTGACCTACATCTACTTTTGGCTTCCTCCTCCGATGAGGTCACCGATGTCCACTAGAGACCTTCCTTCAATAGGCGAAGGCCAACCACCCTTTTATAGCTTTTCTCCTTTTGACGGGCTTAGGAGACAACCCTTATAAGTTTTCACTCCTCTCTTGAATGATCAAGACTTAAAAAGAAAAGAGGGAGAGGAACTCTAGCCTTTTACAACACTTTTAAGCTCTCAAATACTCAGAATAAAAGCAAGATTTCGGTGCCCTTTCATGCAGGAAAGGGTGGGGTTTATATAGGTCCCAATCAGTTTGAATTCGGAGCTCAAATGTGTTCATTCCCAGATTTCCGGAGTCCTAGCGGTACCACCGCCATAACTAGGTGGTACTACTGCCTATCATCTGTCACTGAGCGGTACTACCACTCAGTCTAGGCGGTACTACCGCTTAACATCGCTCGGAGACCGAGCTTAGGCGATACCACCGCTTGACAAGGGCGGTGCCACCGTTGGCAATAATAACTGTCGGCGGTACCACCGCCTGATAGGGGTGGTACTACTGCCCAAAACTCCTAGGAGACCAAGTCTCTTGGGCGGTGCCACTGCTAGCCTTGATGGTGCCACCGTCGGCCAGGAATTATGGGTCCAAATGGGCTGATCTATTCGGCCCAATTTAGGTCTATCAAGGACCCAGTTGGCCCCAGATTAAGTTAATGGGATCATCTCCCAATCCTAACTTAATTTACATGCTAACTATGACAATTAAGACATCAATGCTGCAGATCGTGTTCTGATGCGTCAATTGCTTTTTCAAGTGAGCTTCCAGCGAACTTCTGGCGAACATCCAACGAATCCACGACGATGCTCCGGCGGACTCCCAGCAAACTCCTGGACTTGCGATGATCCTCTTGGTGAGTTCCGACGAGCTTCTTTGGCAAGCTCCTGGACTTCTCGGATTGTTCCTGCAGAACCTCCGCCGATTGTTCGAACTTCCGACGAACTCTCAAACTCCCAACGTGATCTTTGTCTTGACTCTGGTTCAACACCTGCTGCATATCTTACTACCATCGTAGTTAATCCTGCACATGTAAAACATACTTCGATCTAGACAATTAATACTAAGCATTAATCAAGTTATCTTTCATGTCATTGGTCACTCGACGCTTCGTCCGATTCTTCAACGCATCATCCTCTCCTACAACATATTGCCCAATTGGCCAGTTGACTCCGCAACTCCAATATCCTTAGTGCAATGTCTGCTCTTCTTGGCCCGATGCCCGAATCAATAGCCCAAAGCTTTCTGTCGATACGTCGACCGATCCACCGGCTCGACGTCCAATCTTCTAACATGTTCCTCCGGCCCAACATGATTTTTTATGCTTTAATTGTCTTATCCTAATCGAAGCATCCTACGTCACTCAAAACGTAGATTAAAACATAAACACATATCAATTGGTTTCATCATCAAAATACGAGATTCAACTATCTCCCCCTTTTTTATGATAACAACCAATTGATGACGAAGTTAAACTTAACCCCCGGAGTTTAAACAAACTCCCCCTATCAATATCCCTTATTGATAGAAAACTCTTGGATTCAAAAATCCAAGTTAATCATGTGATTATTTTCATTCAAGTTAATCATGCGAGAAATACTACCGGCCTCCATGTTCAAACATAAAAAATTAAATCACCAAAAACTTGCTCTAATACCATATAAAGAGAAATAAATATTTATATACGAACAAATGCTAGTAGGCCATAAGACACCGTGAAATTAAATAGAATCACAATCAAATAGAATATCAAGATTTATGTGGAAAAACCCCTCTAACGTAAAGGTAAAAATCACGAGACAAACTAGAGATAATCTACTATAAGAATAATGAATATATAAATCTCATAGTCTTTTGCCTATAACCCAAGCAATAATATTCAGAGAATAACTGGGATACAAGGATTATGTCATTATGCATAATATCCAAATTCTTCCCAAGTAATCATAACAAGAATCTACTATAGATCTTATCTAACCTGAAATGATAATACTATCTGGATGATTGAGAATAGTCTTTTTACATTGTCCTTATCTTCTTCCATTTTCTTTTCTTGTTTTTCTATCATTTTCTCGTCCTTTTTGAATCGAGTTGCTGTTGTAATTTTCTACCTCATTACTGTAATTTTTTTCCCTTTTCTCATAGCCACCACACACCCTTTATTAGATCTCGGGTTAGATTAAATGAAGAGTGAGATATGGGCTATAAAAGCCCACGATGGACTGAACTTGTGGACTGTTAACCCAACAAACTCACCAAATAGTTGACATTTTAATTTGTTGATCTTATCCTTATTCTTGGTAGTAATAAATATATCATCAACATAGAGCAATATATAAACAAAAGAACCATCCGAAAGATGCTGGTAATAAACACAATACTTCTAAAGTAAACATTCTCAAGCGCAAAGGAGTCAAACTGTTCGTATAATTGCCTAGGAGATTGCTTCAAACCATATAAGAACTTTTCAATAGACAAATGTGGTCTTGTCTATCCTGAACAGTAAACCCTTCGGGCTGATGCATGTAGAGTTGTTCCTTAGGCTCAACATGTAAAATAACTGTCTTAACATCTAGCTACTTTAGCAACAAGTCAAACAATACAACCATGGCAAGCAACATGCAAATAGAGATATGGGTAACAACTAATGAAAGTGCTTCATTGAAGTTCACTTTCTCTCTGACTATAGCCCTTTGCACCCGGTGTGCTTTGAATCTCGGTGCTTCAAACTCTCATATTCCTTCCTTTTATGGAAAATCTATTTGCAACCAATAATCTTCTTGCCTTTGGATGGTTTCACCAATTCGAATATATGGTTCTTACGAAGAGATTCAATCTCTTCACTCATTGCAAATAGCCTCACGATAAAAATATCTGCCACAATAAGTGTAAAAGAAATTAAGTCCTCATTAGCATATCTCTGAGGTGGTTTAATGTACCTCTTCTCTCGATCAATGGCAATACTATATTTTTTGTTGTTGCTCCTCAATTGTATAATCTGTCAAATTATGTTTCTCTTCTTGAACTGACTGAATAGAAGTGCTATCTTGCACCTTTCTAAACGCCCCAATCTCAAGCTTCGCCTGCTTGCTAACACCAAGGTTTGAGCCTACAACAGCAGACTCCTTTTTCTCCTTAGCATGACATTCTTAATAAATTTATTATATTTGTTAATTATGAATTTAGATAATTTTGGTTCAACATACTATAGATGATAACCTTTCACCCTAGACTGAAATCATAGTAATACATATTTTTGTGACCTTTGCCCAAGTTTACCATCATTTACATAAGCATATGCAGGACAACCAAATATTTTTACATCAGAGTAATTAGCAGAAGAACCGAACCATACCTCTATAAGAGTCTTTAATTCAATTGACACCTATTCACCATATAGTAGGGATACTTAGTAGCTTCAATCCAAAACTCTTAGATAAATCAAAACGAGGAAGCATACAAACGACTGTCTCCAAAAGGTTCTGTTCATGCATCCTATGACTCTATTTTGCTGTGGTGTTCAAGTGCATGTGTAGTGTTACACAATTTTTTATTTTTATAGTACTAGTTAAATAAACCCTTATAGAATTCTAAGCCATTTGATCTGAAATACTTGATTTTCTTATTCGTTTGGTTCTCAGTATAAGCTCTCCACTTTATCAAGAAATAAGCCAAAACTTGCCTAGAGTAGTCATCGATGAATCTCAATTGGGAACCACCTTTAGATTGAATAGAAAAGACCCCCTAAAGACCTGAATGAATCTTATTCACTATGCCTTTAGTCCTTGAATGGTTGTATTGAATTTGACTCCACACTATTTCTCATAGACATAATGGTCACAAAAGTCAAGCTTCCCTACATTCTGATTATTTAGCAAACCTTGCTTGCTCAAAATAAATATCCCTCTCACTTGTATGCCCTAAATGCATACGCTAAGGATGAGTATTATTTAAATCTATACATGATGAGTATTATCTAAATCTATTATCCCTCTCTCACTCGATGACTTCATTGCATATGTCAAAGATGGGTAGTATCTGAATCTACACTGGCTGAGAATGAAACAGTTTTTTGGTTCAATAACTATACTATCTTGGAGATAATAGAGACCATTCCTCAACTCTCCTTTCATCACAACAAGTGCATTATTACAAATCCTTAGAAGAATTCCACCTTCAACTGAATATTTGTAGCCTTGGGAGTCAATAGTACTCAAAGATATAAGGTTTCCTCTCAGATATAATATATGTCGAACATTAGTCAAAGTCCTAATGATCACATCATGTATCTTGATTTGAACTCTTAAAATACCAACAACCTTACATGACACATTACTTCCAATCAGGACAACACCTCCATCAATATATTGATAAGAAGCAAACCAAAGTCTATTGAGACACATATAGTATGTACAGGCTGACTCAAGGACCCAATTGTTGCCTGAGCAACTCGTAGATACTGTTAAGATAGCCTTAACAATATCACTTTCATACGAAGAAGGTAAAGAACATAACAAAATTAAAGCTTGATCCTCATCACCAATTTTCACATCAATATTCTTCAACCCATAATAATCTTATTGTATTCATCAATATGATTTTTAATTTGCATACCTTCTGCTACCCGATGCATGTACAAAAGTTGTTTCAAATAAAGCCAATTGATGAGGGTTTTCATCATGTACAAACTCTCTAGCTTAAGCCACATAGTACTAGCTAATGACTCATATGTAACCTCTCATAACACCTCATTTGATAGCGTTGTGTGCCCATCTGAGGAGATCGTTATTCTCATCATTAGTTAAAATGACAGTAACTAAGAACAGACAGGTCTAATATATTGGATTCCCTTGTATCGTCTAGGGACTACAGCGTAGTGGCCTAGTACGTCCGTAGTCGATGAGTCAAGTGAATTATTACAGAGATAATAATTCACTGAGTTAGAAGGAGTTCTGACAGATATGACTCATGGCAAGCTCGATATTGGGCCTAGAGGGTCATACACATATGGTAGGCATTGCGATGAGTAGAGGTTCGGATATGAGATATCCGACGGAGCCCTTGTCTTATTGGATATCAAATAAGCCCCTGAATTATTGGATCCCATGGACGAGATCCAATAAGAGCCCATGAGAGATTATTGGATAGAGATCCACTAATCTAAAAGGCTTGGGTTATTGGATGCAAATCCAATACCCACCAAGCGAGGATCCATTATGGTTTGACAGGGGACCTCTATAAATAGGAGGCATTCAGAGCCTCATAGGCTAGAGCTTTTGCTTGCCTCTCCTATTCTCCTTCCCCTCTCCACCTCAGAGCAGGCCTAGAATTTTGAGGAGCGTCGTCGCAGCCCTACTGTGTAGATCACCGCTAGAGAGAATAACGCTTGACCTCCTTCACCCTCTCCTAAAGATCTGCAAGGAAACAGGGATATACGATCTCCCTAGGTAACACAATCTACTTTATACGCAGTTTTAAGTTTCGTGGATTTTGCGCACCAATCTTCGCACGACGATAAACATCTCTTTGGGAATCGGGGATTTTGTTTTCTTGTTCTTCCGCTACGCATGTGATGTTGCCCCCAAGATTTCCCAACAAAATACAGTTTCACAAACCGAAACACGATTGAACTCATTTTTATCAAGCGCACAAAATAAGGCATTCATAGCCTTTGCATTAAGAGCGAAAGTCTTCTTCTCTAATTCATTCCAATCGATCATTAGAAGAGAAAACTTTGACAATCCATTTTCAACAAGATTCCAAAGTTCAAAATCCATGGAAAAAAGGAAGATCCTCATTCGGGTCTTCCAATAGGTGTAGTCCGTCCCATTAAACATGGGTGAACGTGTAATAGAGTGGCCCTCTTGGTTTCTAGCATATGCCATCTCTCTTGGATTTTAATCTGATTGAGAGTTAACCTCGCTCTGATACCAATTGTTAGGATTAAGAGCACTAAGAGGGGGGGGGGGGTGAATTAGTGCAGCGGAAAACTTTCGACGATTAAAACTATGTTCGTACGATAAAAATGATTTCAATGCGAAAGCCGATTCGAAAAGTTCTTCAACTCAAGATCTAGTGAAGTACAATTGAAGTAAAGCAATGGAGGTAGTTTACAATTAAGAAAGAGTGTAGAATGTAAATGCAAACCGAGATTTAGAGTGGTTCGGTCAATCTTGACATATATCCACTTTTGGCTTCCTCCTCTAATGAAGCCTTTCTTCAATAGGTGAAAGCCAACTACCCTTTTATAGTTTTACTCCTTTTGACGGGCTTAGGAGACAACTCTTACAAATTTTCACTCCTCTCTTGAATGATCAAAACTTAGACGAAAAGAGGGAGAAGAACTTTTGACCTTTACAACACTTTTGAGCTCTAAAATTCTCACAATAAAATCAAGATTTCTGTGCCCTTTCATGCAGGAAAGGGTGGGCTTTATATAGGCCCCAACTAGTTTGAATTTGGAGCTCAAATGTGTCATCTCCCATATTTTCGGAGTCCTGGTAGTACTATCGCCATAATTGGGTGGTACTATTGCTCGGCGACCGAGTTCAGGCGGTACCACCGCCTGACAAGGGCGGTACCATTGCCCAGCATTCCTAGGAGACTGAGCTCCTAGGCGATGCCACCATCAACCAGGAAATCTGGGTTCGAATGGGCTGATCCATTCGACCCAGTTTGGGTCTGTTAAGGGCCCAATTGCCTCGAGATTAAGTTAATCGGATCACCTCTCATTCCTAACTTAATCTACATGCTAACTATGATATTTAAGACATTAATACTGTAACTTGCTCTGGTGCGTCAATCGCTTCTTCCGACGAGCTTCCGATGAACTTCCAGCGAACATCCAACGAACCCTCGATGATGCTCCGGCCGGACTTCCGGCAAACTCCTGGACTTGCGATGATCCACTTGGCGAGTTTTGATGAGCTTCTTTGGCAAGCTCCTGGACTTCTCGGATTTGTTCCTGTATAACCTCTAATGACCATCCGGACTTCCGTCGAACTCTCGAACCCCCAACGTGATCATGGTCTTGACTCCGGCGCAACTCTTGCTGCATGTCTTACTTCCATCATAGTTAATCCTACACACTTATCTCAACATATGGATTAAATAACAAATGACAATTGACTTCATCATTAAAATCCGAGATTCAACACTGAGAACCTTGAAAATTATCCGAAGGTACTTGACATTCTCCTCAAGCATTTGATTGTAGAGGACGATATCGTCCAAGTAGATTACCACAAACTTATCTAAATACTCTTTGAATAATTGGTTCATGAGAGTGTAGAATATGACTGGAGAATTGGTTAAGCCGAAAGACATCACCAAGAACTCAAACGCTCCATACCGGGTCACATAGGTAGTCTTTGCTTCGTCGCCTTCAACAATACGCACCTACCAATACCCCGACTGGAGGTTGAGTTTTGTGAAATACTTGGCTTTGCCCAATTGGTCGAACAAGTCCGCAATAAGTGGGATGGGATACTTGTTCTTCACCATCAATTTGTTGAGGGCTTGATAATCGATGCATAGTCGGAAGCTCCCATCTTGTTTCTTCTGGAAGAGAACTAGAGTTCCAAATGGTGCTTTAGAGCTGTGGATGAGACCACCGCTTAGCAATTCACCTAACTGCTTTCTGAGCTCTGCCAACTTTGAAGGGGGCATGCGGTAGGGTGGTCTCGCTGGAGGCTTCACTCCTGGCTCTAGCTCGATGTGGTGATCCACGCCTCTGCATGGCAGTAGAGTCTTCAGCAACTCGAGTGGCATAACATCTGTGAACTCCTTCAGGACGTTTGCCACCACAGTAGATTCATGAATGGCCTTCTTATCGAGTGGCTCTAGCTTCATAGCAGCCATGAATGTTAGTTCGCCTTTTTGTACCCCTTTCTTCTGTTGTAATGCTGATATATGTTAGGGTTCCTTGGCTCATTTTTTAAAGACAGGAACTACATAGGGGTCGTCACCTCCCATCATACATAGGAAGTTTAGGAATGGCATTGGCACCAACTTCACCGTGTGCATGAATTCCATTCTAAGAATCACTTGGAAGTCATCTAGTGGCACCTCCATCATATTTGTGCTCTCGCTCCATGTTTCAATCTTGATGGGAACTCCCTTTGCCAACCTAAAGATTCACCTGGCCTCCGAGTTCACCGCCTTCATTCGGCTTAGGCTCTTCTCCAAGATCAGCCCAAGTCGCTTTACTTCTCGATCGACAATAGAGTTGTGGGTAGCGCCTATGTCCACCATTGTACGGGTTGTTTGGCCATTAAGCTTTATGTCTACGTACATCAGCTCGCCACTTTCTACTTTTTATAGCCTTGTCTTCGTGTTCTCCCCCACTCAACCCTGCATGGTGATCAACAAATGCATTGCTCCCATCCAGGGTCCTTCCGACTTCTCACTATCGCTGTTGGATTCAGAACTACTCGAACTAAGAGCGACAACCTTGTCCTTGTTTGATCAGGGGTGATAGATGCAAGATGTTAAAGCATTGAGTACCTATTTTTGTGGGCACTCTCTCATCATGTGCGGCCCTCCGAACAAGAAGTATCCGTCAAGTTTCGAGGCCTTGCCTTTTGGGCTTGGCCCTTTAGGGGAACTCCTCTTCTTTTGTTCGCCCCTGAGCTCCTTCCCTCAAGAATATTTTAGAGGGCGATTGCCTAAAGATTGTTTCCTTTTACCTGGGTCTTCAGAGAAAAAAAAGTCAATGAGCCTTTCTCCAGCAGCAATTGCCCCAATCACATCAGCGACATTCCTTCGATGTAGTTCTTGTTGAGTTCATGGCTTCAAACCATCGAGGAAGTTGAACAATTTATCCTTCTTAGACATGTCCTATATATCCAGCACTAGCATAGAAAATTACTTCACATAGTCTCGAATAGAAGTATTTTGGTGGAGTTGTCTCTGTTGGGAAATCCTTGGGGGCGACATCATATGCGCAGCGGAAGAACAAGAAAACAAAATCCCCGATTCCCAAAGAGATGTTCGTCGTCGTGCGAAGATTGGTACGCAAAAATCTGCGAAATATGAAACTGCGTATAGAGTATATTGTGTTACCTAGGGAGATCGTATATCCATGTTTCCTTGCAGATCCTTAGGAGAGGGTGAAGGAGGTCAAGCGTCCTCCTCTCTAGCGGTGATCCACACAGCAGGGTTGCGACGACGCTCCTCAAAACTCTAGGCCTACTCAGAGGTGGAGATGGAGAGGAGAATAGGAAAAGACAAACAAAAGCTCTCTAGCCTATGGGGCTCTGAATGCCTCCTATTTATAGAGGTCCCCTGTCAAACCCTAATAAGTCCTCCCCTAGTGGGTATTGGATATGCATCCAATAAGACAAGGGCTCCGTCGGAGATCTCATACCCGAACCTCTATTCATCGCAATGCCTACCATATGTGTGTGACCCTCTAGGCCCAATATCGAGCTGGTCGTGAGTCATACCTGTCAGAACTCCTTCTAACTCAGTGAATTATTATCTCTGTAATAATTCACTCGACTCATCGACTACGGACGTACTAGGCCACTACGTCGTAGTACCCAAACGATACAAGGGAATCCAATCCATTGGACATATCTATCCTCAGTTACCGTGTACCTATAGTCCCTCAACCATCTAATATCCCAAAGACCATATATAGAGCATGGTGTTGTCAGACCCATACGATTTCTTCTTGAGTCTCGCTCTAATCGGATTCTCCCAGAAAACTCTTTCTCTCTCAACCCGAATGACCCTGGCCAGGGATTTGTCTGAGCAAGAATACATGGGATATTCCTCTCATGACGCCGAGAGTGGATGATCCTCTATCGACACTCAATAGCCCTCGTAAGGTCGACTACCACTCCCAATGACCAGTTGTACTAGATCTGGGACAGCCAAACCTATAAGTCTGGTATCAAAGAGTGGAGCACTCATACAGGACATCCTTGGTGTCTCAAGTCTAAGGACCAAATACACCACTAGGACTACGGAATTGCTGTCTGACAATAAGGCATCATCAACCATCCAGCATTTCGTAAGCGGATCAATCAGTGAACTCATAATCCAATGAGCACCTGTACTGTATCCCTAGTGTCCCTACACAAGCAGCTATGAGACCAGCTGCATCCATCATATGGACGGGTATACAACACACCAGTCTGTCCGGTTATCACAATATCCCTCTCGAGTAACCTATGACCGGGATTATTTAGGATATGTGTTTAAAGGTGAATCGATCTCACTATCGTGATCTCATCACGATCCGATTCCCATTGCACAAATCCAAGGACATCACAATATATGTATGCATTTATGCAATAGTTATAAAGTGATATATGCCAAAATATAATAAGCAAAAAGATTCTATATTAAGTCACACGTGTTATCACTCACGTGATTGGCTTGTTGGGCACCTATGACTAGCAATCTCCCACTTGACCTAAATTCAATCACCTATGTATCTGATCCCCATCAGACCCTTGTGACGCTCAAAACAAATATGAGACAACAGCTTTGTTAGTGGATCTGCAATGTTATCTTCGGATGGAACTCTTTTCACTACTACATCTCCTCGGGTCACGATCTCTTTAATAAGGTGGAACCTCCTCAGAACATGCTTAGATTTTTTATGAGACCTAGGTTCCTTTGCTTGAGCAATCGCCCCGTTGTTGTCGTAATATAGGGAGATCGGCTCTTCGCTACCCAGCACGACTCCCAAATCTGTGATGAACTTCTTCACCCAAACTCCCTCCTTTGTTGCATCTGATGCAGCAATGTACTCCGCCTCTGTGGTCGAGTCAGCAGTGGTATCTTGCTTGGAACTTTTCCAGCACACTGCTCCTCTATTCAAGGTGTACACATACCCTGAATTTGACTTGTTATCATCGACATCAGACTAAAAACCTGAGTCAGTGTAGCCTTCAACCTTAAGGCTATTACCTCCATATACTAGTAAAAGATCCTTAGTCCTTCTCAAGTACTTAAGAATATACTTCACTGCTTTCCAATGCTCCAAGCCTGGATCCGCCTGATACCTGCTCGTGACACTCAGAGCATGCGCTATATCAGGCCTAGTACATAGCATGACATACATGAGAGACCCTATTGTTGAGGCATAAGGTATTATATCTATGTTCGCCCTTTCTTCTAGAGTCTTTGGGGACATACTCGTAGAAAGCGATATCCTATGTCTCATCGGTATGAGACCTCTCTTGGAATTTTCCATGCCAAACCTTTTGACAATAGTTTCTATGTACCTGGACTAGGACAAGCCAAGCATCCTCTTGGATCTATCTCTATATATTCTAATCCCCAAAATATAAGATGCTTCCCCTTTTTTCTTCATGGAGAAGTGTCTAGATAACCAAGCCTTTATTGTAGATAGCATTCTTACGTCATTCCCAATGATCAGGATGTCATCCATATATAACACAAAAAAGGTGATAGCGCTCCCACTTACCTTTCTGTATACACAAGGCTCATCTTCGTTCTTAACGAAGTCATAAGATCTAATTGCCTCATCAAATCTTATGTTCCAACTTTGGGAAGCTTGCTTTAATCCATAAATGGATCTAAGCAACCTACGCACCTTATCTGGGCAGTTCTTGGACACGTATCCCTCAGGTTGCATTATATACACCTCCTCCTCGAGGTTCCCATTAAGGAATGCGGTTTTCACATCCATCTGCTAGATATCATAATCATAGTGTGCTGCAATAGCCAATAGAATTCTGATGGATTTTAGCATTACTACAGGTGAGAAGGTTTCGTAATAGTCAACACCTTGCCTTTGACGATACCCCTTAGTCACTAGCCTTGCTTTATAGGTCTCTACCTTTCCATCTACTCCGATCTTTTTCTTAAAGATCCACTTGCAACCGATGGGTACAATACCTTCGGGCGCATCAACTAGGTTCCAAACCTTATTGGAGTACATAGAATCCATCTCAGAATTCATTGCTTCTTGCCACTTCCCGGAGTCTATACTCATAATAGCCTCCTCGTAGGTCTGAGGATCAATATCCTCTACATCCTCTCCTCTAATATGTCCCACATATCTCTCAGGAGGATGGGATACTCTATCATATCTGCGTAAAGTTGAAACTTGTGTATTATGTACTTGAACAAACTCGGGCTATAGAGTGGTGCTTGAGCTTGGTTCTCCAACCTCGCTCAATTCTATCATTCTCCCACTATCTCCGCCAAGAATGTGTTCCTTCTCAAGGAACACTGCTCTCTTAGCTACAAAGACCTTTTGGTCCTCGAGATGATAGAAATAATACCCACAAGTTTCATTGGGGTATCCCACAAATTTGCATCACTCTGTCCTTGATTCTAACTTATCGGGGTTGTGTCTTTTACCATGTGCAGGGCAGCCCCAAATCTTAACAACCTTAAGATCAGGCTTCTTCCCTTTCCATATCTCATATGGTGTAGACACTACTGACTTAGTTGGAACTCTGTTCAGAAGGTAAGCTGCGGTTTCTATGGCATATCCCCAGAATGAGATTGGTAGGTCAGCGAAACTCATAATGGACCGTACCATATCTAATAATGTACGATTTCTCCTTTTAGAGACACCATTGAGCTGAGGTGTATAAGGAGGTGTCCATTGGGATAATATCCCATGGTCCTTGAGGAACTGAGTGAACTCTGTACTTAAGTACTCACCTCCTCGATCTGATCGAAGAGTTTTGATACTCTTTCCAGTTTGGTTCTCCACCTCATTCTTATACTCTCTGAATTTCTCAAAGGCCTCGGACTTGTACTTCATTAAGTACACATATCCATACCTTGAGAAATCATCAGTAAATGTAATGAAGTAGGAGTAACCTCCAATGGCATGAGTTGACATGGGTCCACATACATCACTATGTATGAGTTCCAACAACTCAGTGGCTCTCTCTCCAATTCCACTAAATGGAGAGTTGGTCAGTTTTCCACGAATGCAAGGCTCACAAGTTGCATATGACACATAGTCGAATGGATCAAAATATCCATCATTTAGCAACTTTTGAATCCTTCTTTCATGGATGTGACCTAGCCTACAATGCCACAAGTATGTTAGGATCGAGAGCACTAAGAGGGGGGGGTGAATTAGTGCAGCGGAAATCTTACAGTAATTTAAAAACGAAAGCTGCGTTCATCCGATAAAAAACGATTTCGATATAAAAGCATAATCACAGTGCAGTTTGTGACTAAGCGCAGTTTTGCGTCTAAGCGCAGTTTGCGTCTAAACACAGTTTGCGTCTAAGCGCAGTTTGCGTCTAAACTCAGTTTTACGTCCAAACGCAGTTTTACGTCTAAACGCAGTTTTACGTCTAAACGCAGTTTTGCGTCTAAACGCAGTTTTACGTCTAAACACAGTTTTACGTCTAAACGCAGTTTTACGTCTAAACGCAGTTTTGCGTCTAAACGCAGTTTTACGTCTAAACGTAATTTTACGTCTAAATGTAGTTTTGCGTCTAAAAGCAGTTTTGAACCTTGAAAAGCGTTTTACGTAGAAAGCAATTTGCAGTTATAAATGGAATCCGAATGTATGCGTAAACTGCAGTGTGAAGATCGTACGAAAACACGATTTACGTTTGAATGCAGATTCTGAAAGATCAGAGCTTAGAAACTCGTTCGTAAAGGCGCAGAGGGCAGTAGCAATGTAGGAGGTTTGCAGTAATGATAAAGTGCTCAAGGTAAAAGCAAACCAGAGATTTAGAGTGGTTCGGTCAGTCTTGACCTACTCCACTTTTGGCTTCCTCCTCCGACGAGGTCACCGACGTCAACTAGCTGCCTTCCTTCAATGGGCGAAGGCTAACTGCCCTTTTACAGTTTCTCTCCTTTTGACAGGCTCAGGAGACAACCTTGACAGATCCTTTCTCTCCTCTCTTTACAACTCAAGACTTGAAGAACAGAAGGAGGAGAACTTTAGGACTTTACACAAATTTGAGCTCTTAGAATCACTGAAAAGATCAAGAATTCGGTGTGGATCTGTATCTTTTCAGTGTTGAATGGGTGGGGTATTTATAGGCCCCAACCCAATTCAAATTTGGAGCTCAAAACGATCAAATCCCGGAATTCCGGGATCAGGCGGTTGCACCTCTTGACTGGAGAGGTGGCACCGCCTGGCAGAGCTCGAAGACTGAGCTCAGGCGATTGCACCTCTCTGCTAGAGCTCGAAGACTGAGCTCAGTGGTTGCATCGCCTGGCAGAGCTCGAAGTCTGAGCTCGGTGGTTGCATCACCTGGCAGAGCTCGAAACTGAGCTCAGGCTGATGCACCTCTCTGCCAGAGGTGGTTGCACCTCTCTGCCAGAGCTCGAAGACCGAGCTCAGGCGATGCATCTCCTGTCCAAAGAGGTTGCACCTCTCTGCCAGAGCTCGAAGACCGAGCTCGGTGGTTGCACCTCTTAGCAGAGCTCGAAACTTGAGCTCTGGCGGTGCTACCTCTTGATAGAGGAGGTTGCACCGCCCAGTCTCGCTTGGAGACTGAGCCCTGGGCGGTTGCACCTCTTGGCTGGGGCGGTTGCACCGCCCAGTCTCGCTGGGAGACATAGCCTGGGCGGTTGCACCTCTTGGCTGGGGCGGTTGCACCGCCCAGCCTCGCAGCCCTGGCGGTTTCACCTCCTGGCCTAGGCGGTTGCACCGCCTGGTGCAATCAGGGTCCGAATGGTTCGCTCCATTCGGCCCAATTTGAATCTTTTCAGGGGCCCAATTGCCCCAAGATTAAGCTAATGGGATCACCTCCCATTTTCAAGCTTAATCATCGTGCTAACTACGATTAACTCTAAGACAACTTCTGCAGCTATGCTCCGATGCGTCAATCGCTTCTTCCGGCGAGTTTCCGGCGAACTTTCGTCGATCATCCGATAAACCCTCGGTGATCCTTCTGCGGACATCCGGCATACTCCTGGACTTTGCGACGATCCACTTGGCGAGTTCCGACGAGCTTCGCTTGGCAAGCTTCTGGACTTCTCGGATTTGTTCTCGCTGAACCTCCGACGACCGTCCGAACTTCCGTCGAACTCTCGAACTCCCAACGTGATCATGATCTTGACTCCGGCGCAACACCTGCTGCTTGTCTTACTCTCATCGTAGTTAATCCTGCACAACAAATCAAAACTTCGATCGAGACAATTAATCCTAAGCAATTAACCAAGTTGTCCGACATGTCATTGGTCCCTCGACGCTTCGTCCGATTCTTCGGCGCATCGTCCTCTTCTGCAGCCTATTGCCCAATCGGCCAGTTGACTCCGCAACTCCGATATCCTTGGCACAATACCCGCTCTTCTTGGCCCGATGCCCGAGTCCACGGCCCGAAGCCTTCTGTCGATACGTCGATCGATCCACCGGCCCGACGTCCAATCTTCTGACATGTTCCTTCGGCACAACATGATTTTCCTGCTTTAATTGTCTCATCCTGATCGAAGCATCCTGCGTCACTCAAAACGCAGATTAAATTATAAACATATATCAAGTAGTTTCATCATCAAAATACGAGATTCAACAATCTCCCCCTTTTTGATGATGACAACCACTTGATGACGGAGTTAAACTTAACTCCCAGAGTTTAAATAAACTCCCCCTATCAATATGCTATATTGATAGAACCTTGAATTCAAACTGAATTCAAGTCATTGCAATATTCATCATGAATACTTGCAACACGTCAACATGAACATATGCATAAACTTATGCATCACATGTCATGTCATCAACATACTTCTCCCCCTTTGTCATCAACAAAAAGGAGAAGTATCACAATCAAGTGTTTGTGATATTGATTCAACTCATTGCATGAAAAACATAGTATCAAGTTTTATCATCATGCAATCTTGGAGCTAGAAGAGTTAGCAAGTGTTATATCATGCTTAGAACATTCATGCTATCAAGTTTTAGATATTCAAGTTTTATAACATATAAGATAGCACTTTTGGTAATGTTCAAGATAGCAAGTTCTATATTATGCAAGCTAGCAAATTAGAGATGTTCAAGAAGGCAACTCTTGCTTCTTGAAAATTTTGCTCACTTTGCTAGATGCGCAAGTTAGCACTTTTGCCTCTTGAGATAGGCAAGATAGCACATTTTCTTCTTTTGAGATAGCAACTTTTTGCTTCTTTTTAGACCAACAAGCTAGCAATTTTTATGATATACAAGTTTCACAATATATAAGCTAGCAAAAATTTCGAAAGCAAATGCAAGATAAATTTCTTGTGTAAGCTCATGATTCTTGCTTCCTATTGCAGTGTGCAAATTGCAAGTTTTGCTTCTTGAGATATTCAAGATAGTGATGTTCAAGAAGATAATTTTTCTTCTTGAAATAAGCAAGTTAGCAATCTTTGCTTCTTAAAATAGGCAAGCTAGCAATCAAGTTTTTGCATCTTCTTGACTTGTACAAGCTAGCTATCTCCCCCTTTGTCATTGTAAAAAAGAAAGAGAGAATACAGTTTTGTAGTTCTCTTTTCCTTTTAGAACGATTTCAAAATCATGACAAATGATGAATAATCAAGTTATGAATGTCAAGACAATTTTTCATCATGAATATTTTATCATTGCATGCATCATTATCATAAGTTGAAGTATTACATGCATGATATCATATCACCATTCATAATTACATTAATGTTTCATATCATGATGGTATCAATTTTGTCAAATTATATCCTACCATGCATGATCAAAACTTCTCCCCATTTTATCATTGAAAACAAGAAGAAAGTAGGGGGTAGAGCATAAAAGTGTTAAATATTTCAATCATTTCAAGGCATTTACATCATAGATCAAGTCATGATTTTTGATTCATCATAAAGCAAGTTAGTTTTCAATCATCACATAAGGCATTTAAGGAATTTTTGAAACATAGGAGAATGATTAATTTAAGCATACAATGTTTCAATCCAATTCAAGTCATGAATATCAATGCTTTCATATTGTGAGTATCAATTCATGAATACCACAAGATATTATTTGTGACTTCAATTTTGCAAGATGAAGATTATGATTTAGATAAAACTTATTCAAATCAAATCATTAACTTGAAATTCATAATCAAGTCATTAAAATTAATTTCGAGATTCACAAAATATCATGAAATCATTAATCTCGATCAGATGGGAAAAGCATTTTTTAAGAGATTCTTTTTCATCTAAGCATGCCTTAGTCTTTATATGCCAAATTAAGATAAGCATTAAAGTTCAAGACATAAGGCAAAGAAATCTTGTATTATGAAATATATGATATCAAGGCTCATGATTCATTCGAAAAGATATAGTACAAAGAGCAACTTGAAACATTCTTATCAAGATCACATTTTAAAATATTCCAAGTTTCAAGATATCAATATGACACTTCATTGAATTGCATTTCATTTGAAGAACTCCTTTTTGATAAATGTAGGGAGCATAATGAACGATCTTGATTTATAAAGAGCTTCATGTTATCAAGATCATGATTTTAATAATTATTCTCTTTAGCAAAGAATCACAAAAGCACTTTATTTTTGCATAAGAAATCACATTGTGTTATGATTTATAAATTCTTTTTCTGCACACGAATCATAGGAGATATGAATGTGAAACAAATCTTTGCAAGCAAAAATACTATCATTCATATTTCAAGATGGAGTTTATAAGCATGAATCATTTCATCAAATCCATTTTAGAAAAATATTTTTCATAAGTGTATGAGAAAATCTGATTGTTAGGATACCAATTGTTAACTGAATCCGAAAATGAAATTAACACTTTCATATATTCAAACATGATTTTTGCTATAGATCTTGAAATTAAGTCAAGAAGATCAAACAAGCTCATGATCATGGATAACTTAAAATCACATGCATAAAATTGTTAATAACCATTTCATATTACATCTTTATGCATTACTTTAAATCAAACGTGATTTCATTCAATAATGTTAATCAAACATGATACACATTATTACTTCTTAACCATGATCAAAATCATTTTGTTTGTTTATCATAAAATATGCAATATCATTTTCAAAATTATCAGCATGATCATAATTTTTGTATTTTTATTTTTAAACATGTAATTTTCAAGAAAATTAATTCTAAACTAAAAAAGAAAATATATCATGAAAGCATCAAGTAATTTCAAAATAAACCAAAGGCATTTTAATTACCTCAACGTCGTAGGCTGGTAAGGCGTAGTTTGTCGCCTCACTTTTGTTGACTTTCTCGTCTTCAGATGAGCTCGATTCATCCCAATTTTTGTTCTTCTTCTTGCGTTTAAAGCAAGTAGTTCCATTCTTTTTGCTTTTTAATTTTCGTTTCATTTGTAGTTTAAGTTCACCATCACTTGAGCTTATGCTCGAGTGGTCTTCAAATGTTCTATGTCCCAAATCCTTCCTGTTCTTTGGAAGGTGGTTCTCAAGTTCTTCACGTGCATTGCACGTCATTTCATATGTGATCAATGAACCAATTAGTTCTTCAAGTGGAAATTGGTTCAAGTTTTTCGATTCTTGAATAGCAGTTACTTTTGAATCCCAAGTTTTAGAAAGTGAGCACAAAACTTTGTTAACGAGTTCAAAATCCGAAAAGCTTTTACCAAGTGATTTTAAACTATTGACGACATCCGTAAAACGGGTGTACATGTCAACAACGGTTTCGCTTGGTTTCATATGAAAAAGCTCGAAATCAAGCAGTAAAATATTAACTTTCGAGTCTTTGACTCTACTAGTTCCCTCGTGCGTGATTTCAAGAGTGCGCCAAATATCGAAAGCCGTTTCACACGTAGAAATCCGATTGAACTCATTTTTGTCCAATGCGCAAAATAAGGCATTCATAGCCTTTGCGTTTAAAGAAAAATTCTTCTTCTCCAAAACCGACCATTCGTTCATCGGTTTGGAGGGAAGTTGAAAACCGTTTTCAATGATATTCCATAAATCCAGATTTAGAGAAATTAAGAAAACTCTCATTCGAGTTTTCCAATAAGTGTAGTCCAATCCGTTAAAGAACGGTGGACGAAAGACCGAACAGCCCTCTTGAAAAGTCATTTCTCTCGGGTGTAAATCCGAAATGAGAAATACCCCGCTCTGATACCAATTGTTAGGATCGAGAGCACTAAGAGGGGGGGGGGGTGAATTAGTGCAGCGGAAATCTTACAGTAATTTAAAAACGAAAGCTGCGTTCATCCGATAAAAAATGATTTCGATATAAAAGCAGAATCACAGTGCAGTTTGTGACTAAGCGCAGTTTTGCGTCTAAGCGCAGTTTGCGTCTAAACACAGTTTGCGTCTAAGCGCAGTTTGCGTCTAAACTCAGTTTTACGTCCAAACGCAGTTTTACGTCTAAACGCAGTTTTGCGTCTAAACGCAGTTTTGCGTCTAAACGCAGTTTTGCGTCTAAACGCAGTTTTGCGTCTAAACGCAGTTTTACGTCTAAACGCAGTTTTGCGTCTAAACGCAGTTTTACGTCTAAACGTAATTTTACGTCTAAATGTAGTTTTGCGTCTAAAAGCAGTTTTGAACCTTGAAAAGCGTTTTACGTAGAAAGCAATTTGCAGTTATAAATGGAATCTGAATGTATGCGTAAACTGCAGTGTGAAGATCGTACGAAAACACGATTTACGTTTGAATGCAGATTCTGAAAGATCAAAGCTTAGAAACTCGTTCGTAAAGGCGCAAAGGGCAGTAGCAATGTAGGAGGTTTGCAGTAATGATAAAAGTGCTCAAGGTAAAAGCAAACCAGAGATTTAGAGTGGTTCGGTCAGTCTTGACCTACTCCACTTTTGGCTTCCTCCTCCGACGAGGTCACCGACGTCAACTAGCTGCCTTCCTTCAATGGGCGAAGGCTAACTGCCCTTTTACAGTTTCTCTCCTTTTGACAGGCTCAGGAGACAACCTTGACAGATCCTTTCTCTCCTCTCTTTACAACTCAAGACTTGAAGAACAGAAGGAGGAGAACTTTAGGACTTTACACAAATTTGAGCTCTTAGAATCACTGAAAAGATCAAGAATTCGGTGTGGATCTGTATCTTTTCAGTGTTGAATGGGTGGGGTATTTATAGGCCCCAACCCAATTCAAATTTGGAGCTCAAAACGATCAAATCCCGGAATTCCGGGATCAGGCGGTTGAACCTCTTGACTGGAGAGGTGGCACCGCCTGGCAGAGCTCGAAGACTGAGCTCAGGCGATTGCACCTCTCTGCCAGAGCTCGAAGACTGAGCTCAGTGGTTGCATCGCCTGGCAGAGCTCGAAGTCTGAGCTCGGTGGTTGCATCACCTGGCAGAGCTCGAAACTGAGCTCAGGCTGATGCACCTCTCTGCCAGAGGTGGTTGCACCTCTCTGCCAGAGCTCGAAGACCGAGCTCGGTGGTTGCACCTCTTAGCAGAGCTCGAAACTTGAGCTCTGGCGGTGCTACCTCTTGATAGAGGAGGTTGCACCGCCCAGTCTCGCTTGGAGACTGAGCCCTGGGCGGTTGCACCTCTTGGCTGGGGCGGTTGCACCGCCCAGTCTCGCTGGGAGACATAGCCTGGGCGGTTGCACCTCTTGGCTGGGGCGGTTGCACCGCCCAGCCTCGCAGCCCTGGCGGTTGCACCTCCTGGCCTAGGCGGTTGCACCGCCTGGTGCAATCAGGGTCCGAATGGTTCGCTCCATTCGGCCCAATTTGAATCTTTTCAGGGGCCCAATTGCCCCAAGATTAAGCTAATGGGATCACCTCCCATTTTCAAGCTTAATCATCGTGCTAACTACGATTAACTCTAAGACAACTTCTGCAGCTATGCTCCGATGCGTCAATCGCTTCTTCCGGCGAGTTTCCGGCGAACTTCCGTCGATCATCCGATAAACCCTCGGTGATCCTTCTGCGGACATCCGGCATACTCCTGGACTTTGCGACGATCCACTTGGCGAGTTCCGACGAGCTTCGCTTGGCAAGCTTCTGGACTTCTCGGATCTGTTCTCGCTGAACCTCCGACGACCGTCCGAACTTCCGTCGAACTCTCGAACTCCCAACGTGATCATGATCTTGACTCCGGCGCAACACCTGCTGCTTGTCTTACTCTCATCGTAGTTAATCCTGCACAACAAATCAAAACTTCGATCGAGACAATTAATCCTAAGCAATTAACCAAGTTGTCCGACATGTCATTGGTCCCTCGACGCTTCGTCCGATTCTTCGGCGCATCGTCCTCTTCTGCAGCCTATTGCCCAATCGGCCAGTTGACTCCGCAACTCCGATATCCTTGGCACAATACCCGCTCTTCTTGGCCCGATGCCCGAGTCCACGGCCCGAAGCCTTCTGTCGATACGTCGACCGATCCACCGGCCCGACGTCCAATCTTCTGACATGTTCCTTCGGCACAACATGATTTTCCTGCTTTAATTGTCTCATCCTGATCGAAGCATCCTGCGTCACTCAAAACGCAGATTAAATTATAAACATATATCAAGTAGTTTCATCATCAAAATACGAGATTCAACAAAGTATGCACTGTTCAACTCATCTCGTTTCCTTTTGGACACATTTACATTCATGATATGTGGAGTGGTGTCTAATATAAATAAACCTTTATGCAATGTTCCTTTCATGATGATCTTATCATCTAATAATATTGAACAACCATTGTTCTCAAAAATAAATTTATATCCACTGACTATTAAACATGAAATGGAGATAATGTTTTTGATAATAGAAGAAACAAAATAACATGCATCTAATGCAATAAAAGCTCCACTAGGCAGATGTAGGGCGACCTCGCCAACAGCTACTACAGTAACTTTTGCTCCATTACCCATCTTGAGGTCCATCTCGCCTCTCTCTAGTCTCATAAGCCTTGCTAGAACCTGCAATGAATTGCATATATGATAAGCACTACCGGTATCCAATACCCATATGTTATCATAAGAGTCCGACAAATGGAGACTGATCATGAATGTACCTGAAGCTTCATCAAGCTTTTGTTTCGCCCTTTCTGCAAGGTACTCTTTGCAGTTTCTCTTCCAGTGCCCATCTTTACCATAGTGGAAGCACTGGCCTTTGTCCTTTGCTGGGTTTTCTTAGCAACCTTTGCTTTACCTGGTTTGACCTTGCCCTTTCCCTTCTTAAGGGACATTTCTACTTTCCTTTTCTTTTTGGTCTTACCAATGTAGAGAACTGGCTTCTCTCTCTTGATAGTACTATCTGCCTCCCTCAGCATATTGAGAAGCTCTGGGAGAGTCACTTCAAGCTTGTTCATATTAAAATTCATTATGAACTGTGAAAAGGAATCTGGTAGGGACTGAAGCACAATGTCCACACACAAGTTATCCTCTAGGACCATTCCTAGACCTGTGAGTTTCTCTATCCACTCAATCATCTTTACGACATGGTTCTGAACCGGTGTCCCCTCAGTCATCCTAATGCGGAAGAGGCTCTTAGATATCTCATATCGCTGAGTCCTTCCCTGTTCCTCAAACAATTTGCGGACATATAGGAGAATGGATCTGGCATCCATCTTTTCATGTTGTCTCTGTAACTCAAGAGTCATAGAGCCCAACATATAGCACTGAGCAAGAGTGGAGTCATCAATGTACTTCATGTAGCGAGCGATCTCATCCTCGTTTACCCCTTCTTCGGGCGCAGGCATCACTGTATCAAGGACGTACATGATTTTCTCCGCTGTGAGAACAATTCTCAAGTTACGGAGCCAATCCGTATAATTTGGACCAGTGAGGCGGATGACATCAAGTATACCACGTAAGGGATTTGAAAGCGACATTTTCTGAAAATAAAGATGCAGCAGAAATGAATAACATGTAGATTTTGCAAGAAATAAACTATCAAGATATGGATTTCTATCTTAATATGCTCCCACTATTTTACTAACGAGTCACGCGACACCCTCAGCACGTGAAACGGAAGTCTCCGGCAGACTTCTAGTGGGGATCAGGATCCAATCAGCGTCTTAGTGTAACCTCGAGGGACTCGACCAATCACACTAAGCCTAAAAGGTAGGCAACTCTTGTCGATCACAACTCCTTGTGATTCCCGTTCTGTTCGGCCTCCGAATCACCATGGCCTCGAGGGACTCGACCAACCATGATGCTCGATTAAGTCAACACCTTCGTTACAAGATGAGTCGGATTTGATGATATACCCTCGAGGGACTCGACCAAGTATACCATGCCCTTAGATCACCAGTGACATCTCTATGTCGTAATCAAGATAGCGAATCGCGATATAGGTGAGTCTCGAGAGACTCGACCAACTCAACCTACACCGAGAATCGATTCCTACTTATAACGATGGAAGGCCACGTGGGTCAATCTAATTACCTCACGTTTACCGACTTAATATTATCGAGAGATGTTTCTATGATTTGGTCTCCTAATATGACATGTCACACATATACATATTTAAGATATATCTACATCGCTTGCAAATATATATACATATCTAGTATGTGTATAAGCAATTACACCAAATGATCATAAACCACAACCTAATATGATTAGGCCCGAGCCAATAGGCCTAATCACTCACATCAAGATCTATGTGTGCAACGGTGCATCTCCATGCCCTGTGATCATCCATCTCGTCCTTGTCGGTTCCGTCAACATCTTGATGCATCTTCATGCATCAAGATCGTCCGTCTCGTGGGTATCGCATCCACGCTCTTGCTAGGCCTCCTCATGTAATTACAACTTAATCATAGGCACGCAAGCCCAACAATAAACGAGAAATATAATGGAGGCTCGCAGACCTCAATAATAATAATCACAGGTACACACATCACACGGTCCATGATCATCCGTCCACACATCATACATCACATGTATAAATAATCATCATCATGTAGGACTACTAGATAATAATAATAAAAATAATAATAATCAACTAAACTTTTTAATTAATTAATATTTTCTGAAATCAGGGACATTATAGGGAATTTTTGAATTCATAGGGGTATTTTCATAATTTAGACAAAAGATAAAAACTGGAATTTCTCAAATTCCGAGGGGCAAAACTATCTTTTGCTTAGAAAATCCTAATGTCCTTTCCCCTTTTCGCTGCTGCCGCCGCCGCCACCCTACCGGCGGCGGGGCGAGGTCACTGCCCTCGCCTACAAGCGGCACGCCCACTGGGAGCGCTGCCGCTACGGTTTGTCACGGACAAACTTCTAAACAGGGTGTTTGATATAATGCTTATGTATGTCCGTGTCTTTTGGTATGTTCATGCTTTGTACAACATGTAGGGGGACGGCCGAAGGCTTGATAGTCCCATTTTAGTTGGGTCAGTGGCCGCTTTAGGCTTGTAAATAAAGGTTGTGTCATGTGGACATGTGTGAGAGATTTTCGGTCTGTAATGGACCATTTTACCCTTTGTTGTGCAACTGTTCAGAGCTTGTAAAGTCTGTTTGTAATTTGCATTGTCTATAAAGTGTTTTCCGGAGATGATTGCTTGTGGATCCTGAGTGAGGCCTTTTCTCTGTCCTGTTCTCTCTTTTGTGGGACCTAAGGGACCATGGGAGGCTTCGGGGAGGCTGACCTTTGCGGACGGACACGCAAGGGTGCCGCACGACTTAGGCAAAACCAGCTAAGGTCGTGACATTATGGTATCAGAGCGAGATAAGCACTCATAGAAACACTTAGCATGCAAACGTGGGGGACCTAATGGGGCTGCGTTGAGGGCAATCAGCACACGCGCGACCGTTTGAGGAGAAACGGCCATGGAGATATAGGGAAAAGGAGTCGCTCAGAGGAGTGGACATCTGAGATTGGCATTCAGAGGAATGGCCAACCCTTCGCACAAGAGGCACCACGAGAACAAACAAGCTTAGAAGAATGTGAAGTGCACAAAGGTTGGGATGGCTGAGTTTGAGCTACGGCTCAACATTGACAACCATACTTGATGGTGCTCAAGGCAAGCGAGGCGCTTAGTAAAGGATGAGACCATGCAAGGCGGAATGAGTTGCTCAACGACCAAAAGAGTTATGCAAAGCTCATAGAGGTGAGGGGAATTGCTAGCTCGAAGAATTTGGTACTCATACATGGGCTTGTATGCGAACGACGGAATGTTCGTGGCCATCCCAAGGCGACCGAAACTCGACGCCATAGAGCATTGAAACTTTCTCTTCGGCATGTGAAGGATACGTCCGTAGGAGGCTGAAGGGTGCAACTAGTTCAGCATGTTACTAGGCCTTGAGGGGTGCGGCGGGGGCTGTATTGACGTGGAGTCGCAATCTAGCAAGTGTGTTTGCAGGAGGCAGAACAATGCACAGTTTGTTCAGCAGATTGGAGTAGTCCAAGGGGATGGTGGTCTCCGAAACGAAGAGAGATGTTGCTCCAATGGGATAGTTATCCAGGAGGGATAAGTCCCGGCTCCCCAAAGGGAGAATCATGTGGGACGGATCTTACAAGTTGAGGAGGAGCACCTCAACAAACAACAACTCCACGAAGCTCAATGGACTGAGCAAGCGGCGAGGAGTCGTCGCATGATCTCGCTTGAGAGAATGCATTGGTAGATGCATTGCAAGATCAAGTGGGGGAGTGACCCAAGGCAACACAAATGAAGGCACACTTGGAGTCGATACGGAGATCGGACTCAAGGGAGGGCTGACCCGTGGAATGGTGGGTGCGAGGGCCACCATCAACTCAATACAAAACGAGGAGCGGAGCAACTTGGGGTAACTTGGCGAAGTACTCAAGCCTCTTGAAGGGAGCCAGCATAGAAGTTGGAACATGGAGCAGAGGCACAGTGCTTTCCTTAGACAGAGGTCAAGGACATGAACTCTTGCAGAGGCATGAGTAAGATCATGTTGTTCCATGGGTCCTTCATTCTGACGGAGCGGACTCATCTTGCATGGTGTCAAAGACGAAGGGAGCTTCGGGGCACATGCACCTTATCTCGGAGGAGCATTTGATGGAGGAACTAAGGCGACTCAATTTGCGTAGGCGAAGTTGAGTTCACAAGGCCTTAGCACAGGGCAAGAGGACACAGAGGCGGATACTCTTGAAGAATATGCCATAGCGTTGTCATTCAAGTTGCCATGAAGGAAGCAGTGCGCAGCGAAGATTGTGCTGGTAGGGGCAGAGGCCTAGGATCCAGACAATGATGCACAAATTACAGTGAAGTCGGTGGACTTCAGAAGCTACTAGGCGACGGACGGTCCTAGAGCGGTGCTTCATCTAGGTGTGACCCAAGAGTGGGTGGATGAAGGTCGATTGCCAAAGGAGCGAACAAAATCGAAGGTAGAGGAGACCCTGCGATGTATTGGCAGAGGCCACACATGGAGGGTTCACAATTCGAGTTTTTCCACAATGATCAGAATGCAATGGAGGTGTCACCAGGAGGTGACATGGTGCAGCGGATCGTGGTGGAATAGTTCGTGGCAATGCGATTCACACAACCTCGCCCCGTGAGGGATTGGATCATACGGAGCTATGATCGGGAGCTACTGGAAGCTCCACTTCGGTGAACAACACGACAGCAAGAAGGGCTATGGATTCAAGGAGTGAAGGCCATGGTACCGCAGAACCGGGTCTTCCGTGCGTGCATCAAATTTTGCATCGGATGAAAGCCTTGGTCATTAGCATATGGGGGCTGTGTTCTACCAAGGGAAAAGTTCGAATGCAAGTACCAGTGAGTCCTATGGGAGGGACTTGATCATACAGCGGTATGATCGAAGCAGTTGGAGAGTTGGACTGCTCCAGAGCTCATATTCGCTTAAGGGAGCCCGACAAGTCAGAGGACAAGGTCGAGTAAGCGAACGTTGCTGCCAAGGAAGCTAAGGAGAACAAAATCGGTGCAAACTCTACAACGTGATGGCAGAGGCCATGCATGGGAGTTGTAGTCTGTCTCTCCATCGACCGGACGGATTGCTTGGAGAACACAGAGGTGTTGAAGCAAGGGGTCGAAAGGGGCAAGGAAGCGACGACGAGTCCAGAGGGACTTAGCTACCCAAAATCAAGCATCAGTTAGAATGGAGGTGGACTCAAAGGAGTGCCACGGAGACATTTCTACTGATCATGAAGAAAAGGGATGTAGATGCGAGGCGACGGATAGTAGGGCCATGGGCATGGCAGCGCCATGGTACCGTAGAGGCGGGACTTCCGTGAAAGTCATTGATCCCTTGCTCTCATGGAGGGAGAGCGCTTGGTCGTGAAAGGGGCCGAGGAGGTGGAGAACGCAGAGGCAATCTCTAAGTATCGAGACAAGGCTGAAGGGCAGAGGCCGAAGAACTTCGTAAGACCAGTGTCAATGTGCTTCTCATCAAGATAGCCGAAAGTGAAGGACTTCGGGTCATGCAAGAGTGCATAACCAAGGAACGAAGCAGGCAGTACGCGGTGTTGTACCTTCGCTACTCAAGGGAGTAGGCGGCAGGGTTGATAGAGAAGACGGTACAATCCCAGAAGCGACCAAACCTATGAGAGAACTACTCCAAGTTGGGGTGAAAACTTCCTACATTCCAGAAGTTTAATGGCATTGAGAAGGTGAATCACAGTAGCTAACTCAACGCAAGGAGTGCAAACACTTCAAGTGCTTCAAAAGTGTGAGCAAAGAGCAGGCGAAGCCCAGTAACCAGCTCGATGCATGGAGTACAACCTCGAGGAGGCGGGCGAAGTCAAGTAACATTTGCCTTCTCAACTCTTAAGAGAATGGGCGAAATCGAGTACCCTAATTCTCTTATCTATCCAGCAGAGGAGCTCTGCAAAAGTTCAAAGACCCTTCGAAGATAATGGAAGACAATAGTTGTCAAATCCTCACCAATGGTGATCAGTGTTACTGAGAGTAGATTGTCCGCTTCATTTCCCAACGAAATGCCAATCGAAAGCGGAAGTGATGCGAACCTACTTGGATGTGACAACTAAGTGAAAGAAAAGTCAATGAGCAAATTTTGTGGAGGAATGACCCAAATCTTCAGAAGTTTGCGAGACGATGCTCGTTAAAAGCTCCAACAACCATCCACCCAGTTCAAGCAGCATGAGGCATTTGAGAGACTGGCGCAGTAAGGATGGTCTTTTCCTTCATTTGAAGGATCCACAGGAAGCAACAAGGATCAACACAACTCAGCCAACCCCACACCGGAGTCAGAGTCATTGGTGAGTTGAAGCAGCATGGCGGATAAAAAGGTTCGACTACTCGAAAACAACAGTGGAGAGCAGTTGGGAGCCCAGGGATGCATTACAGCTGGAGCAGAAGATTGAAGACTCAACAGAGGCAAGGAGTTGCAGTGTCGACAAAGGCTTCGACGAGGACGTCGAAGGAATAAGTGGGGGAGAATGTCACGGACAAACTTCTAAACAGGGTGTTTGATGTAATGCTTATGTATGTCCGTGTCTTTTGGTATGTTCATGCTTTGTACAACATGTAGGGGGACGGCCGAAGGCTTGATACTCCCATTTTAGTTGGGTCGGTGGCCGCTTTAGGCTTGTAAATAAAGGTTGTGTCATGTGGACACGTATGAGAGATTTTCGATCTGTAATGGACCATTTTACCCTTTGTTGTGCAACTGTTCAGAGCTTGTAAAGTCTGTTTTGTAATTTGCATTGTCTATAAAGTATTTTTCGGAGATGATTGCTTGTGGATCCCGAGTGAGGCCTTTTCTCTGTCCTGTTCTCTCTTTTGTGGGACCTAAGGGATCATGGGAGGCTTCGGGGAGGCTGACCATTGCAGACGAACACGCAAGGGTGCCGCACGACTTAGGCAAAACCAGCTAAGGTCGTGATAGGTTGGCGCCCCTTTCGGGCGTCGCCGCCTCCGCAAGCGGTGCTGTCCCGCCGGGCGACCGCCCCTGTGGGGGGGTTTCGCCCGCGGGAGCAACGGCGGTGGGCGTCGCTGCCCTGCGGCGGTGGGCGCCTCTGCCCGTGGGCTACCAGCCCCACTGGTAGCAAGCCTGCTACAGGCAGGCCATAGGTCGGCTACAGCATACGCAGCCCCTGTGCTGCCCGCCTTCGGATGCGCTGCATGCAGATCGAGGGCAGCAACTATTGCTGCCCTTCCTTGTATTTGCGTCATTATTTTGATGTCAAAATTCTTCCTAAACACAACACACGCAGTTCAAAACCAATCATTCGCACGAATAACCTAGCTCTGATACCACTGTTGGGAAATCCTTGGGGGCGACATCACATGCGTAGCGGAAGAACAAGAAAACAAAATCCCCGATTCCCAAAGAGATGTTCGTCGTCGTGCGAAGATTGGTACACAAAATTCCGCAAAACATGAAACTGCGTATAGAGTAGATTGTATTACCTAGGGAGATCGTATATCCCTGTTTCCTTGCAGATCCTTAGGAGAGGGTGAAGGAGGTCAAGCGTCCTCCTCTCTAGCGGTGATCCACATAGTAGGGTTGCGACGATGCTCCTCAAAACTCCAGGCTTACTCAGAGGTGGAGATGGAGAGGAGAATAGGAAAAGGCAAACAAAAGCTCTTTAGCCTATGGGGCTCTGAATCCCTCCTATTTATAGAGGTCCCCTATCAAACCCTAATGGGTCCTCCCCGAATGGGTATTGGATCTGCATCCAATAAGACAAGGGCTCCGTCGGATATCTCATATCCGAACCTTTATTCATCGCAATGTCTACCATATATGTGTGACCCTCTAGGCCCAATATCGAGCTGGCCGTGAGTCATATCTGTCAGAACTCCTTCTAACTCAGTGAATTATTATCTCTGTAATAATTCACTCGACTCATCGACTACGGACGTATTAGGCCACTACACCGTAGTCCCCAAACGATACATGGGAATCCAATCCATTGGACCTGTCTGTTCTCAATTACCGTGTACCTATAGTCCCTCAACCATCTAATATCCCAGAGACCGTATATAGAGCATGGTGTTATCATACCCATATGGTTTCTTCTCGAGTCTCGCTCTAATCGGATTCTCCCGAAGAACTCTTTCTCTCTCAACCCGAATGACCCTGGCCAGGGATTTGTCTGAGCAAGAACACATGGGATATTCCTCTCATGACGCCGAGAGTGGACGATCCTCTATCGACACTCAATAGCCCTCGTAAGGTCGACTACCACTCCCAATGATCAATTGTACTAGATCTGGGACAACCAAACCTATAAGTCTGGTATCAAAGAGTGGAGGACTCATATAGGACATCCTTGGTGTCTCAAGTCTAAGGACCAGATACACCACTAGGACTACGGAATCGCTGTTTGACAATAAGGCATCATCAACCATCCAGCATTCCGTAAGCGGATCAATCAGTGAACTCATTCTCCAATGAGCACCTGTACTGTATCCCTAGTGTCCCTACACAAGCAGCTATGAGACCAGCTGCATCCATCATATGGACGGGTATACAGCACACCAGTTTGTCCGGTTATCACGATATCCCTCTCGAGTAACCTATGATCGGGATTATTTAGGATATGTGTTTAAAGGTGAATCAATCTCACTATCGTGATCTCATCACGATCCGATTCCTATTGCACAAATCCAAGGACATCACAATATATGTATGCATTTATGCAATAGTTATAAAGTGATATATGCCAAAATATAATAAGCAAAAAGATTCTATATTAAGTCACACGTGCCATCACTCACGTGATTGGCTTACTGGGCACCTATGACTAGCAGTCTCAACTTCCTTCTTGCGATGAACCCTGTGTTCTCCTGTAGGAACTGAGTTCTCAAATCCTGCTTCAAGTCCTACCATATTGTCACGACCTTAGCTGGTTTTGCCTAAGGCGTGCAGCACCCTCGCGCGTCCGTCCGCAAAGGTCAGCCTCCCCGAAGCCTCCCATTGTCCCTTAGGACCAACAAAAGAGATAACGGGTTAAAGAGAACGCCTCAATCGGGATCCACAAGCAAACATGTCCGAAAAACACTTCATAGACAATGCAAATTACAAACAGACTTTACAAGCTCTGAATAGTTGCACAACAAAAGGTAAAACGGTCCATTACAGACCGAAAAGCTCTCGCACGTGTCTACATGACACAACCTTTATTTACAAGCCTAAAGAGGCCACCAACCCAACTAACATGGGACTATTTAGCCTTCGGCCGCCCCTCTACCTGCTGTACAAGGTATAAACATACCAAAAGACAACGGACAGACATAAGCATTACATCCAACATCTTGTTTAGAAGTTTGTCCATTACATTCTCCCCCACTTATCCCTTCGACGTCCTCGTCGAAGCCTTTATGAACACTGCAACTCTTCGCCTTTGCTGAGTCTTCAATCTTCTGCTCCAGCTGCAATGCGCCTCCTGGCTCCCAGCTGCTCTCCGTTGCTGTTTTTGAGTAGTCGAACCTTTGATCTGCCATGCTGCTTCAACTCGCCAATGACTCTGACTCTGGTGTGGGGTTGGCTGAGTTATATTGATTCTCGTTGATTCCTGCGGATCCACCAAATGAAGGAAAAGACCATCCTTACTGCGCTAGTCTCTCAAAATTTCCACATGCTGCTTGAACTGGGTGGATGCTTGTTGGAGCTTTAACGAGCATCGCCTCGCAAACTTCTAAAGTTTTGGGTCCTTCCTCCACAAAATCTGCTCATTGACTCTTCTTTCGGTTAGTTGACACATCCAAGTAGGTTCGCATCACTTCCGCTTTCGATAGGCATTTCGTTGGGAAATGAAGCGGACAATCTACTCTCAGTAGCACTGATCACCGTCGGTGAGGATTTGACAACTATTGTCTTCCATTATCTTCGAAGGGTCTTTGAACTTGTGCAGAGCTCCTCTGCTGGATAGATAGGAGAACTGGGGTACTCGGTTTCGCCCATTCTCTTAAGAATTGGGAAGGCAAAGGTTACTTGACTTCGCCCGCCTCCTCGAGGTTGTACTTCATGCATCAAGTTGGTTACTGGCCTTCGCCTGCTCTTTGCTCACACTTCTGAAGCACTTGAAGTGTTTGCACTCCTTGCATTGAGTTAGCTACTGTGATTCACCTTCTCAATGCCATCGACCTTCTGGAATGCGGGAAGTTTTCACCCCAACTTGGAGTAATTCTCTGATAGATGAGGTCGCCTCTGGGATTGTACCGTCTTCTCAATCAACCCTGCCGCCTACTCCACTGAGTAGCAAAGGTACAGCACCGCGTACTGCCTGCTTCGTTCCTTGGTCGTGAACTCTTGCATGACCCGAAGTCCTTCACTTACGGCTATCTTGATGAGAAACTTGTTAACACCGGTCTTACGAAGTTTCTTGGCCTCTGCCCTTCAGCCTTGTCTCGGTACTTGGAGATTACCTCTGCATGCTCCACCTCCTCGGCCCCTTTCACGACCAAGCGCTCTCCCTCCATGAGAGCAAGGGATCAATGACTTGCACGGAAGTCCCGCCTCTGCGGTACCATGGCGCTGCCATGCCCATGGCCCTACTATCCGTCGCCTCGCCTTTGTATCCCTTTTCTTCACAATCAGTAGAGATGTCTCCGTGGCACTCCTCTGAGTCCACCTCCATTCTAACTGATGCTTGATTTTGGGTAGCTAAGTCCCTCTGGACTCATCGTCGCTTCCTCGCCCCTTTCGACCCCCTGCTTCAACACATCTGTCTTCTCTAAGCAGTCTGTTTGGTCGATGGAAAGACAGACTGCAACTCCCATGCATGGCTTCTACCATCACGTTGTAGAGTTTGCACCGATTCTGTTCTCCTTAGCTTCTCTGGTAGCAACGTTCGCTTACTCGACCTTGTCCTCTGACTTGTCGGGCTCCCTTAAGCGAATATGAGCTCTGGAGAAGTCCAACTCTCCAGCTACTTTGATCATACCTTTGCATGATCAAGTCCCTCCTATGGAACTCACTGGTACTTGCATTCGAACTTTTCCCTTGGTGGAACCCAGCCCCCATATGCTGATGACCAAGGTTTTCATCCAATGCAAAATTTGGTGCACGCTCGGAAGACCCGCCTCTGTGGTACCATGGCCTTCACTCCTTGAATCCATAGCCCTTCTTGTCGTCGTGTTGTTCACCAAAGCGGAGCTCCCAGTAGCTCCCGATCATACCTCCATATGATCTCATCCCTCACGGGACTGATTGTGTGTATCGCATTGCCACGAACTGTTCCACCACGATCCGCTGCACCATGTCACCTCCTGGTGACATCTCCATTGCATTCTGATCCTTGTGGAATAAACTCGAATTGTGAACCCTCCATGTGTGGCCTCTGCCAATACATCGCAGGGTCCCTTCCACCTTCGATTTTGTTCGCTCCTCTGGCAATCGACCTTCATCCACCCACTCCTGGGTCACACCTAGATGAAGCACCACTCTAGGACATTCTGTCGCCTAGTAGCTCTCGAAGTCCACCGACTTCACTGTAATCTGTGCACCATTGTCTGGATCCTGGGCCTCTGCCCCAACCAGCACAATCTCCGCTGCGCACTGCTTCCTTCATAGCAACTCAAATGGCAACACTGTGGCATATTCTTCAAGAGTACCCGCCTCTACGTCCTCTTGCCCCGTGCTAAGGCCCTTCTGAACCCAACTTCGCCTCCGCAAATTGAGTCGCCTTAGTTCCTCCATCAAATGCTTCTCTGAGTTAAGGTGCATGTGCCGCGAAGCTCCCTTCGTCTTTGGCACCATGCAAGATGAGTCCGCTCCGTCAGAAAGGACCCATGGAACAACATGATCCTACTCTTGCCTTTGCAAGAGTTCATGTCCTTGACCTCTGTCTAAGGAAAGCACTGTGCCTCTGCTCCATGTTCCAACTTCTATGCTGGCTCCCTTCATGTGGCTTGGGTACTTCGCCAAGTTACACCCAAGTTGTTCCGCTCCTCGTTTTTGCATTGAGTCGATGGTGGCCCTCGCGCCCACCATTCCACGGGTCAGCCCTCCCTTGAGTCCGATCTCCACATCGACTCCAAGTGTACCTTCATAAGTTGCTTTAGGTCGCTCCCCCACTTGATCTCGCAATGCATCCACCAATGCATTCTCTCGAGCGAGATCATGCGACAACTCCTCGCCGCTTGCTCAGTCCATCGAGCTTCATGAAGTTGTTGTTTGTGAGGTACTCCTCCTCAACATGTGAAGTATGTCTCACATGATTCTCCCTCTAGAGTGCCGAGACTTAGCTCTCCTAGATAACTGTCCCGTTGGAGCAATATCTCTCTTCGTTTCGGAGACCACCATCCCCTTGGACTACTCTGATCTGCTGAACAAACTGTGCATTGTTCTGCCTCTTGCAAACGCACTTGCTAAATTGCGCCTCCACGTCAATACAGCCACCGCCGCACCCCTCAAGGCCTAGCAACATGCTGAACTCGTTGCACACTTCAGCCTCTTCCGGACGTATCCTTTGCATGCCGAAGAGAGAGTTTCAATGCTCCATGGCGCCGAGTCTCGACCGCCTTGGGATGGCCACTAACATTCCATCGTCCGCATACAAGCCCATGCATGAGTACCAAATTCTTCGAGTTAGCAATTCCCCTCACCTCTGTGAGCTTTGCACAACTCTTTTGGTCGCTGAGCAACTCATTCCACTTTGCATGGTCTCATCCTTTGCCAAGCGCCTTGCTTGCCTTGAGCACCATCAAGTCAAGTTACCAACGTTGAGCCGTAGCTCAAACTCAGCCATCCCAACCTTTGTGCGCTCTGCATTCTTCCAAGCTTGCCTGTTCTCGTGGTGCCTTTTGCGCGAAGGGTTGGCCATTCCTCTGAATGCCAATGTTAGATGCCCGCTCCTCTGAGCGACTCTTTTTCCTACATCTCCATGCCCGTTTTCCCTCAAACGGTCGCGCGTGCTGACTGCCCTCAACGCAGCCCCGCTAGGTCCCCCACGTTTGCATGTCAAGTGTTTCTATGAGTGCTTGTCCCGCTCTGATACCATAATGTCACGACCTTAGCTGGTTTTGCCTAAGGCGTGCGGCACCCTCGCGCGTCCGTCCGCAAAGGTCAGCCTCCCCGAAGCCTCCCATTGTCCCTTAGGACCAACAAAAGAGATAACGGGTTAAAGAGAACGCCTCAATTGGGATCCACAAGCAAACATGTCCGAAAAACACTTCATAGACAATGCAAATTACAAACAGACTTTACAAGCTCTGAATAGTTGCACAACAAAGGGTAAAATGGTCCATTACAGATCGAAAAGCTCTCGCACGTGTCTACATGACACAACCTTTATTTACAAGCCTAAAGAGGCCACCAACCCAACTAACATGGGACTATTTAGCCTTCGGTCGCCCCTCTACCTGCTGTACAAGGTATAAACGTACCAAAAGACAACGGACAGACATAAGCATTACATCCAACATCTTGTTTAGAAGTTTGTCCGTTACAATATGTCAACTTGACACCGACCTTGTTGAATTTCCTCCCAACGGGTTCGCCATCAAAGTTTTGCATCTCCGTTCAGATACATAGTTGTTATAGAAACTTTGGTTTCTTCAGAATCAGGCCTTGTAGCTTGAAAGTATTGTTCCATGTCGAATAGGAAATTCTCGAGCTCTTTGGCATCTCGAGCACCTCTATAACAATGCAGCTCAAGTGCCCTTAAGTTTTGTGTCGGTGCAACGCAAGTGTTGCTTCCTTCCGCATTTAGTGCCCTCGTGAGCATGGTCACCCTGGAAGTGAGTTCTGCCACGACTTCCTGCAGGTGTAGCATGGAGTCTTTGGTGTCATCTAACAATCAGTCGACTATAGACTCAACCTTGTCGATCCGAGACTCCGCTTCTTCTTGCGAGCTCTCTACCCCAATAAGCTTTCGTTGGCCATAGTAGAGTTCCTCTAAACTCACTTCAAAAACATCCAAGCAGGTTTCCACTACTGTGAGACTCTCTTTATGACTCTTCTTCCCGGTTGGCACTCCAGATTGCGCCTCTTCCGCTCGCGGAGAGTAACCAACTTCTCGCTCATCATGTTCACTATCATGCTCCACTTGAGTGACTCTAATGACATGAGAGCGAGTATGCAATTGCAGCCCACCTGCGGCTGCTTGGGGCGACGGTCCAGCTTACCCATCTTACTTGATTCACCACGATTCTTTGCCATAGTAAAAATGTAAAGTTCCTTTGTTGCTTGCTCGAATTGCTTGTCCGCTCTGATACCACAATATCACGGACTTAGCTAGAATTACCTAAGTTGTGAGGCACCCTTACGGCAAAGACGCGAACTGAGCTTGTGTTGCCTAAGTCACACCTCGCCCTTGTGATATGCATCAGCAAAGATCAGCCCACTTACAACCTCTCATAGGTCTCGAAGGACCTATAAAAGAGAAAGTTGATTAGTTCGAAGAACGAGCAATGGATAAGTCCCAACATCTCATGAAAAGAGGAAGCTTTATAAGTAATTCTGCTAGCACTTTGCCTGCACAAGAAAAAGGAGAGATAGAAGGAAAATAATGACTTTAGAAAGTTGAACGAACAGTTGCAAGTCCACAAACAACTATTCACTAGGTTCTAGGCACGACAACAAGTTCCCGTCAAGGTAACATGCGAACTTGCGAAAGATTGTTCAACGCTCGACACTATACCAAAGCCCCATCCCTTATGGTGCCACCCGGGTGGTTCCAAGGTGCTGAGATGGTTGACATTTCGCGTGCAGTAGCGGGCTGCAAAAACTAGCTCGTTGCATGCGAAAACTAAGCTGTTTTGGGCTATTTTGCTCGATTTAGTGAGCGGTCACATTATAGCGCTGCAACTTGTTCGAACTTATATTTTTATAAGCAAAAGGACATAAAACCAAGCCAAAACATGCTGTCACGTAGCTGTATATGTAAACACAAATGACGAACGTTTTGTTGAATAGAGTTGTTGCGGGCATGCGACGACCATTCGTGATAGCGGTGAGAAAGATGTGATTGCTGGCCGCGGAGCCTCACTTGGGAATGTGGTTGCAATGGCGGTGGTCGATCGATGGCCGAAAGTAGGGGCGAAGCCTCGCTCTTCTCACTGTTTTGATACTATAATTGAATGAAACGTAGAGAAAGATATAAAGGTAAAATGTACACTTTAATTAGTATCATATGGTGTCTATTTATACATAGTTGAAAGAGAGAATTTTTAGCAGCCAGATTTTCTCGTGCAATTGAGGATATCTCATATAGCAGTTGAGGAAATCTCATTGTTATCGGTATCTGACTTTTTGATCAGAGAAACTAATGATAGTTGTTCGATTGCAGGTTGCAAATTTACCATGGATGCCAACATCTTATTTTGTAAAGCAGCTGTCGTTAGAGAGGGACTCGGTAAGGCTTTGCAGGAGGGCATTTCTGTTGTTGATGTTGAGGTCGACTCCGCTCACTTGGTGGACATCCTCAATCGCAAGTGTAGTCCTCCTTCTAGAGTTCTTAATGTAATCAATGACAATTTTAGTCTATCGTCATCTTTTGACGATTTTTCGGGAAGGTAATAAGGTTGCCAACGAGCTTGCAAATTCTGCGAGATCAAATATGGAAAAACTGTTTTGAGTAGGGGTTTTCCATCCAGTTTTTCTCTTTTGTTGCACTTTGATATTAAGGGTGACTTTTGTAATAAAAATTTTCGAAATTAATATACTTTTCTCTATTTGAAAAAAGTTATATTTTAAATTATATTTTCCATTTATCACTTATTATTACAAATTAGGATTTGAAATCTTCTTGGAATTTCGATATAAAATTGATAAAGAGTAGGATTATGCTGTTTCAAAATTTTATTAGATTTGTGCTCCTAGTAAATAACAAATTGGTATTAGATTTAGTTAGTCTTGATAATAATAAAAAATTGTATTTTCATATTATCTTCCGTAACAATATACTTAGATTATATAGGTTTTTTAATTTAATTATTTAGTAAAAATATAATTATCAAAGGTTAAGGTAACTAGTAAATGAAAAAGGTAGATATGATATAAATATAAAAGAGTACAATGAAACACGCAAATTGTGTAAAATATAGATAATTAGAGTATAGTCCACATTTTATATATTAAAATGAAAGCTTTGATTAAAAACAGAATTGTTTTTTTAACCTCCAATCATGTTTTATCAAAATCGTGTGATCTTAAAGTCCAATCACATTAATAAAGAATAACATGTTTAATTCATACCGAAAACGGGTTTATTGTTTGTTTTTGACGTACAATAATGACACTTCATGTCTCTTAGTCGGCTAGGATTTGGAACGCTAGTTTGACATGACTTTAAGGTTTGCGTCACATCATTGATGGATTCGACTGTTTCACACGATTGATGGTAGTGGCAGACGCATGAGGTTATGTGAGACTGATGTAGATGATGCTATCAATGTTGGATCAACGTCACCGTTGATCGAAATTTTATTTATCACAAATAGTAACTTGCATTATGTGTATACCAATCCATAATTTGCATTATGTGTATAGGCTAGCTATTTCTGATATAAACCTTCTATAGATCCAGTAGAGAAACTTCAAGGTGTATTTATAGTAATAAATTCTTATTCTCTAAAAACTTTTTATACTTTAATCCTGAATCTAAACCCTAATCTTAATTCTCTAAAGAGTTGGAAGGTAATTAAGACTTCTCTCAAGTAGTTAGAATTTAATTAAAACTCCTAAAATACTTATCAACCCTTAATAAAACTCATTGGTGTGTGTACACACAAACCAGATCAAGAATATTTTTTTCATAATATAGTTGAAGCAACGTTATTCTTTACCTATAGCTAAAGAATGTCGGCCTCCCAACTTCTCACATATTTGGAATTACAATATGCACATCATATATATTCTATAATGACCAGCTTGAATCTTTGGAACACATTCTTTAGCTGTAGTTTTGCCATTGAATTTTGGGATTTATTTCGTAATAAAATAGATTTACAATTTGAGTTTATTTATCATTGAGATTTACTATTGTAATAACATATTTCAAAATTAATATACTTTTCCTTATTTGGAAAAAAAACTATATTTTAAATTATGTTTACCATTTATCACTTATTATTTTATTATAACAAATTAGGATTTGAAATCTTCTTGGAATTTCTATATAAAATTGACAAAGAGTAGGATTAAGCTGTTTCAAAATTATATTAGATTTGTGGTCGTAGTAAATAACAAATCCAAACAAAAATTGGTATTAGGTTTAATTAGTGTTGATAATTTTAAAAAAAGGTATTTTCATAATATCGATCTTCCATAAAAATATACTTAAATTATATATGGTTTTTATTCAATTTTTTAGTTTAAAAAAATATAATTAGCAAAGGTTAAGGTAACTACTAAATGAAAACAGTAGATATAATATAAATATAAAAGCGCAAAATGAAACACACAACTTGTGTAAAATATAGATAACTATAGTATGGGATTCATTTTATATATTAAAATGAAATATTTGATTAAAACAACTTTTTTTTAACCTCTAATCAAGTATTTTCAAAATCATGTGAAAAGTCCAATCACATTGTGAAGAGCCACAAGAATAGTGAAGAAAAACGTGTTTAATTCGTACCAAAAAGGGGTTTAATTTTTGTGTTTTTGCCGCACAATAATGGTACCTTATGTCTCTCGGTCGACTATGAATCATCTAATTATTATATATGTGGGAACACATATGTAATTTGACACGTCTTTATGTTTAGGTCACATCATTGATGGATTGCAGTGTTTCACAATGACGACATGATGATAATGGCACAAGTATGAGCTTCTGTGAGACTGATATAGATGTCCTCGCTGTTGTGGTCAACGTCACGATCGATGAAAGTTTATCACGTAACTTTTATGACGACGCTTTCTAGACATTTCATTATGATAATGATTCATAAGGACTCAATACCAACCCATAATTTGCATTATATATATAGTAGGCATATATATCTTCATAATTTGCAGTAACATAAAGTTATAATCTCAGTACATATCTAATCGTTATAAACATTGGGTTGTAGTTATTCGTTCGTACTACGTACGTGAGTGTGAATTAATTTGACTCATATTCATGTTATCTAAATTCTAAACATGATATCATCATTAAGATTGGGAGAGAGAAAAAAATGCCATGAAAATATTCATGATTAAAAGAGAGCAAAGGATACCTATATTACGGTTGATAAAAATGGACAGAGCTGGTAACTTATAATATTACGGTTGACATTCAACTTAATAATTTAAAATTTTGGATTACATTGTATAATGTTATGTATGTCAGTCGGATCAATTTGACTCATAGTCATATTATTTAAATAATCAACAGTATCAATGATTTAAGATCTTTACTAACTGTTAGGTAGGAAATTACTGACTGGCTTTTAGAGAAATAAGAATATCATTAAAGTCCAAATCAACTTAACAGTGAGTGATTTAATAAATGACAATTAACTTAAGATCCATGTTCCTTTTCTTGCTATATGGGAGGTGATGTTTCAAGCCATTTAAATGTGAAATATAATATAATATAATGCAAATTCCATACAGGCGATCCGTTCTAACTCATTTGTGTCATTCTTTGTTTTAATGTCACAATATAATATAATGCAAATATAATATAATACAATTTTTTTTCTCTTTTCTAAATGCAATCAATAATACTCGAAAAATGAATTGGTATCCAATCAATTCCTTCAAGTTGGGTTGATCATAATCCTTATAGTAAAACCTTTCTAATCGCATAATTTACCCTCTCTTTATCTATCTATCATTTAATATCCTTGCACATTTTGTGGACATAAACATTATTAGCAGAGTCCATATTTTGTTGTCAAGAGATGCAACACCCATGAAACAAGTGTGTGAAGGTCATTTTATAAAAAGGAATGTTGTTGTGCTGCAATACGTGGGCATAGTGGGAGCTTCTGTTAGAAAATAAATAGATAAACAAGTTATAGAAAAAGTTGATTGTTATTAACATATCCCCCTTCCATATTATACAGATTAGAAGAGAGAATTTTCCTCAATAGGTTAGAGGATTTCCCTCAACAGAGTAGAGAGATTTCCTCAAACAATTAGGAAAATCTCATATACTTATTAGCTTCAACCATGAACACCACGATGCCTGCCGACCACTAAAAACTCATGCATATATAAGCACATCACATCTCTCCATCATCATCATATTTATTTATTATAAACGATGTTTCCAACCAATTGGATCTACTAATTGTACCTTGTTAGCTTGAAGTTAAAAATATTTATATTGTCAAGTTCTTTTTCTTTTTTTTTTCCAAAGAAAGATACCATATTATTTTAAAAAGGAAATTACAATCATTACCTCTAATCAAAACAAACAAGTATAGTCCTTTCAAAAGTCATCCACCATATAGCATAATTTGTTTGTCAATTTATCATGTGGCTTTCATTACTAGATGCATGTATCTTCTTAAACTTGTTTCTTTAAACAAAAGTCAAACAATATAAAATATATCCGATAACATTAGTTAAATATCATGAAGGGGCTTCGTGGTGATTGATAAGTCATACAAAAGGGTAAAGAATCCAGCAAAACTAAGATCCTCTACCCCCCATGTCTATTAGCATAATTGTTTCATTATATGCTATTTGCTTCCAAATGGCATGCAAATAAAAGTGTAGTATTACTGTATATGTATGTTTAAGAGATTGAAACTAACACCTCTCACTTGTTCCATGTTATCTAAGCCATTATTATTGAGTTTATGTTACCCTTGCTCTAGTGAAATTCTTTGTTATCTACATAATCTCACAAGTAAGCAATAGTACTAGTGTTTATATCATACACTACTCATCCCATTTGAGAATTTAGTATCATTCTCATCCCATCAAATGAGCCATAATACTATCACAACAAAGACTATCATGACCACAAACTTTTTGTTTGTCAGATTATCTCTCTAATTGAACCAATTATCTTATTCCCATAATACAAACAAATTTAAACTGAGTACTCAAAATATTTTCAAAAAGTAACTATACAAATTACACTAAAGAGCAAGTGAAAAACAAATGAGCAATAGACTCATTATGATTCTTATTTAAATAATAAGACAATTCCTTTTTTTAAACCCAAATTGGTCAATCCATCAATAGTAAGAATTTGATGGTGTAACAGTTTCCAGCGTTAAGTGTTGACACTATAAGCCATGGGTAAGTTCTTGATAACATGCCATATTATTAGCTTATATAGTAGAGTGTTTTCATTATATAGCTTACTCATATTATTAGCCTCCATTGCCAAACATTAGCCTTAACCCTGATTAAATGTCTGGTTAACTGTCCTCGCGCGAACAATAATGATATAACAATTGCGTGAGACGGCATCACAATTATGACCGGAAATAGACGACACTAAGCAGGTGGAATTTTATAGCGTCTTCTTCTTGTTGTTGTAATCTTTTAATGTAATTCTTTTGTTACTTAATCAATTAGTTTATTTTTCTTTTATAATCATATCAATGAAAATAAAATCACTCTCTGTTTTTTTTTAGTAACTTTGAGCACGATAATCATTTTGATATCCCTTATGAGTAATTATTATTATTATTATTAGTGCTACTATTATTACCACTGTTTATATTGCCTACGTCGAGATTCCCGAGTCATGTGATCTATTGAATTGGGCCTTCGAGATTACTGTTGAACAATATTAAGATTGAATGAATGGGAAGAACAGTTGTGATTAGACCAACAGCAGCCGTTGGATGTCGGTAACCCCGAATGGTCACTCAGTCTCCATGATTGAATCTATCGCTACTCACTCACCATATTTGGTGGGAGGGATGGCTTTTGGCGTTAGAATAACGAAAACAAAAGAAAAATGACAACACCTTCGTTGGTTTACGATAGTACACGAGCGACAACGATATATCCAACACTTACATCACGATCATGTGGAGCAGAAGCAACAGTGGGGGGTGGTGTAACCTGGCTTCAGAGGTAACACATTATCTAAGGGAAATAGATGACAGCATCCAAGCCACGGCGTGTCTCACTAGTTTCTGCCAACTATGCGAGCTCGGAATGGATTCTTCATTCCCACAGCCAGCCCCGGCTTCTCAGACAGGTCTACCTCCTCCCCCGCCAAGCCCTTCCACCGGAACTTCCTCACCAGATTGGCCACGAAGTACTCCAGCAGCAGCACGGAGATGCCCATCCCTGGACACATCCTCTTCCCTGCCCCGAAAGGCATCATCTTGATCTCCTTGCTCCCCGTCAGGTCCACGCCTTCCCCCTCGCCCCCAGCCAAGAATCTCTCAGGCCGGAACTCCCACGGCTCACTCCACACCTTCCCGTCCCGTCCGATCTCCGCCACCGAGCAGTTCACGATAGCTCCGCGCGGTATCACGTAGCCGTCCAACACAGTCTCCTCGGCCACCATGTGCGGCAAGAGGAGATGCACCGGCGGGTGCCGTCGTAGCCCTTCGAGCACCACCGCCTTCAGATAGGGCATTCTTCGTATATCTTCTTCTTCGACCGTCGCCCTTTGTGTTGCACACATGACGCTCTCGATCTCCGTCCAGAGCTTCTCTTGTATGTCTTGGTGTTTGACAAGGTTAGCCATGATCCATTCCACACCCGTGGATGTGGTCTCAGCGCTCGCGGTGAGGAAACTCGGAGCACAAGCCCACTATCTCCTCCTCGCTAAGCTCTCTTCCTCCTTGGTCGACGTGCCTGAACTCCAGGAGTGTGTCGACGTAGGAGGATGACCGGCTTAGGGAAGGTTCACGTTGGCTTTGACGCTGCTGTTGACGGACTCGGATGAGAGGGACAAAAAGATCATCCAGCTGCTGCCGGATGCGTAAGAACTTGATCAATCTCCTCCAGAACACCAACAAAGCAAGGTTTGGTAAAAGATTGTAGACGCGAAGCATAACTGCGATCTTTAACGAGCCCATTAGGGCGTCCCTTATGGACTTTATAATTTCCTCCTCAAGTTTATCGCCGAAGCATAAAAGCGTGAACAAGCGGAAGCCAGAGAACAGCAGTCTCTCGCTGAGCTGAACGATGCCTCCACCAGCTTCGGCTTCAGAGATAAGCTCCTGGAGGAGCGCGTCGAGGGCCCATGCACGGGCCTCGGCTTGCAAGCCGAGGTGGGAAGGGTGGAAGACGTAGGACGAGAGTGCCCGGCGAAGGAGGCGCCAGTGAGGGCCATAGGCAGCCATGTTGATGGTATGGACATTGGCACCAAGGGCGCGGGAGGTGCTGAGGGGTGGTGGTCGGTGCGAGAAGGCCACGCCCTTCTGGACAAGGGAGCGATGCGCAAAGGTGCGGTCCATGATGAAGATGGCCGGGCGGCGGCCGATATAGACGGTCACAATCGGGCCATAGGCAGCCTTGAGGTGGCGGAGGACGTGGCCGAGTTGGGAGAAGGACTTGATGAGCCACAGATTGCCCAATATGGGAACGGGTGGAGGATTGGGTGGTACTTTCCCTTGACTCCGAGACCTTAGCTTGGGAAGGAAATGTAAAGCAAAGTAGAGGAGCATGAAAACGAAGAGGAGGAGGAGGAGGAGGAGGAAGCTAAGTGCCATTGCAGCTTGTGGCTTGTTTTCTACTCTTGCATGCCTCCTTGCTAAACTCCATCACCTTATATAGCGAAAGTTTTATTTTTTTATCATTAGAAATTATGCAGGCGATCATAATGATCATCTACTGCGTGAGGTGGCGAGAAGAACACGATCAATTAGTGAATCATGTGGAACAGTGAAGCATCCGCAAGATTGGTGAACAGTCTTGAGAGAGACAGCAAGCGCCACTGTTTTCATTCACGAATAACTTGGCCACGATAACGACCAGGCCATGCCGAGCGGGATCTGTGAATCCTTAGACTATCAAACCTTATGCATGCATATTAAATTCCTGATACAAACTAAGTTTGTAACGCCTGGACGTTTCTTTAATACTCAATATTACAAGTCCAAAAATTGTGAGCTAGAATATTAAATGAATATTAAAATTCTGTGCTAGAATGCTCAATATTTTTTAAATGAATTGTATTATACTTTTGGTTTATATTTCTGTACAAACATATTCCTTTGTCGATCAAAGTATATACAAACTGTGGAGGTGAGTAACACATGTGGTGGAGTCAATTATGATAGTTTTATTAGGTTGGTAATATAATATTCTTTCTTAATCCAAGAAAAAGAAAACCATGTGTTTCATACTGGGCATTTAAAAAAAAAAAACCCATTGATGGAGTTTTATCATTTGATGGCCCCATATTTATTTTTTGGTATCATTTTTGTTTAAAATTTAAAAAATACCCTTCTACTCTATTCAATCCTTAATATTGATTTTGTCGACTTAATTTAAACGCGATCGACCCAAAGGCTACTTCTGTCTAGATCTCGACTCAAGTTGAATTGATTTGGGTCGGTTCCTTCAAAGTGTATTTAATCAAATTATGAGTCGGGTTAGATTTGAATTAAAAAATAAAAGAGACAGAGAGATTAGGGTTACATTTGTAACCCTATTATAGAGGGTGGTGACAAACAGTCCTCTCGTCTTCGGCAATGAATGGTGGTAGCATCCCCCTCTCTCATATGGTAGCATTCTCCTTTGAATGAAAACAATATCCTCTCCTCTTCGACGATTGTGGCCAATGTAACCTGTGCTCCTTTTTTATTATGGTATCCTTTGGTCCTCTCCGGTAGCCAACTATGGTAGCATCCTTTATAATTTTGTCCATGACCTTATCTTCTCTCGAACGATGATAATCTCATCACATCCCTAGTGACCTCATCTTCTCTCCAATTGTGAACGGTGCAATAATAGTATTGCATTACCAACTGCAAAAATAAGGTATTGAAAAGAACTCAATTTTTTTATGTTGATACTAATGTCTTCTTCAAAACTTTGTAAGTTGAATAACCAAAAAAATGTAAGGCTAATGTATCTTGGAAAAAATCTTTTATTTCACCACCTAGTGACTCTAAAATCAAGAAAAATATAAAAAAAATTAATACAAATTATGTTAGAAACATGCTATTATAGTTTAAAAAATTTTAAATAGATTTAAAGAAAATTAGATATATTTACACTTGAGTTACACATAAGTTATATTTGAGTTACACTTGAGCTATACTAAATAGTAAATTCATGATAGTAATCTCCTATTTCACCAATTAATCACTCAAAAATCAAGCAAAAAAATGATACACAACTTAGAAATATATTATTAATCTTTTGGAAAGGTTTGGGTAGATTTGAAGAGAATTCTTATATTTAAATTTCAGTTACATTGGGGTTATAGTCACATTACACTCACATTATACTTGATCACATATTCAATATAAAAATCTTATATTTTAAATTTAATTATTCTAAAATTAGGGATAACTATAATAAGTGATACTAAATATGTTAAAATCATAAGAGTTTTGAGAAGTTTGGATAGCTTTGGGGATAATTCTCATATTTATACTTTTGTCAAATAAGGGTTACACTCAAGTTATACTCACTCACATACTTGATTTTAATTTATTTAGTTAGGCATATTAATTGATTAAAATATAAGGATATTGAACTCTCTAATATAGTTTGTGATATGTTTATGTTTGAATTTATCTTTTTTTATTATCCCATAATCTTTGGATATAATATTCCTCTATTTATAACTTTTAATTTTACAAGTATATGCATAATTATGCCATTACATAGATCCCTTAGACTTGGTGGAAAGAAGATAGCTAAAGCCATTAGTACAAGTAATATATATCATAACTTAAAGATTAGATTAATTATTATTAAATTATATACAACTAATAAATTTTATTTTTTGTTTAAACTCAAAGAAGTTTAAAGCACCCATTCCGCCATTGGAATCTCCTGAGTTCAGCCTCCCAGGTTTTGAGTAGCAAAAAAATTGTAAATAATGTCACATATGTCATCACTCACGTGATTGACTTATAAAACACCTACGACTGAAATTATTTATGGTCTATGTTTAAGGGTGAATTGGTCTCATTATCGTGATCTCATCACAATTTGATTCCCGTTGCATAGATCCATGGACATCATAATATATATTCATGCAACAAGTAATATAAAATAATAAAATATTATATAATATAATAAGTAGAAAAAAGTGCGAGTCATGTCACACATATCATCATTCACATGATTGACTTATAGGGTACCTATGACTAGCATGTGATACTACTATAGTATAAAATTATGATTGTATCAAAAGTTACAACAATAGTATCGCTTGTACCCTAAATTTTGGGATTTAAATTTTCGGCTCTATTCTTGAAATCTTTTAGAGCTTATAAATATCGGCTTAGTTAATAGAGCATTCATTCCTGAGCTGGTGAAGTGATGTAAGTTCTCCTTTTGAGCATAGTTTGAGTCTTCTGCTTCCCGTGAGTTTAGTTGTAATTCTAAGTTATAGGAGATAAAAGATCTTATATAAAAAGAGTATGAATATTATCTCCTAAGTCTTAAAAAAGAGAATTATAATAAGGGTAGCTGATCCTTGCTCGTATCAAAGAAGATTGGTAGTGAAAGCTGATGACCTTGAGGGAAGATGAATCAGGAGTAAACATAGACCAGGAAGACTAAACCATTATAAACTAGTTTGTATCTCTTTACTTGTGACTTATTTTTATTTTCTTTACTCGTAATTTTAACTTCATCAAATAAGTTTTCAAAATATGTTAATATTTTGTTTGAGTTTAGAAATTGATTATAAAATACTATTATACTAATTCATCCCTCCTCTGAGTGTCATTAAAATCTTAATATTTTGTAATCAAAGCAATGTTCTCTTAGTTGGATTAATACCCAAGAGAGAATTAATGACTTTTTCAAGCAATCAAAAGGGTTATTATATCACTCATCCTCCTATATTCAATATGTTGAATCTCAAATTTTGATGATGAAATCAATTGATAAGTTTGTGATCTAATCTGTGTTTTGAGTAATGCAGGACTAGCTTCGATTAAGGAGAGGAAAATTGATTAAAACATGAGGAATTAAATATTAGGTCGAAGTAAACATGTTAGAAGATTGGATATTGAGCCGGAGGATCGGTCGACCTGTCGGTAAAAGGCTCATGCCGTGAATTTGGGCATCGAACTGAAGGATCGAACATTACACCAAGAAGATCGAATGTTGTGGGAGTCAACATGCCGATTGGGTAATACGTCAAAGGAGACGACGATGCATCGAAGGATCAGACATGCATTGGATAAACCAATGATATGCTGAATAAAGGATTCATGCTTTATAATCATTTATCTAAGATAAAAGTAGTTTAGGGGGCTAATTAAGTTAGCTTTTGGTGTAATCATACTAACTCAATTAGAGGCCAATTGGGTCTTAATTGGAATTGATTTAGGCTCATTGGGAGGCTCATTTAGTAACCCAAAAGTTGGGTCAAGCGGTGGAATCGCCTGTGAGTTGGAAAACTCAAAAACTTGATCTCCATGACTATCAAGCGGTGGTACCACTAGACTACGTGGTGGTACCACCCAGTGACAATGTGTCAGGTGGTGGTACCATCCAGTGTTAGGCTGTAGGCGGTGGTACCGCCTAGTGCAGGCAGTAGTATCGCCTATACTCGGAAGACCCAAAAATTTTAAATTTTGACTCCATTTTTAAAATCATTTGGGGCCTATAAACATCCTACTTAGGCAACAAGAAAGGAGTAAGAATTCTTGAGAAAAAAACTAAGTAAACTCTGCCAAAACTTTGAGTTCCCTACTCCTAGTGCTAATACTTGTAAAAGAGTGACTTGTATAGGTTATCTCCTAAACCCACATCAGTCTCCAAGAAAGTGCTAATTTAGGATATGGTTTTAGCTAAAGAACATTCTTGAGGTTTACAGGTTTGATGGGGCATATCCTTTCTATTTTCTACTGGTCTTTGTTAAGTTATTTGATACTATTATGGTTCTGATTTAAAGCATATTGAAGCTAATTTGTATCTAAGATATAGTATCTAGTTTAGAGGATTCATGCATTTTTATATTTATGATTATTTGAATTATCAAGAGTATTTTAGACTGTATTACTGCTTGGGGTATGCATATTTTCAGTAGTATTTTGGTTAGGAAAGTTGTTTAGACCTGAAGAGTAAGTTTGGGAGCCAGAGTTCCTTGTCAACTTATTTGTATGATTGGTGGGATTTTATTGGAAAAAAAAAAGATAGTTTTGTTCAAGTTTGGGAGTTCCATGTCAACTTATTTATATGATCGGTGAGATTTTATTAAGATTTTATTAGGAAAAAAAAAGTTTTATCCTAAAATGATATACAATGGGTAGAGGGTAATTTATAGAATGTTAGAGAGTTGATAGGGAAACTAGATAATACCGGGATAATGAGGAATGAAATTTAAAAGATTGATAGTTGTATTTACTAAAAAAATTTTAAAAAATGAGATAAATAGATTTACCAAGTTTAAAATCACAATGGGAAAAAGACACATTACCTTAAGGATAATTAAATAATGATACAGAACTTAAAAAAAGATTCACTACTTAAGAAAATATCTAAGAGATAATAGAGATTAAACCGACTACTATAGTAAATAAAAAAGATATAGAGTTAAAAAAAAGAACTTAAAGGGTTTTGTCAATACAATCAAATTCTGAATTGTTTTTACTCTAAAACATCAAAATAAATACTAGTAGTATTGTAAAGAGATGGTTGGTCTTTGCCTATTGAAGGAAGACCTTTAATGGATACCGGTGACCTCAACGGAGAAGGAATCAGAAGTAGATGTAGGTCACTATGACCGAACCACTATAAATTCCGGTGTATTCTTTTCTTATTGCTTATTCTCTTTACTGCATTCTATTTTACTTCATTACAAACTAATTCACCCCTCTCTTAGTGTCGCTCTTGATCCTACCACAATAGGATAGACTACACTTATTAGAAAACTTAAATGAGAATATTTTTGCTTTATAGAGATTTTGATTTATGGAATGTTATTGAGTTTGATTTTTAAAAATATTCTAAACTAGTGGATGAATAGAATGATTTTAAAAAGAGATTATTTTTTTAAATGCTAAAATTGTTAATATTTTATTTTATACTTTAAATAAAAATAAGTTCATTCGAGTTTCTACTTATAACACTATACATGATCTATGACACACTCCTAAAATCATTCACGAAGGTATAAGTAGAGTAAAAGAATCCAAAATTAATTTTTTGGTTCATAGTTATGAATTATTTAAAATTGAGACAAATAAATATATTGGTCATATGAACCTTTATTTTATAGATATTATTAATGAATTAAAAGCTCTTATTAAAGCTTATACTAATCTTGAATTAGTTAGTAAGATTTTAAAGTCTCTTTCCAAAAACTGGGATCCAAAGGTTACAACGATTTAAGAAGCTTAAGACTTAAATAACTTTCCTCTTAAAAAACTTGATTTTTAATGATCTATGAAATGACATGCAAAGCATATAACGAATAAAAGAAAAGTCGAGCGAAAGCTCTAAGTGATGAGGATGAAGACATGACACTTCTTACAAAAGATTCAAAAAATTCATAAGAAAAAATAAGATAAATCTAGTAAGAAAAGAAGGAAACAATAAAAGGTAAAATCAAGAAAGATGTAATCATATGCTATGAATGTAAAAAATCAAGACACTTCAAATATGAATGTCCATAATTAAAGAAATTATCAACCCAAAAGAAGAAACAAACACTCAAAGTTAGAAATATAAAAGTAAATCAACGAAGAAGAATTGGTAAACTATATTCCTTAATGGCTTTTAACGGTGAGGTATATCTCGAAACAAGATCTAGGAGTAAAAGATAGTATCTTAATAATAGATGCTTAAGGTATTAGGAAACCTGAGGCAGTATCACATGTGTAGTAGAAGAATAAAAATAAAATCTCAAATTTTTATAAAAAGTTTCTTATCATCATACAAAGATTAGTGTACAAAAATCCGTAAAATTAAAAACTATGTGTATATAAAAGATATGTTACCTAGAGAGATCAAATATCTTTGAAAACCTATAGATCTGTTAGAGAAGATAAAGGAGGTCAACTATCCTACTCACTAGCGATGACCCACATTACAGATACGACGAAGATGCTTCTTAAAACACTACATGATTCTCCTCTCGACATGCACCACGTGATCAAGAAGAAGCCAGCTCTTCTTGCTGCCTATATGCCCCAAATTGTAGTTGTCGACTGAGAAGAAGAGAGAGAGAAAAGAATATAGAAGGTGGCAACTAAAAAGGATCTAGTATATGCTCCTTTGGTTTCCTCCTATTTATAGATGTCTTTATCAACTTAATCCTAATGGATTTTACCCTATTAGGTATTGGATCTCTATCCAATCACTCAAGCCTCTTAGATTAGTAGGTATCTACCCAATAATCTCTCATTGGCTCTTATTGGATCTTATCCACAAGATCCAATAATTAAGGGACTTATTGGATATCTAATAAAATAGGGAGCTCCAACGGATATCTCATGTTCGAACATTTACTCATCGTAACATCTACTATCTATTTAATCAATCATCTTCCAACCCTAATCTTAAATCTTCAAAATCTTTTGAGAAGTTATTTGAAACAAATATCAATTATCATAAATTAAACTTTTTTTTTAGTCCTTGGTAGTAGTCATAATCATCCAATAAAATTTTCATATTCGATTTATTAAAAATTATTTTATCTTCACATCACTTTAGTCATATGAACACTATTTTTTTTTTTTTTTGGAACTTATATGATGTTCCTCGTTTTCCTATTTCAATTATCTCAATGGGTCCAGAAAAAAATTCTAGACAAAAATTCATTGATAAGTCCCGATACTTCTCATATAGCTCATATCCCCTCCTCGTTAATCTCCTTGTAGTGACCACTCATCTTGTGCAATTACATTGCCTCTACCTATTCTACTTCGGAGAGTGACATCAATAATCGCATCAAAGAGTTCATAGATATATCTCTCATTATCACTAACACCACCATCACAAAACCTTAAGTCATCAAAGGATCGCTCGGGCTAAACATGACATTCAAACCTAAAAAATTTTTCCTTGCCATCTCTCATCGTATTTTTTACACCGTTGAATCATCTAGATTCTCTCGAGGTCGACATTCTTCGTACTAGTGCAAGTGAAGAATATGATGTCTTAATTAGTATATAACAACATTTGATATTTAGTTTCATCTATCACTTCACAAAATATTATTAGATGTAAATGAGTTCTTAATGGTTCTACAGTAAAACATGAAGCTCGTATGATAGCAAAGAGATCTCATCAATGACCTAAAATTATAATTCAATTTTTGAACTATAAAATGATTATATTAGCTACTGCATATTCTTCAGACTAATAACTTATAGGTTTTTTGAAACATAAAGTGGAAAAGATAAAGATGGAGATTGTTAGAATCGAATCATATAAATTTTATTTTACAAATTTTATATTTTTATTTTATTTTAAATCGCCGCAAGCTTGATAGTTTCTATTAGCTGAGATATTAATCTTCATCATATCAAAGTTTTAGAAAATATCTTATGATTGAGCCGAGCAGTGAATCTGATGAAGATTTCTTTGCTTTGGATTTGATTGAAAAGAAGCGTATTTAACTGTAATAGTGTGTTGATTTTTTTTATCTTGGAAAGGTCATCTCCAACAAATAGTACAATTCAGGTTTTGATGGGACGTCACTGTCGTCCTCTATGTAGCCACGCCATGTTTTCAAATAGTGAGTTGTGAAAAAGAGGAGGACAATCAAGTCTTATCGTTGTTACAATCTGTAGATGATAGATAGACCTATTTTTCTTGAAAGCCTAATAAAAATATCAAGAACTACATATCATCGAGATGGGAGATTTAGATTTCTGTGATACCTGCAAGTTGTCTATCGATGCATGTCGATGGGTTTGCACGTCACAAAGTATCAAGTCATCAGTATTTTACATCATACATAGGGCCACTGCAACGTTGGATGATGAAGACTTGGATGTCCATCAACAAAGATGAAATTTACGCATGTTGATGGATATGCACGCTACAAAACACCTCAAGTCATATCAATACATAGTCAACCGCGATGTTGGATGATGAAGACTTGGATGTCCTTGAAGCGGTAGATGAAATTTATGCATGTTGATTTGTGTCCGACAATTAATGTCATGCCATAATCTGATGTGTTGAATGACAATGACTTTTAACAGATATGTACCTATGCTTGTTGATGAACTTGCACGCTACAAAATACCTCATGCCGTCAGCGCTTTGGATAATACAAACTGCACTGCTCTAATGTTGGATGATGCAGATTTCCATGTCATCCAACAGGGAATGAAATTTATGCATGTAAAATTCGATGAATTAATGGATTTGTTCATCCGACAATAAATCTCACATCATCACTATTTTATAACGTATAGAGTCCACTGTTATGATCGCAACGAAGAGTTGTATGAGTTGGACAAATTCCACTGAGCATTTACAAGGGAACGATGATACAAAATTATAACACTAGATGGATATATAGAAGGTCATGCATCGATATTAATGCATGGTTCATTCAGTTATATTAATTATTATGATAAATGCAATAGTCAAATGGTTGCACTGAATTTTTAGGACGTGAGGAATTCCGATAGAGGAGATGTATATGAACACCGTATTTTCATTTATATATCTCTAACTACAACAAGTTTTATTTCTAAAGTTAGAAACCATAATAAAAAGTACCTGTACCAAAACATTAGTTTTAAAACTACAATTAAAAGGTCTATTGTTAGGAATAATTATTATAGTAAAATAATTATTTTTCATC